>NC_063350.1:3169175-3175185 GCF_021869965.1 Rhincodon typus
CTGGGTAACTTTCAAGAAACATACGAGACCTGTGCAAATCCAGTTTTCTGAAGAAGGGTCTAGGCCCAAAACGTCAGCTTTCCTGCTCCTCTGATGCTGCTTGGCCTGCTGTGTTCATCCAGCTCTACACCTTGTTATCTCAGATTCTCCAGCATCTGCAGTTCCTACTATCTCTAATGCTATTGGGACCTGGGTTCAAATCCTGCTATGCCTGGTGATAGAGTTTGATTAAAAATCTGGTTTTAAGAGTCCGATGATGACGATGAGACCATTGCTGATTGTTGGGAAAAAGCCATTTGCTTCACTAACGTCCTTTAGGGAAGGAAACTGCCATCCTTACCTGGCCTACATGTGAATCCAAACCCACAGCAATGTGGTTGACTCTTAACTGCCCTCTGGGTAATTAGGGATGGGCAATAAATGCTGCCTGGCCAGCGATGTTCACATTTAGTGAATGAATTAAAAGAAAATAATATTTGTTTTTAGTGAGTTTGGGTGGAACCAACAGCATGTCAATCCCCCACCTACAGCCTCTGTGTACAATCCTTATCTCCTGATTGTTTTGACGTATAAAGATGTTTACAGTCGTATACATCATAGTCTGTTAGTCTGTCATTATGCGAATCTTTGCAGTACTTCACAGTTTTCTTCAAGTGAAGAAAGCAGAGTCACAACAACACAAAAACATGCCGATATCTATCCTCTCTTCACTGTTGACTTCCTGTTTGCTGACCTGTTTGTTGCCTATGCAGCCTGGTGCCACTAACTGAAGGGGACAAAGTACCCAGCGTGTGCCATGAGAATGGAAATGAGATGGTGCTGTACAGCATGAGGAAACAGTAGCATTAACAGTCACATGTAAGAGTCTGTGATGACAGGATGGAGAAGGCTGTCTGAGTGAGAGACATATTTACAACAAACAGTATTGGATACAATAGTGTAAATACAAGCATTTGCAAAAACCTCCTACAGTTAGGCAGTAGGAACTCATAGGTATTATGAATAAAGTTATAATAGGGCACTTGGGAATATTGCGAGACAATCAGACAAAGTCAATATGGTTCTGATGCTGCTTGGCCTGCTGTGTTCATCCAGCTCTACACCTTGTTACCTCTGTAAAAGGGAAACTGTGTTTGGTTAATCTATCATTATTCTTTGAGGAGGTAGCCCATAGATGAAGGGTAACTGGTTGATGTGATGTGTTTAGACTCCCAGAAAGCTTTTAAAGAGGTGTCAGGTCAATGGTTACTATGAAAAAATAAAAGCTGACAATGTGGCACATAGCATACTGGCATTGGTTAGGAGACTGGCTAGCAAACAGCAAGCAGAGATTAGACAGAAATAGGGCTTTTACAGGTTGACTGGATGCAACAAATGGTGTGCCCCAGGGATGGGTCCTGGGTCCTCAACTGTGTACAATTTGTACAACCGATGAAGGATGAGAGTCCTGGTTACCATATTTGCTGATGAAATAAAGATGGTTTGGAAGTAAATTGTAAAGGGGCTGAAGAGGAAATGTAAAACAATATGGAAAGATTAAATGGGTGGGCAAAAATGTGGCAAATGGAGATTAAAACGTGACTTGACTGAAACATAAAAGATCCTGAGGGGTATTTGACAGGTGGGGAGGATCTTTCTTCCTGCGAGTCACAGTTTAAAAATCAGGGGTCACCAATAAAGACAGAAATGAAGATCTTTTTCTTTCAGATGATCATGAATCTTTGGAATTCCTCCTGAAAAGGTGGCGGAGGCAGAATCCTTGAATATTCTCAATGCAAAGGTGGATAGATTCTTGGTAAGGAAGAGGGTGAAAGGTTATTGGGATTAGGTGGAAATTTGGATTTAAGGTTTAACTCATGATCTTATTGAATGGTGAAGCTAGCTTGAGGGGCTGATTGGCTACTTTATTCCAAGTTTTTATGTTTGTATATGTGTAGGTACATTGTAGACCACCAGCTATCGGCAGTGACTAGGCTGGACATCTTTCCAAAGTGCAGAATAGAACCTGAAGCACAAACAGAAACTGCTCTGCTGCCAGGTTGAGAGATTGGGACAAGCCAAGCAAAGGCCAGCGGTAAAGAGGGGGAGAGGGGGAGGAAAGGGAGAAGGGGAGGAAAGGGAGAGGGAGAGGTGAACCGTTTGGAACTGGGAAGGGTGATGTCCTGTGCAATTGTGATTGGAAGGAGGTCTTTTGGAATAAGGAGAGTGGGGAAGAAATGGCTGTGGAAAGAGGGAGAGGAAAGGAAGAGTATTTTGCTTGTGGGGTGGCAGAGGTAGAAGGTAAGTTTCATATGAGCTACAGAGAGTAGAGAGAAAGCAGAGAGTTCTGAAGAAGAGTCGTATCAGACTCGAAGTGTTAACTCTGTTTCTCTCGCCGCGGATATTTCCAGATCTGCTGAGTTTTCCAGCATTCTCTGTGTTTGTTTTAGATTTCCAGCATCTGCAGTACTTTGCTTTTAATTAGGAGCATGGGGAATATTGAGAGAGAGAGAGAGAGGGAGGGATTTAAATTCTGGCCCATGAGCTGCTATGTATAGGTGCTGGTTTGGGATCAAGTAACCTTTGCTCATTTTCAGACTATAATCTACGTTAATGGTTAATTAAAATGTTCCACTGACCTCCAGCTCAATGATAATACACCCGCAGTCGGTGTAAAGGAACCATGAAGAATTGATCAATTATTGGGAAAACTCAGTTGGTAGGCCAACATTAATTTTATTTCACTTTGATGATTCCCTTTTCAGAGGATGGCTCTATAAGCAGCACAGACAAAAACCAGATCCTCTTCTAATGAGTTGCGGCAACTGCTGAAGGCTGTCATCAATGTCTAACACTGTTCAGTTTGTATTTAGTCATCCTCAGTCAGGCTGATGTGTAACCCACAGAGACCAGGTTAGAGATGCTATTATTTACTGGCTTTATTAAGCTGGCGTTCTCAAGCTATGCGATGCTTGGAACAAGGAAATGTTTTGGACTAACTGAGGTTTTCTTGGCAGGTGTAACACTTTGAACCGTTGATAACTTTGAGCTGATCAAAAACTCTTGCTCTCATCCCAACTTATAGTGAGTCCCAGTCAGCCATAGCCTACAGTGCTGTCTAACCTATATTGACACTCCATCTGCCAACACCTCAGCTATTGAACTCATTTCCTCATTTTAAAAACTTCATCCTTCCCTATTTCTGTAACTGCCTCCAGCCTTAACTGCACTCCAAAATTTCTGTATTCCTCCAATTTTGACTTCTGTTCTGTTGTGTTCTGATTTTATTCTCTCCATTATTAGCAGCCATTCCTTCAGCTGCCTGGAGCTTGGCTCGGCGATAGATTTATCGAAGCTAGGAGCAGGGGTGAGTCTGTCCAGCTCACTCAACCATTCATGCTATTCCTCTATCTCAGCGCCATAGAGGAGGCTATCAGTCCACAGACCCAGGTAACGCCCTGGGAACCTGAGTTCGAATCCCGCCACAGCAGATAGAGGAATTTGAATTCAATGAAAAGAATCTGGAATTAAAAATCTAATGATGACCATGAATCCATTGCCAATTGTTGGGGAAAAACCCATCTGGTTCACTAATGTCCTTTAGGGAAAGAAACTGTCATCCTTACCTGGTCTGGCCTACATGTGACTCCCGACCCACAGCAATGTGGTTGGCTCTTAAACTGTCCTCTGGGTAATTAACAGATGGGCAATAAATGCTGGCCCAGAATGAATAAAGGGGGAAAAATATCAATCTAACTATTTCTTAAATATACTCAGTGATTTGACCCCCACAATCTTCTGTGGTAGAGAATTCCACAGGTTTGTCACTGTCACTGTGATGTGATGAGCTGGTCCAGAGGTTAAGGCGATAGACTGTTAATCCATTGTGCACTGCATGCGTGGGTTTGAATCCAACTCTCATTGCTGTTTCCAGCAATTTTCACCCCATGATCTGTATGCCTTTGTTTGCTATGATCTGCCTGTACTGCTGACAAAACAAAATTTTTCACTGTGCGTTGGTACATGTGACTGTAATAAATCAATCAAATCATATCAATCTGAGTGAAGACATTTCTCTTCATTTCAGTCTGAAATACTCTACTTGTTCTGGAACCTCCCAGAAACAGGAAATATCTTCCTGTGACCAGTCTGTCCAGCCCCATCACAATTTGATGAGTTTCAAGTTCCCTCCCTAACCTCTTCACCTCACTCTCTACATTCAACTCGTTCTTTAACAGTGACCTTTTTGACCCAAGTTTTGCTCCTTTTGTGTTTGTTGTCAAATTTTGGTTGATAATGTTGCTGTCACATTCCTGTGTTAATTAAGGTAGCAGATACATGGGAATGCCACCCCCTGCAAGTTTCCCTCCAAGCCACTCACCATCCTGACTTGGAAATATATCGCCGTTCCTTCAGTGTCGCTGGGTCAAAATCCTGGAATTCCCTCCCTAAGAGCGTTGTGGGTCAACCTACAGCACATGGAGAGCAGTGGTCAAGAAGGCAGCTCATCCTCACCTTCTCAAGGGGCAACTAGGGACGGGCAATAAATGCTGAGCCCAGCCAGCGACACCCTCATCCCCTGAATTATTTGTTTAAAAGTGCTGCATAAGTGCAAGTTGTATCTTGTGGTTTGACATAATATTACATAACTTTTGTTGCTGTGGGAGGCCGAGCAATGGAATGATTTACAGCCTAGTGCACTTCTGTGTAAAGTGTCACACGTATCCATGGAGATTTTACGGCTGAGCTCTGTTTTTGAAACTCAATGTTGGGGAGACACCGTGGTTTTTCTTTGAAAAGTGACTCTGAGATTTCTGATTTCTATCTAAGAGCGATTTCTATCTATGTGTTGGTCCCACAACTCACATCGAAAGCGGAAGTCTGAAATACTAAGGTCAGAGATGGAGACTTTCACTGATGATCGCACAATGTTCATCACCATTCGTCACTCCTTCAGTATTTGGTAATAAATAGACATTCTCATTAAATACAAAAACCTAGTTCATGCTTTGTGTCAACGTGAGTCTAAAATTGGGAAAAGTGCGTACTTTTGAAAATCTTTAGCCTTTGCAGTTTGTCCGTGAATAGCAGGGTTTGAGATCCTGCATTCTCTACCAGTGAGCCTTGATTGTGCTCAAAATATCAGGAGTGGGATTTCAATCACAAACTTCTGAGAGAGAAGAGTGTGCAATGATGGAATGTGATGAGAAACATGAAAAGCCTTGTTACCCAGGCTTTGAAATGGGAGCGCAGAAGGTGCAGAGAATTCAGAAACAGTAATTAATCATGAACTAGGGTTTAAAGTGTGGTGACTTGTAGTTTTTAATATCATGCTTAGTGACTCACCCATCAGGGCAGGCAAGCAATTAGCAAAACTCATTTTAAAAAGTGTCAATCCAGATCCCATTAATCAAACGGCTCTGAGCTCAACCTGCTTCATCTTAATTAAAAAAAGAGAGAGGGCCTCAGAATCCAGGAAGCAGTCAAGCTGCATCATCATCCAGAACAGCCTGCATTTATCTAACACCGTGAACATTATGAAACATCCCACACCAGTTCACAGGAGTGAGAAACAAAATTAGACAGTGATCCACTGAAGGCAATATTGAGACAGGTTGCTTAAAGAACGTGAAGAGATAGGGACTGCAGGAGGCCATTCAGCTCCTCATGCTATTTCTGCTTTTCAATGATATCATAGAGTCATACAGCTCGAAAACAGGCCCTTCAGTCCAAGCAGTTCATGCCGACCATAATCCTAAATTAAACAAGTCCTACTTGCCTGCTCCTGGCTCGTGTCTTTCCTATTCATGTACTCATTGAAGTGTCTTTTAAACATTGTAACTGTACCATGCCAGGCCTTGAACCCAGGTCCCTGGGACATTACCTGGGTCTCTGGATTAACAATCTAGCAATAATACCATTAGGCTGAAAGATTCCGCAGTCACTGCGTTTTGGGAAAGAGAATTCCAAAGACTCACTTGTGTGAGCGCAGTGACCAGACTGTACACGGTGTACCCACTTGTGCAAATAC
>NC_063350.1:3175195-3195354 GCF_021869965.1 Rhincodon typus
TACAGTGACCAGACTGTATACGGTGTACCTCCCCACTGCTGCCCATCTTTCTGACCACAGCAGTGTCTCCTGATGACCTTCCCGTGACCCTCACTCTGCTGACCCCCAGCACTGACCGTGGATAGACTGCCCTGACTGATGAGTGACCAGAGCCCTGACTGCCCTCTGTGGGGCTTCCTGACTGAATGACCGTGACTCCCCTCGTGGGGACACAAGAGGGGGGCATGGAATGGTGAATGGGGGTAAATTCGACACCTAAGGGGGAGGCGGTAGTACATGGGAGGCCATGAGATGCTTTGGAGGGGTGGAGCAGTTATTAGCTGTCACCCCGACAGATACCTGAATAAGGGGCTCTGTGCAGCATGATAGTGGATCGGAGGATCCTGCAGGTACGGGGCTACAGGGGTAATGTTGGGAGCTGAAGATGTACATCCTGGTGATACGGGATTATGTGGGGGTGACACACTGATGGACTGGCCAGGGACAGCCCTGGTATGGAGGTGCTGGTGTTGGACTGGAGTGTACAAAGTCAGAAGTCACATGACCCACCAGGTTGTCGTCCAACAGGTTAATTTGATTTCAAATAAACCTATTGGACTATAACCTGGTGTCATGTGACTTCTGACAGGGAGAGCCAAGAAGGAAAGCACACAAGGGCTCAGAGGGTGGCATGGAGTAGGGACAAATCCCGGGGTTCCTGGTTGATCCTGTGGTGTGCACAACTTGTGATGCCTTCTGTAGTCAATCAACTTGAAAAGGCACATGAAAATGACTGCAGTCCCACCTGGAATGGGAGGAGACAGTGTTGCAATGGGGGTGGGGGGCCCACATGTGGGCAATATATGAGTCCTTTCAAGGGGCAGTTACCAGCCACATTCAGATGACACACCATCTGTCATTGTAACGAGGGGCATGTGAAATGTCTAACCGTGTGAGGTACAAATCCCGGTCATGGTCATCCCCACCCATGTCATTGTTTCATTGCTGATGGAGCACGCTGCTCTCTGTGAAGCAGAGGTCATTGTAGAGAACCTTCGAAGTGTTTGGACCTGGAGGCCTGACTGGAGCCCACTCCCCCAACTGTAGAGATTCAGACCCGCACCCTGCACCATCCCCAGGACTGACATCCTGGGTCCCAGCCCCAGGACTGACAGAGGACAATACACTTGGTGTACTGTAACAGGACCACCCCCCCCCCCCCCCCCCCCGCCGCCGTCTGCAGCTGCCTCCCTTACCCCCGACTGAGGACAACGCCCCTTTGATTTGGGGGTTGCAGGTTGCAGCTGGTGCGGTGTATTTGCTGAGGATGCTGCTGGCACAGGGAGCTGGGGTGGGTGGGAGTCTGACACTGTAGCACACCCTGCTATACAGCAACATGTCCCCACTCTCCACTGAGCACTGCACACTGACGACCAGGAATAGGTGCCCATGCTGAAAGGCAATGCAGGGATGCAGCACAAAGTGAGCATAAAGAGAGTGAGTGAGTTTCCACTTGGTCCAGTTCAATGGTCTGTGCTGGAATGCTCAAAGGGCAATGTTGAAATACCAAGCCCTACTACGGGTAGATCAGAGATGTGCCCTGATGGTGCAATAAGCATGGTGTGTGTCTGATGCCAATGTCTGTGGACAGGGGTCTGTGGGTGATGACTGCCCATGAAATGTGCTCTGAGATATTGGTGCCCGGTGTCCAAGATAGAGGGCTGAGCTGGAGTCACCAGGTACCCATCCGGACCTACATGTCAGGAATTGCCTAGTTTCTATCTGGTGGCTGAGAGAATGGGAGACTGATTATTGCTATTAATAACTGCAAATAGACGTCCTGCTGCTCAATAACAAGAATTTCCAACTTTTAGTTGGAAAGTAGGACTTTTGCTCTTGACATTGAGAAGCTCCTCACTGGCCATCTCATACAATGTTCCCAATTTTCTCCCCTACCATTGGACAGGCTGTTCAGGGACTGGGGAATTCTGCTGGAGACGCTGAATCTAAACAGTTCCTAGTGAGCGTTCCAAAGGGGAATTAATTCTAAGTTCTTGCACCGTGATGTGTGACAGAGAGAGCTGTTGAGATGTTGTGTCTGCAATAACTACCAGGGCATTAAGTGGTCAGGAAGAGTTGACCTTTGAGTAATGTGGAGATGGATATATTACAGAAACCTAACTGTTGACTCACAGCTCACTGGCATTAAACACTTGGAAGTTAATTGATATTTACAGTTCCATGCGTCAGGGTGATGAAAAATAAACTAATTAGAGGTAATAGTTGCCCAAAAATGCAGGAAGATATGAAAAACATAGATAATCCTGGAGTTAGCTGAATTACGTGACAGTCCCTGACTCGCTGGATCCTGCTGCTGATGTGTTGTGATACCATCTTGTATTCATTCCTTTTAATAAATTATAGCCCTAAAAATCACCAAATAAAAAGGTCTAGCCTGCTCTTGCTTAAGGCTCTGTCATGCTACAGCAAGGAGTCATGGTAATGAAACAAAGATTCATTTCTGTCCTTGGTCCTGATTCACCTGGGGCCCATTTGGGTGAGTTTTTTCTGATGATTTGCCTTGCAGCAGAGGCTGTTTGCTGGGAATCTGTGAGACGAAGGAAAGATTAGTTGGATACTTTTACATACACCATTCTTTCTCTTTTCCTTCCCACTTCATCTTCTCTCCATTTTTCTCTGTCTCTGTCTCTCTCACACTCACTCTTTTCCTGAGCCCAGATTCCACAGCCAGGTGTCCATGTGTTCTGAGGAAGGGTCACCGGAACTGAAATGTTAACTCTGATTTTCTTCTTCTCTTGGTTCTCTTGGTTTTTATTCAGGTGTTTATGTTGCTGTTTTAACATTCTTGGCCTGCCAGTTTTGTGCTTGATCATGTGTTGGCAAGAGTTGCCCAAAAAAGAACGTGAGGAAATTAAGGAGCGAGAGCTGGTTTGAGAATCAAAACGAAGTTTCCAGCCTGTGGACAAGGGTGGAGTTGCTACAGTTCTAGAGAACCATGGGGCTGCTTTCTCATTAGAAAGAGAGGGACAACCAACTAGTGGTGGTTTAACTTGAGAATCTCAATGCGTCAGGGTGAGGGGAGAGGTTGAGAAGGATAGTCCTTCATGGTAACCTCAGCCCGTGTGGGAACTGAGCCGATGCTGTTTGGGGTCACTCTGCATCATAAATCAGCTGTCTAGCCAACTGAGCTAACCAGTCCATCACTATAGAGCTTGTCTGTTGTGGAAAACAGTTCCACCACCAGAATGTGAAAGTAAATCAGTGAAAAAGGTAAGGCTGATGCGTTTTTAACCATATCCGAGTGGATGATCCATCTCAGCCTCCTCCAGTGGTCCCCAGCATTTGCGATGCTTTAGCCAATTCAGTTCACTTCATGTGATATTAAGAAATGGTTGGAGACACTGGATACTGGCTATATGCCCCGAAAACATTCCAGCAATAGTTTGGATGAGGAGCAATTTGTTAGGTGTATCCAGATGGTTTTTTGAAACAGTATTTGGCTAGTCCAACGAGAGAGGGGGTCGTACTGGACCTGGTATTGGGAAATGAGCCCAGCCAGACCCAAAGTTACAGTGGGGGAGCATTTTGGGAATAGTGACCATAATTCTGTAAGTTTTTGCTACTTATGGATAAGGACAAGAGTTGTCCTTGGATGAAGGTGTTAAATTGGGGGAAGGCCAACTATAACTGAATTAGGCAAGAATTGGAGAATGTGGAGCAGCTGTTTGAGGGTAAATCCACATCTGACATGTGGGCGTCTTTTAAGGACCAGTTGATTAAAGTGCAGGACCAGCATGTTCCTGTGAAAATGAAGGACAGGAATGGCAGGATTTGGGAACCTTGGATGACAGTGAAAATTATCAGCTTAGTGAAAAATAAAAGTGCACGTGACAAAGGTCTAGGCAACTAAAAATAGATTGTCTTTGAAGATTATAGAGAAAGTAAGAAGGAGCTCAAATGGGGTGTAAGGAGCAAAATGTAGGTGGTCTGATAAGGAGGCTTGTGGGTGACACCAAAATTGATGGAGTTACAGATAGTGAGGAGGATTGTCAAAAGACATAGCGGGATATGGATAGTTTTCAGATTTGGGCAGAGAAATGACAGATGGAATTTAAAAAAGGGTTACAGGGAGAAAGCGGGAGAAAGCGGGAGAATGGGGTTGAGGAAATTATCAGCCATGATTGAATGGTGGAGCAGACTTGATGGGCCGAATGGCCTAATTTCTGTCTCCTTTGGTCTAATATGGACAAATGTGAGGTGATGCATTCTGGAAGATAAAATTCTGGTGCAAATTATGCAATAAATGGCAGAACCCTTAGGGGTATTGACATACAGAGGGATCGGGGCGTAAAGGTCCACAGATCTCTGAAAGTGGCAACATAGGATAAGGTGATGAAGAAGGCCTACAGCATGCTTGTCTTCATCACCTGGGGCACCGAATATAAAAGTTGGCAAGTTACGTTACAGCTGTACAAAACTTTAGTTAGGCCACTTTTGGAATGTTGCATGTGGTTCTGGTTGCCACACTACCAGCAGGACATGGATACTTTGGAGAAGTTGCAAAGAAGGTTCACCAGGATGTTGCCTGTTCTGGAAGGTTTTAGTCATGAGGAGAGGTTTGATAAACTCAGATTGTTTTCATTGGAAAGACAGAAGCTGAGGGGTGACCTGATAGAGGTCGATAAAATTATGACAGGCAGAGATAGGGTGGAAAGTCCGAGGTTTATTCCCGGCGTGGAAAGGTCAACTACGAGAAGTCACACGTTCAAGGTGAGAGAGGGAAAGTTTAGGGGAGAAGTGCGGGGAAGATATTTCACACAGAGGGTGGTGGGTGCCTGAAATGTACTGCCAGTGGAGGTGATGGAAACGTGCACATTGGCAATGTTTAAAACGTATCTTGATAGGCACATGAACGGGAGGTTAACTAAGAGATTGAAACTCTGCATGGGCAATGATTAATATCAAAATAAAGATTAGGAATTGACGTGGGCTTGGTGGGCCGAAGGGCCTGTTCCTGTGCTGCGCTGTGTCTATAATACCGAAGTCTTGTGCTGCAGATCCCTGAGCCAAGCTGTTCCAGTACAGTTACAACACTGGCATCTACCAGACAATGTGGAAAATTGCTCAGGATGCCCTGTACAGAAAAAGCAGGACAAATCCAACCCGGCCAATTACCTCCCCATCAGTCTCCTCTCGATCATCAGTAAAGTGATGGAAGGTGTCAGTAACAGCGCTATCAAGCAGCACCTGCTCAGAAATAACCTGCTCAGTGACACCCAGTTTGGGTTCTGCCAGGGCCACTCAGCTCCTGACGTCATTACAGCCTTGGTTCAAACATGGACAAAAGAGCTGAATTCCAGAGGTGAGGTGAGAGTGACAGCCCTTGACAGATTTGACCAAGTATGGCATGAAAGAGCCCTAGCAAAACTGGAGGCCATGTGAAATAGGAGGCAAACTTTCACTGGTTGAAGTCATACCTGGCACATAGGAAGATGGTTGTGGTTGTTGGAGGTCAGTTATCTCAGCTCTAGAACATCTCTGCAGGAGTTCCTCAGGGTAGTGTCCTAGGCCCAACCATCTTCAGCTGCTTCATCAATGACCTTCCCTCCATCATAAGGTCAGAAGTGGGGATGTTCGCCGATGATTGTATAATGTTCAGCACCATTCGTGACTCCTCAGATGCTGGGTTATTACTCAGAGAGATCTAGGTGTTCAGGTCCATTGTACTCTGAAAGTGGCAACGCAGGTGGATAGAGTGGCCAAGAAGGCATACGGCATGCTTTCATTCATCGGACGGGGTATTGAGTACAAGAGTTGGCAGGTCATGTTACAGTTGTATAGGACTTTGGTTCGACCACATTTGGAATACTGCGTACAGTTCTGGTCGCCACATTACCAAAAGGATGTGGATGCTTTGGAGAGGGCGCAGAGGAGGTTCACCAGGATGTTGCCTGATATGGAGGACGCTAGCTATGAAGAGAGGTTGAGTAGATTAGGATTATTTACATTAGAAAGACGGAGGTTGAGGGGGGACCTGATTGAGGTCTACAAAATCATGAGAGGTACAGACAGGGTGGATAGCAAGCTTTTTCCCAGAGTGGGGGACGCAATTACTAGAGGTCATGATTTCTAGGTGAGAGGGGAAAAGTTTAAGGGAGATATGCGTGGAAAGTTCTTTATGCAGAAAGTGGTGGGTGCCTGGAACGTGTTGCCAGCGGAGGTGGTAGAGGCAGGCATGATAGCGTCATTTAAGATGTATCTAGACAGATACATGAATGGGCAGGGAGCAGAGGGATACAGATCCTTGGAAAATAAGTGACAGATTTAGATAGAGGATCTGGATCGGCGCAGGCTTGGAGGGCCGAAGGGCCTGTTCCTGTGCTGTAATTTTCTTTGTTCTTTGTTCTTTGTTCTGATGCTGTCCATGTTCAAATGCAACAATATTTTAGACAGTATCCAGGCCTGGGCTGACAAGTAGCAAGTAACATTCACACCAAACAAATAAGAGACAACCTGTTCACCATCCTTTGACAGTCAATGGTGTTACCATCAGTGAATCCCCCACTATCATCAATCTGGGGCTACCATTGACCAGAAAACAAACTGGACTAGCTATATAAATACTGTGAATCCTCTCCAAATCCATTGAATATCTGGCAAGACATGAACAGCCAACAATTTACAGTGAGCTATTCAGCCTTGGCTGATGCATTGTGTGAGCTCTGAAATGGAAGCTTGTTTGATTGCTGTTTAGGTAGTCTGTCTTTGAAATGTTCATTTTGTGTTGGTGTACAGACTGGGGGATGTAGACAATGCTATGACATCTCCAGGCTACTGTGTTTACTGGGAAGAGGTACCAACAGTGACACTGACTTTTCACTTATTGGTGAAGTTGAACTCCAAAGTGTTACCAAGACAACGCTTTGTTGGAGAATCTATGAAAGTGTGCTTCATCCACATGCTTTGCTGAATAATTGACCGTATTTTAATAAGCTCTAACAACCACGATTCATATAGAAGTACTGTATTCTCACTGTCTGTGATCCATGCCAAGTTTGTGTGTCTGCTGTGATCAGTCTGTCTGGGATGCAGAGCTTTTTTTTTGAATATCTGTTTTTGAACTGTTTCCTATTGTCCCTCTTGTCTGCTTCCTTGCTGGGATTTCTTGTGTTCTCTGTCATATGTACATATACGTACATGTCAGGGGCATACATAGACCATTCAGCCCCTTGAGCCTAATCTGCTATTCCAGAAGAACATGGCTCATCTGTTAAAAACCGAAAGAACTGCTGATGCTGTAAATCAGGAATGAAAACAGAAGTTGCAGGAAAAGCTCAGGAGGTCTGGCAGCATCTGCGAAGGAAGAATAAGTTAATGTTATGGGTCCGGTGACCCTTCCTCACAACTCCACACACGAATTCCACACTCCCATCTACCCCCCAACCCCCAATATCTTTGATTCCTTTGCCTATCAAGAATCTATCTACCTCCTCTCGATGTGTATTAAGACCGTAAGATGTAGGGGCAGAAGTAGGCCATTCGGCCCATTGTGTCTGCTCTGCCATCGAATGAGAAAGGGGTATTGAATATTTTGAAAGCTGAGGTGGATTATTGTTAGGCAAGAAGTGGAAGGTTGTCAGGGATATAGATGGGAATGTGGAATTTGAAACACAAGCAGGATTCTCAGGGAACATGACAGCGGAGATGTGGAGAGGTTGTTTCCTCTCGTGGGAGAATCTAGGACCGGGGGCATCATCTCAGAATAAGGGATCACCCATTTAGGACAGAGATGAAGAGGAATTTCTTTCCTCAGAGGGTTGTGAAATTCCCTACCGCAGAGGGTTGTTGAGGCTGGGTCATTAAAGTATATTCGAAGCTGAGACAGATTTTTAATCAGTAACGGGAATCAAGGTTTACGGGGGGAAAAGGCGGGAAAGTGGAGCTCCAAAATTACACAACCATCTGAGATAAAGAAATTACTTCCTCCCTATCACCCCCCCATTGGGGGAGTGAGCTGAAAATCAACCCCCTACTGTTCCCAGAATAAGCAAACAAGTTAAAGATTTTAGTAAACACCACAAAATTCTCCAACCTAGTTGTCTGTCAGACCTGGGGTGATAGTATGCACGGACCAGGTTTCTGTATTTAACAAGAATTATGATTACAGATGATTAGACTGTAACTATAGGAAACCAATCATAGCAATGCAGGGACAGAAGGAGGCCATTCAGCCCCTTGAGCCTGCTCCGCCATTCAGTACAATCATGGCTGATCTGTAGCCATATTCCTGCCTTTGGCCCATATCCCTAAATAACTTTGCTTATAAACTTATAAACATGGGGAATGAGCCGATGCACTGCATGGGCTGCGAGCCCCAGAACGCTGCGTGGGCTGCGAGCCCCAGAACGCTGCATGGGCTGCGAGCCCCAGAACGCTGCGTGGGCTGCGAGCTCTGGAGCAGTGTGGGGAACGAGCTGGTGCACCATGTGGACTGAGAGCCCCAGAACACTGCATGGTCTTTGAACCCCGGGGTGTGAGGTACGTGCCAGTACAGCGTGTGAGCTTTGTGTCCTGGAGCAGCGCATGGGGAATCCCAAGTCCCGGAGCAGTGCGAGGCGAGGTGAATCCTGGTGGAGTGGGCTTTACCTTGTTGCTGCAGAGTGCCGGTGAGGTGAGGACTGGAGACTAGTGTGATGCGGGACAGTTGTTGAACTTGGGCCTGGCACCACATGCTGATTTGCTGCTGTTTGGTACACTCACTGGGCTGTAATGTAAACCCTTCCCTTTCAATCCTCTGGTATAACAATATTTTTTCCTACTTTGTAAGATTTGTACCTAGGTACTTATACCTAAGATGGCGCTATTAAAAGGCAGCCATTGTAAAAACTTTCACTGTACTCCTGTACTGGAGTACAAGTGACAATAAAGGATATTCTATTCTATGGTATTCTATTCTATACTATTCTATTTTATTCTAATTAAAACACTAATCCCCTTATAAACTCCCCTTACACACACAGACAGAGAGAGAGAGAGAGACAGACAAATGGAGAGGCGATAGCCTAGTGGTATTATCGTTGGGCTGTTAATCCAGAGACCCAGATAATGTCTGGGGACCTGGGTTCAAATCCCACCATGGTAGATGGTGGCATTTGAATTCAATAAAAAATATCTGGAATTAAGAGTCTAATGATGACCATGAACCCATTGTTGATTGGCAGGGGGGAAAAACCCATCTGGTTCTGAGGAACCTGCCATCCTTACCTTGTCTGGCCTACATGTGACTCCAGGCCCACAGCAATGTGGTTTTCTCTGAACTGCCCTCTGGTCAATTAGGGATGGGCAATAAATGCTGCCTGGTCAGCGACGCCCTCATCCTGTTAATGAATAAAGGAAATAGACAGGGGAAAAACACATGAATGGAGGGAAGAACTAGGAAATATGTTAAGTCGCCTCTGTTCACAATTTTTGGTGAGTTAATTCTTGTTGAAATTGAAATTTTCTTTTTGACTTTCCTTTTCTGGATGTTTCCACTGGTTTGCAAGAGTGCAGGGCGGCTGATACACTTGTAAAATGTCTCTCACTCATCAGTTGAAGTCACAGCTTACAGCTATTGCTGAAGGAATGATAAACTGGTTTTCTTCAGGTTTAAAATGAGTTTTGACTGTAGAGAATAGGGAGACCACTCCTGAGCAGGAAGAGATCAGTTTCCATTTCTGTATCTTGTTTCCAACTCCAAACTGTTCACTTCCTTAACAACCAGTCACATAATTGTTGGCAGGGAGAAGGCCTTTGTTCTTAATAACTGGTCACAAGGATAAATCAGAGTTTATAACCTGAAGGTACAAAGTAGCAGAGATAGTAGGAACTGCAGATGCTGGAGAATCTGTGATAACAAGGTGCAGAGCTGGATGTTTCTCCTTTCCATATGCTAGGACATAAGACTGACAAACAACCTCTAAGAGGACTTGAATATAAAAACAGGGATGTACTAGTGAGGCTTTATAAGGCTCTGGTCAGGTCACATTTGGAGTATTGTGTGCAGTTTTGGGTCCCATAGCTGAGGAAGGCCCTGGAGCGGGTTCAGAGGAGGTTCACGAGAATGGTCCCAGGAATAGAAAGCTTAACATATAAGGAACGTTTGAGGACTCTGGGATTATACTTTTTGGAGTTTAGAAGGATGAAGGGGGATCTAATTGAAACTTACAGACTACTGAATGGCCTGGACAGAGTAGATGTTGGGAAGATGCTTCTATTGGTAGGAGAGATTAGGACCCGAGGGCACAGCCTTAGATTAAAGGGAAGACCTTTTAGAGCAGAGATAAGGAGAAACTTCTTCAGCCAGAGAGTGGTGAATCTATGGAATTCACTGCCACAGAAGGCTGTGGAGGCCAGGTCATTGAGTACGTTTAAGACTAAGATAGATAGGTTCTTGATTATCAAGGAGATCAAGAGTTACAGGGAGAAAGCGGGAAATTGGAGTTGAGGAACTTAGTCATGATTGAATGGCGGAGCAGACTCGATGGGCCGAATGGCCTAATTTTTGCTACTATGTCTTATAGTCTTATGGTCATGTTCATTCATTCATGTATAGGACATTGGCAAAACTACCTTTAGAATACTGCTTTCAATTCTGGTCTCCCTGCTATAGCAAGAATGTTGTTAAACTTGAAAGGGTTCAGAAAAGATTTATAAGGGTGTTGGAGGGATTAAGATATGGGGAGGGGCTGATTAGACTGGGGCTTTTCTCCCTGGAATGTTGGAGGCTGAGGGGTGTCTTATGGAGGTTTATAAAATCATGAGCAGCATGGATATAGTGAATAGCCAAGATCTTTTTCCCAGGGTAGGAACGTCCAAAACTAAAGGCCGTAGGTTTATGATGAGAGGGAAAGTAATTAAAAGGGACAAGAGGGGCAACTTTTTCACACAGAGGGTGGTGCGAGTATGGAATGAGCTGCCAGAGGAAGTGATGGAGGTGGGTACAATTACAACATTTAAAAAGCATCTACATTAGTATATGAATCAGAAGGGTTTAGAGGGATAGAGGCCAAATGCTGGCAAATAGATCATAGACTCCCTACAGTGTGGAAACAGGCCATTCGGCCCAACAAGTCCACACTGCTCCTCCGAAGAGCATCCCACCCAGACCCATTCTCCCAATTTCCCATGTCTAACCCACCTAACCTAAACATCCCTGAACACTATGGGCAATTTAGTACAGCCAATTCACCTACCTTGCACATCTTTGGACTGTGGGAGGAAACCGGAGCACCCGGAGGAAACCCACGCAGACACAGGGAGAATGTGCAAACTCCACACAGACAGTCGCCCGAGGTTTGAATCGAACCCTGGTCTGTGGCACTGTGAGGCAGCAGTGCTAACCACTGAGCCACCATGCCATCCAAACATAGAATCCCTACAGTGTGGAAACAGGCCCTTCTGCCCAACAAGTCCACACCCCCTCAGAGCATCCCACCCAGACCCATGCCCCTATGGCCCATAGGATTAGACTAATTTGGGATGCCTGGTCGGCATTGACAAGTTGGACCGAAGGGTCGGTTTCTGTGCTGTACATCTCTATGACTCTCTGACTCTGTAGCAGTTTCGATAGAATTGATCTGAACTCCTTGGAATCTATTAAAATACAGTGAAGTAATTTCCAAAGCATGTGGATGAGGCATATTTTCATAGATCGGTCACCTGGACAAAATGTTGTCTCGGTGACCTCATGGAGTTAACTTCACCCACAAATGAACAGACTGTGACCTCAGTGTCACAGTTGTTATCTTTTTCCAAGCTTCTCAGCCTCTGGATGCCATACTGCTGTCTACATCCCCCATTCTATACACCAACACAAATTAGCATGTCAAAGACACAGTCTCTAAATAGCAAGCAAACACAGACGATGCTGGAGCAGGTCTGGTGGTATTTGTAGAGAGAGAAAAACAGAGTTAACCTTTTCAGAGATAGTAGGAACTGCCGATGCTGGAGAATCTGAGTTTCAGCCAAGTTCTGGAGAAGTCATATTGGACTCAAAATATTATCTCGGTTTCTCTCTCCATAGATGTTGCCAGACCTACTGAGTTTCTGCAACATTCTCTGTGTTTCATTCAGATTTCCAACATCCACAGCATTTTGGTTCCATCTAAATAGCAACCAAACCAGTTATGACTTGAGATAACACAGTGTGGAGCTGGAGGAACACAACAGGCCAGAATTTCTGAAGAAGGGTCCCGACCCGCAACGTCAGCTTTCCTGCTCCCCTGATGCTGCCTGGCCTGCTGTGCTCCTCCAGCTCCACACTGTGTTATCTCTGACCCCAGTATCGGCAGTTCTTACTATCTCAGTTAGCTCTCACTGTGTAACAAACAAGAAGGCTGGATAGCTCATTGTAAATGGTGGATGGTTCTGGTCTTTTTGACATATTGAGTATCCATTGTGTGACCACAATGACAAAGGGAACACTGTATTTTCAATGACATTAACTCTCATTTCATTTAACCTGTTTCATTTCCAAAAATTATAACTGTTGGAGTCTGGAATGCACAACTTGAAAAAACTGTGGTGTCATACTGCTGGTGGGAAGGAGATGACCTAGTAGGTTTTTTGTTATTTTTCCTTTATTTATTCATAGGATGTGGGTGTTGCTGGCTGGGCAGCATTTATTCCCATCCCTAATTGCCCAAAGGGCAGTTAAAAGTCAACCACATTCCTGTGGGTCTGGAGTCACATGTAGGCCAGACCAGGTAAGGATGGCAGTTTCCTTCCCTAAAGGGCATTAGTGAACCAGGTGGGTTTTTCCCCAACAATTGGCAATGGACTCAGGGTCATCATCATTTGATTCTTAATTCCAGATATTTATTGAATTTAAATTCCATCTGCTGTGGTGGGATTTGAACATAGGTCCCCAGAACATTATCTGGGTCTCTGGATTAACAGTCCAGTGATAATACCACTAGGCCATCACCTCCCCTTCTAGTAGACTATTAGTCCCAAGACCCAAATAATGTTCTAGGGGCCTGTGTTCAAACCCTGCCAAGGTAGGTGGTGGGCCAATTTAAAAAAATAATCAGTATTTAAGAGTGTAATGATGATCATGAAACTGTTGCCAATTGTTTAAAAACCCAGCTGCTCTTTAGGGCAGGAAAGTGTCTTCTTTACCTGGCCTGGCCCACAGATGAATCCAGATCCACAGCAATGTGGTTGGCTCTTAACTGCCCCTCTGGGCAATTGGGGATGGGCAATAAATGCTGGCCAAAGACATCCACATCCTGTGAATAAATATAAAAAGATTGCGCTACGTGGGAATTGGAAGGTCACTTGAGGATGGGAAACTTGCAAGGTGTTGTCAAAACCGAGAAAGTTTGGGACTAAGCATATTGCTCTTTCAAAAAGCTAGAATGGGCATGATTTAATATTCATTCACTGGATGTGGGCATTGTGGGCTAGGCCACCATTTATTGCCCATCCCTAATTGCCCAGAGGGTAGTTTAGAGTCAACCACATTGCTGTGGGTCTGGAGTCATATGTCGGCCAGACCAGGTAAGGAAGGCAGTTTCCTTCCCTAAAGGGCGTTAGTGAACCAGATGGGTTTTTCCCCAACAATTGACAATGGATTTGTGGTCATTGTTAGACTCTTAATCCCAGAATCTATTGAATTCAAATTCCACCATCTGCCATGCTGGGATGAGGAAGCCAGGTCCCCAGGACATTACCTGTGTCTCTGGATTACCAGTCCAGTGTCAGTACCACTACGCCATTTCAATGGGTTGATGGGTCTTTTTCAGGGATGTAGATTTTTACAATTCTGTGAATTCCTAGAACAAAGGACCCTGATTTTCAGGCAAACCATATTTTGCTGCATAATGTGCGGTGGAAGGGCTGTAGGACAATACTGATGTAATGGTACAGTGAATCTACTTTCATTACTGAACTATTTTTACACCATTCAATGGCTAAAAGCAATTAATAATAATTAAGAAAAACATTGATCAGATTTAAAGAATTAAATGTTGAGACATAAATCTGCAATCATTGCAGTAATTCATGAACATTTAGATGGCTGGTATTTTTGAAGAGTGGACTAGGAATGTCGAACAGACCGGGACAATGACAATAATCTGAGTTCTAATTAATGCAGATTTCCTGGAGTTGATGTGGAAAGGTTCCATGACAGCAGTGATTTATTCCAAGAGCTTTAATTATTCATTACTCCAGTACTGTGCAGCTGTTTGGGCCTGGATTTGTTTCACTGTGAGCTGTGATGTGACTATAAATATCATTCAGTTTGGTGAATTGTGTTGCAAGGATGGATTCTCAGCCTGTATATTACAGTGACCTTTCTCCCCCGTTTCTAAAGTAGGTGAAGGTCAGGGTTTCTCACTGGAGAACTGCACCTAAGATTCATTTTAAACTTTATCAAATGTGAAGTTATCTGGCAAAACCAATGTCTGTGCCCATCCTGCGTTTCCCTTGAGAAGGTCGTGGTGAGCTGTTTACTTGAACTGCTTTCGCCCATGTGGCATAGATGCAGTCCACAATGCTGTTTGGATAGGAGACCCAGACTTTTTTAGATGGATTAGATTTTATTGTGCTGTCTCCCTGAGTACAAGATTCCGGTGAAAAGAGTACAGAGTTGCCATTGTCCGGTGCCATCTTAGAATACAATAGTTAGAATTAAACAAAAACGAGAGAAGAGCAGAAATTAAAGAAACAGAAACAAAAGGCAAAGAAAATATTCAGATCACCCTTGTCGCTGCTGTAAGGCTTGAGCCGGGCTCACCAATGCCGCATGCGCTAGGCCCACCATCGCTGTGGTACCACCTCCTCTGAAACCACCGCTGATGCCACAGTCTCAAGCCCTGCACCTCACCAATACCTGCACCAGACCTACCAATGCTGTAGTCACCTCGCTCTGGCACCGTCACTTGTCGCTGGGCCCACTATCTTGGGATCAATTGACATATCGGAATCCACAACCTTCCTGAACCAACGCAAGAGGGTAACCCTTTTGAGCTGGCGCTGACGTCAGAGCCATTCTCCACACCGGTGCTGCCACCTTGGGCCCTACGCTGGGCCCACCAACGTTAAAATTGGCATGCTCTGGTGCCATCTCTCGCCGCTGGGCCCACGCTCGCTCTCATCATCGATGCTGACGGTTCCACCGCAGCCGAGCTCCTCAAGAGCAAAAGGTAAGAGAGAACTGTAGAGAAAACAAAAGAAAAGTAGAACAAAAACAAGAAAGAAAAGAGAAGTGGATGGAAGAAAGCAGCAGATGAGCAGGGAGCCAGAAAGCTGCTAATGCCCTTCCACCATCTTGGAGTTATTTTGACACAGCGACACTGAAGGAACAGCAACGTAGTTCCTGTTCAGGATGGTGTGTAGTTTGGAAGGAAACTTGCTGGTGGTGAGGTTGCTCCTATATACCTCCTGCCCTTGTTTTTTCAGGTGATAAAGATTACTGTTTTGCATTCAAAAGAGTTAGTGAGAAGATGGTGTAATGCATATAATAGGCAGCGTGACTGTTGTTCTTGGTCGTTTCTTTCTTCCACTGTCAGGATTTTATTGCAGGGTGGTTATGCCTCCTATAAATTAAGGTAAAACTGAATCTCCTATAACAGGGCACAGTGAGATCATGCTAAATTCTGTGATTTGGGAAAAGAGTGGTAGGCCGAAACCTTAGAAAATTATGTGCAGATTTAAAGCTTGACACAAAAGAGGGGCAGCTCGTCGTTCAAGACACTCAGAATGAGAAAGTCATAGAGTGGCATTTAAATAACCTCTGCTTTTTTGTGTTAACCACTGAGTAGGATGCTGAGCAGAACTGATTTTCTGTTTAATAAGATGGAATGCATGAAGATATAAGGAGCAACAAATTATTGGAGTGGGCCTTGCAGCCGGGATTTAGGAATACTTAGAGGAGTGAGGGAAGCCCCTTTCAAAGGGATGCTGCAAGACTCGCCCCAGTGTTGTTAGGACAATGGATCTTGCTGAGAAGTTGGAAGGAGTATGGAAACTAATCCACAAGGTTACATAGATGCTGAGAGTATGGCCTGATGGATGAATGATCATAAAATATTTTTGAGTGAATTAGTTACTGGGGAAGTTCCTTTCCTGCAGTTTGTTACAAAGTTCCCTTTAATTGGCACGGCTGCGAGGCTCTATACAAGGCGATCAGTGTACCAATGCAGTTCCCAGCATTAATTTCCAGAAGACACAGTCACACATAGACCTTGGAGGTCTGTTGCAGATGAAACAAAATTAACGAGAACACTGTTTGTTGTCTATTCAGTAGTGTTTACTCGATATTGATTTTAGTTTTCTTGTTATGGTAAAAGTCTTAAACGTGAAATCTTGTGTGACTATTTTTGTTGCTGGGAAATACATTTTTTTTAAAGAGTTATTGATTTTAATGGGCATTGCAACATCTATCATAAGAAATGCAAAGGTTTCTAATTTGATTTTGTACTTTTTGAAAAAAATGCAGATAGAATGGAAGATGAAGCAGAGGGAATGGATAAGCTCTGGTATCTGAGAGTGGGAGAATGCTCCTGCGGAGCATAAATGACAGCACTGAGTAAGTGGGCCAAGTGGCCTGTGTCTCCGCTGTTAAACATGCAGTCAGTGACATCAAATGGAGTGGCAAGAGGGAGGATGTTTTTCCTCTTAGTTGTGAGGGTGCACGGTCAGACTGCTTTTTTTAATATTCATTCATGGGATGTGGGTGTTGCTGCGCCAGCATTTATTGCCCATCCCTAATTGCCCAGAGGGCAGTTAGGAGTCAACCAAGTTGCTGTGGGTCTGGAGTCACATGTAGGCCAGACCAGGTAAGGATGGCAGTTTCCTTCCCTAAAGGACACTCGTGAACCAGGTGAGTCTTTCCAACAATCAACAATGGCTAGACTCTTGATTCCAGATTTTTTTTTTGTTGAATTCAAATTCCACCATGTGCTGTGATGACAAGGTGTAGAGCTGGATGAACACAGCAGGCCAAGCAGCATCAGAGGAGCAGGAAGGCTGACGTTTCGGGCCTAGACCCTTCTTCAGAAAAGAAGGTTTGAACTCAGATCCCCAGAACAATATCTGGGTCTCTGGATTAGCAATCCAGTGATAAAACCACTAGGCCATCACCTCCCCTTGTGAGTTAGAACATTGTGTGTAATGTAACCAAGGCTAAAGGAGAGAAATCATGGACCCTGGTGCTTCTCCTGTTTCTGGGTCTCTTCTCACCTTGCCTTCCCCCACTCCCTTCAAACCCTCAATAGCTTTGCAATGTACCATGGGTCCAATAGACTAATGCAACATGGAGGCCATTCAGCTGATCGAGTCTTTGACAGTTTTCATGAAGAAAAATCCAGTCAGTCTGACCATTATCCAATTCCATCTATTCTGTCCCAAATTATTTTCAAGTATCTATCCATTTTCTTTTTGAATGCTAGTTTAAAATTTGTACCAACCTCAAAACCCAGGAGGGTGTGCACTTTGTTTTTTTTTGGAAGGAATCAAAACCTTTGCTTTTTTTTGGCCAATCAAAATAAATGAAATTGAAAGCCATTGGAAACAGTTTTTATTTATTTTATTAAAACCCTTCAGAATTTTATATCACTCATCAGGGTACTCAGCTCTAAGGAGCGTGATCTCAGTTTTCTTGTAATCCCTCATCTCTTGAGCCACTCCAGTAACTGTTCTGAATTCTCAGCAAAACCCAGAATTGTAAACCATAGTCACAGTGAGGCCAAGCAGTTTTATATACATTCAGTGAAATGTTTTTGCCTTTGTACTCTGTCTCTGTTTATTATAACCACCTAAAGCTCAGGTTTGAATATGATGCACTTTATAACCATATCTTTGTCAAACAAGTGCACACTACTTAGTCATTCATATAAAGCATCCAACTCCACTTCTTTAGACCCAGCCTATGTCAAAATAATTTTGTTTTTGAGGCATATTTTATAATTCTTGAGGTTATTTTTGCTTTCAGGGGTTCCTGTTCCATTCTCACTAATTCACTTCTGGGTGATGCAGTAGTGATATAAACTGCTTTATTTCTATATATTTATAATATAACTTAGTTTAAGTCTGACTTAGTGACAAATGGGTTCTCTGTGTGTCTGTAGTTAGTAATTAACTTGTTAGTATTTCTGTAGCTATGTTGATTTCTTTTAAAACAGTTTGAGAGAGTTACTTCCACAGCACTTTACCTAAGGATGTTTATCAACTTAGCAATGTAAACAATTATGCTTTAAAGTCTGTCAGAGATATCTAGCCTTGTGTTTTGAATTTTTAGCCTTATGGAGAATGCCTATAGCTTATTTTTAGTATGACTTTCTGTTTTGGGCAGTTCTTTGAAGTCCTTGGATAGACATGGCTGTATACAGCAGTGTTCCTGAGAAAGGGAGAATGTAGCAAAGCTAGATTACTTTGAGTAAGGAGTTAGTGATAACCCCAAACAAGAAGTGTTGGGATAAAACCTAGAAGAGGTTACTTGAAGCTGAGTACATTTAAGCTTAGGTATATGATAGATCCAGGCAGAAGCTATCAGCATTTTCAGTTTTCACTTTCACCTCCTGTGACTATCCTTGCTGTCTACCTCACTAATCTCTGCATTGAAAGGATCACCATTCACCGTTTCTGCCACCTCTTATGGGATGCCAGCACAAAACACATCTACCATTCCTCTTCACTGTCAGATATTGGCAGGGACCAATCTTTCATCACTCCCTCATAGCACCTTCCCATGCAATTGCAGAAGGTGTAACACTTGCACGTTCATCTCCTCCCTGCTCACAGTCCAAGGCCTCAACCACACCTTCCAGGTGAAACAGTGTTTTACTTATACCTCTTTCAATCCAGTTTCCTGCTCACAATGTGGTCTCCTTTACGTTAGCGAGACTAAAAGCAGACTGGGTGACCACTTTGCAAAATACCCACCCTCTTTCTATAGGAATAAGCCTTACCTCCCAGTTACTTGTCATTTTAATAAACCGCCTTGCTCTCATGCTCACATTTCTGTCCTGGGCCTATTGCAATGCTCCAATGAAGCACAACGCAAGCATGAAAACAACACCTCATCTTCTGCTTAGGCACTTTACAGCGTTAAGAGGTTAATATTGAATTCCACAATCTTAGAATGATCCCATGAGGTTTGTTCTCCACTTTTTGTCATACATTCTTCTGTACAAAATGATCAGAGGTATAGATAGAGTGGACAGCCAGAGACTTTTTCCTAGGGTGGAGGTAGCTATTACGAGGGGGCATAGTTTTAAAGTGAGTGCAGGTAGATATAGGGGAGACGTCAGAGGTAAGTTCTTTACTCGGAAAGTGGTAGGGGCGTGGAATGCATTGCCGGAGAGGGTAGTGGAGTCGGCCTCATTAGGGGCATATAAGCGGCTATTAGATAGGCATATGGATGATAGTATAAGGTAGGGGAGGAGGTTAGATAGACCTTAGGATTAGGATAAAAGTTCGGCACAAAATCGTGAGCCGAAGGGCCTGTACTGTGCTGTACTGTTCTATGTTCTATGTTCTTGCCAATCTCTCCCCAGCCTTGTTTGTGCCTTGTTACTTCACTCTCAGCCTGAAAAATTATTTTTTACCATCATTTACACCTGTTTTAGACCTCAATTTCTCTTCCACCACAATTAACCACCCTTTTGTCTTTTACACTGAGCCTCCACACCCTCTGTTTCTCCCCTTGCCTCAATCAAAACTATTGAAAAAATACATTTTCCAACCCCTTTCAATTCTGAAAAAGAGTCACACTGGACTCAAAATGTTAATTTGGTTTCTCTCTCCACAGATGCTGCCAGACCTGCTGAGTTTCTCCAGCAATGTCTGTGTTTGTTTCAAATCTCTCTCGACACTGTCCCCCATCAAACGCTCCCAGGACAGGAACAGCACGGGGTTAGATACAGAGTAACGCGCTCTCTACACTGTCCCCCATCAAACACTCCCAGGACAGGGACTGCACGGGGTTAGATACAGAGCAAATCTCCCTCTACACTGTCCCCATCGAACACGCCTAGGACAGGAACAGCACGGGGTTAGATACAGAGTAAAGCTCCCTCTACACTGTCCCCCATCAAACACTCCCAGGGACAGGGATAGCACGGTGTTAGATACAGAGTAAATCTCCCTCTACACTGTCCCCCATCAAACAC
>NC_063350.1:3195364-3198044 GCF_021869965.1 Rhincodon typus
TTAGATACAGAGTAAATCTCCCTCTACACTGTCCCCCATCAAACACTTCCAGGACAGGGACAGCATGGGGTTGGATACAGAGTAAATCTCCCTCTACACTGTCCCCATCGAACAAACCCAGGACAGGAGTTTAGATACAGAGTAAACGCTCTCTGCGCTGTTCCCCATTGAACATTCCCAGAACAGGGATAGCACAGGGTTAGATATAGAGTAAAGCTCTCTCTACACTATCCTCATCAAACATTCGCAGGACAGGAACAGCATGGGATTAGATACAGAGTAAAGCTCCATTTGCACTATGCTAAAAAAAGCTCTGCACGTTGGTACATGATTAGATACAGAGAAATGCTTCCTCTAAACTACAGCAACAATTGGGTCAGTCCAAACTCCAAACATTTCAATCACCATTGCACTTTTTCCATTTGCTGTGCTGGTTATGCTATTGTCTGAAAGTAGATGGATGCTGCAACACCTTGGCTGTGTAATCAGTGTCTCTGCAAGTGGACTAGAGCCCAACACTTTTCAAAAGGGATAGGATAAAAATACTCAGGACCAGGTTTCAGTGCTCAGGTGTAGCGGTTCTTTATATACAAATGAATACTGTTACCTTTAATTCTCACTGTGGATCTTTCCACAACACAGAGAATGCAATGCATTTTGCAGGGGGTGCCTGGTCCAATGGGAGCTGCTGCTTATGAGATTTCTGTTACCAGTAGATGCAAATACATTGATTAATACGAGAAACTCATTACTGAGAAGGTCACCTTTGTAATATCTATGTTCTTACATCCTCAATCTCAGCTCAGCTTCGCCTCCTACAGTTTCAGGGATGATTTTCACGAGCAATTTTTATTTCTTGTCATTGGACGTCTTGCCAATGTTGTGTTCTCAGTGTTTTTGCTCACTTTCTACAAGCACCTTTTCTCTGTATTTTCTGGAATGTTCTCTGCGTAGGCAGCAATTCGCACTCTTAGCTCACATATGAGATTGAAGGTGCCTTCGGGTATCATGGTCTATCAGAATCAGTTGCAGATTGGAATGGTATTGGCCAGGGGTAGATACCAAGCATGGAATATCCGAGCCATTGGGTTCAAGTTAATCCGTTTTGTTCATTCAGGCAGAAAAGGTCATTGTGAGTATCAGGCTGTACAAGAGATGTTTACTGTCTTGTGAAAGGAGAAACTTTTATGGTGACTTAACTGAAGCTGCAGGGCAATGGAGGTCTGGGTCCATGTTCACTATGATGTAATTTGATGTCAATTAAGATACACATTGGATACCTTTGGGACAAGAGTCAACTTTCAGGACATCTTTTTCATCAAAGAGTAATCGAGGTGTACAAAATGCACCAGTGAGAAAATTCAAAATGGGCAGTGGCTTCAACTTGGACACAGGACTTGAGGGACAAGAGAATGAAAAATATAGGGAGGAGGTAGGTTGGTGGGATTGAGGGATGTATGGATCAAGTGAATTAGTGGGATTGAGGGATGTATGGATAAAGTGAATAAGTGGGATTGACGGATGGGATAAAGTGAGGATAAAGTGGGATTGAGGGATGGGATAAAGTGGGGATAAAGTGGGATTGAGGGATGGGATAAAGTGAATAAGTGGGATTGAGTGAGTGGGAGGGGGTTACGTGAAGCTTGAGAAAGGAACCAGCTGGTTGAGGTCAATAAAATTTTCCTGTTCCCAAATGTTCATATTTTGATACTGGCTCCCCCAATTTGGAGAGAGGAATACTGTATACAATGTCCTTTCAGTCAGGAGTCAGAGTTACCGGGTCATAGAGTCAATCATACAGCACAACTCATCCATGCCGACCAGGTTTCCCAAACTGAACTAGGCCCATTTTCCCCTGTTTGGCCCATATCCCTCGAAACCTGTTCTATCCATGTACCCGTCCAAATGCTTTTTAAGTGTTGTAATTGTACTTGCCTGTGCTGCTTTCTTTGGTAGCTCATTGCAAACACGCACCACCCTCTGCCTGAAGCAGTTACCCCTCAGGTCCCTTTTAAATTTTTCCCCTCTTGCCTTAAACCTATGCCCCTCTAGTTTTGGACTCCCCTACCCTGGGGAAAAGACTTTTGCTACTCATCCTATCCGTGCCCCTCATGATTTTATAAACTTCTATAAGATCAGTACTTAGCTGTAGGGAAAATAGCCCCAGCCTATTCAGCCTCTCCCTATAGCTCAAACCCTCCAACCCCAACAACATCCTTGTAAAGAGACAACAAGGTGCAGGGCTGGATGAACACAGCAGGCCAAGCAGCATCATAGGGGCAGACAGGCTGATGTTTCGGGCCTAGACCCTTCATCAGAAAAGGGGGAGGGGAAGGGGGTTCTGAAATAAATAGGGAGAGAGTGGGAGGCGGATAGAAGAGGGATAGAGGAGAGGATAGGTGGAGAGGAAACAAACAGGTCGAAGAGGCGGGGATGGAGCCAGTAAAGGTGAGTGTAGGTGGGGAGTTAGGAAGGGGATAGGTCAGTCCAGGGAGGACGGACAGGTCAAGGGGGCGGGACGAGGTTGGTCGGTAGGAGATGGAGGTGCGGCTTGAGGTGGGAGGAGGGGATAGGTGGGAGGAAGAACAGGTTAGGGAGGCAGGGACGAGCTGGGCTGGTTTTGGGATGCAGTAGGGGGAGGGGAGATTTTGAAACTTGTGAAATCCACATTGATACCATT
>NC_063350.1:3198144-3221080 GCF_021869965.1 Rhincodon typus
TTCGACCTGTTTGTTTCCTCTCCACCTATCCTCTCCTCTATCCATCTTCTATCCGCCTCCCACTCTCTCCCTATTTATTTCAAAACCCCCTTCCCCTCCCCCTTTTCTGATGAAAGGTCTAGGCCCGAAACGTCAGCCTCTCTGCTCCTATGATGCTGCTTGGCCTGCTGTGTTCATCCAGCCCTGCACCTTGTTGTCTCGGATTCTCCAGCATCTGCAGTTCCTACTATCTCTGATTCATCATCCTTGTAAATCTTGTCTGAACCCTTTCAAGTTTCACAACATCCTTCCTGTAGCAGGAAAATTGTATGCAGTATTCCAAAAGTGGCCTGGACATGCAATGGGATTTCTACTAGTTTGAGTCAATCCAAACGAGAGAGAAAGGAGGTCATGGATTTACAATGAGAGGAAGGAATCATCCTTTCATGACAGATATGAAAATTCTCTCTCTCCATCTCTCTCTGTCCCCCCAAGGTCTGTGTGTGCCTGTGGACCCTCATGTGGGGGGTGGGATGTTGAAATTTTTTTTGAAAAGATGGATAGATTCCCGTCCAACAGGCGAGTTGATGGGAACGTGGGATTCCCAACGCAATAGGATCAGCCAAGACCTTACAGAACGATGCAGCAGCAGTCGAGGGGCTGAATGGCCTCCTCTTGAGTTCCTGTTTCGTATCTGCGTGAGTGACAGGAGATGACTGTCCTCATGGTGACAAAGCTGCCGGGATATTCCCTCCAAAAACTCCTACTATCTCTCTGAAGACCTCAAATAAATCCAGTGTATTCTCACAATTCTCCTCACCAACACTTCCAGAAGGGTCCAGCACAAATTAGAAATGGGTATCTTGCTTTGCACCTGAAACTCCATATTTTCTCCTGTTGAAAGAGCAGGTGGACCCACCTGTCAGTTCAAGGAATGTATTGACCCTAACTGACTGTGATGCTATCACAGAATGGTCACAGTGTAGAAAAAGGCCACTCGGCCTTCTGAGTCTGTACTGGCTCACTGAAGGAGCAAATAACCAAGTGCCACTCAACAGCCTTTGCCACATAGCCCTGTGTAGTCTTTCTTTTCAATTTCTTCTTAACTGCCTTAATGGAACCTTGCTCTCACAGACTCTCAGGCACTGTGTCCCAGATTCCAGATCTCTCTGTATCCCCGATTCCAGCCTCTTGCCTGTATCCCAGATTTCGGCCCCTCACTGCATCACAGATTCCAGCCTCTCACTGCATCACAGATTCCAGATCTCACCATATCCCAGATTCCAGCCTCTCACTGTATCACAGATTCCAGTCTTCTGCTGCATACCAAATTCCAGCTTCTTGTTATGTTTTTCCATGTGTGGTCATTGTTTCTTTAACCCATTTATTGCTCTTGATCCTTCCACCACTGGGGACAGTTTCTCCTGAGCTACTCTGTCTGACGCACTTGACTGTAAACCATGACCAAAACCTTCTCTCAACATATCCTGTTCCAAGGAGAACAGCTAAAGCTTCTCCAAGCTGTTATCACACTTGAAATTCCTCATCCCAGGAGCTATTTTAGTGACTCTTTCCTTCACTGTGTCCAATGCAGTTGGGGGCAGTTATACAATCATAGGACATGTTCAGCAATTGTGGAACTGGATCAGATGAGGTGAAGGGGATAAAATTAGAGTCATAAAGATGTACAGCATGGAAACAGACCCTTCGGTCCAACTTATCCATGCAGACCTAATATCCCAAATAAATAGTCCCATTTGCCAGCATTTGGCCCATATCCCTCTAAACCCTTCCTATTCATGTATCCATATAGATGCCTTTTAAGTATTGTAATTGTACCAGCCTCCACCACTTCCTCTGGCAGCTCATTCCATACGCACATCACCCTCTGCGTGAAAAAGTTGCCCCTTAGGTTCCTTTTAAATCTTTGCCCTCTCACCTTAAACCTATGCCCCTCTAGTTTTGGACTCCCCCACCCCAGGGAAAAGACCTTGTCCATTCACCCTATCCATGCCATTCATGCTTTTATAAACCTCTATATTTTATAAACCTCAGCCTCTGACACTCCAGGGAAAATAGCCCCAGCCTTTTCAGTCTCTCCCTATAGCTCAAACCCTCCAACCCTGGCAACATCCTGGTAAATCTTTTCTGAACCCTTTCAAGTTTCACAACGTTCTTCCTATAGCAGGGGGATCAGAATTGCACACAATATTCCAAAAGTGGCCCTAACTAATGTCCTGTACAGCTACAACATGACCTCCCAACTCCTATACTCAATGCAGTTTTGGGCCTCATATCTCAGGAAGAATGTACTGGTCCTGGAGCGGGTTCAGAGGAGGTTCACGAGAATGGTCCCAGGAATGAAAAGCTTAACATATGAGGAACGTTTGAGGACTCTGAGTCTATCCTTGTGGATTTTGGAAGGATGAGGGGGGGATCTAATTGAATCTTACAGAATAGTGAATGGCCTGGACAGGGTAGATGTTGGGAAGATGTTTCCATTGGTAGGAGAGTCTAGGACCCGAGGACACAGCCTTAGATTAAAGGGAAGACCTTTTAGAATGGAGATAAGGAGAAATTTCTTCAGCCAGAGAGTGGTGAATTTATGGAACTCACTGCCACAGAAGGCTGTGGAGGCCAGGTCATTGAGTAGATTTAAGATGGAGATAGATAGGTTCTTGATTGTCAAGGGGATCAAGGGTTACAGGGAGAAAGCAGGAGAATGGGATTGAGGAACTTATCAGCCATGATTGAATGGCGGAGTAGACTCAATGGGCTGAATGGCCTTTTTTTGCTCCTATGTTTTATGGTCTTATGGTCTCTGGTGTCTTGGACAAGATTTATCCCTCAATCAGTGTCACTAAAGCAGATGATATGGTCCTACATTTAGTTGCTTTTGGGAGCTTGCTTTGTGTAAATTGCCTGCTATGTTTTGTACATTACTGTAGTGACTGGTTGTCTGTGAAACACTTTTACCACATCCTTGGGTTGTGAAAGGCCCTCTCCCATAAATAACTCCAATATTCTGGTCTGAGTGACTGAGTCTGCCCTCCCGTTTCAGCTGTTTGTGGAAGAAAGATTTTGCCAAGCCTCTCTGCATATCACTGAATCATTCTCTCGTCATTCTTTCAAACAACGATGATCCCTTTGAATGATTCCAGTTGGTGACCACTGTTAATATCGAACAAATGGATCCAATCTGGAATCATGGAGTAGGCTGGCCTGCAAATGAAAGCGAGGACAGGCGAAGCTGTGAAAAAAAATGGATGTAGCTAAGGCTTGCTTTTTCTGATTAACAATTGAGTGATGAAATGAACCAGAGCGTGAGAGGAAAGAAAATTACCTTGTTGTAATGGCTGAATGGTTTGCTTAATCAACTTCCTTATGGTTACAGCTTTTAGTTCCAGGGATGTCTGTTAACGGATCTGTCTGTCAGCCTCCTGGGCTCTAAACTGTTGATGCTTTGACTGTTTAAGTGGCAGACAGACAGACCAAACACTTTTGAGGAACAACACATCATTTTTCGCTTGGGGGCCCTACAGCCCTCCGGACTCAATATCGAGTTCAATAATTTTAGGGCCTAAACTCTCCCATGTCCCAGCCCCTCACCCCACACACCAGGCCTTGTTACCACATAGCCTGCCATTACACACCCACTGTTGTTAGTCACTAACAGTCCCCATTAACAACTGTTCACCCTCCCAGCCTGATCGTTAGCAACTGCTTTGTCTGTCCAACTGTCTTTCTCTCTCTTTGGGGTCTATCGTATCGTTTACTCCCTACCCCACCCACCTCCCTATTTTCTGCATATAAACTGACCTTTTCCCAGCCGCCATCAGTTCTGAGGAAGGGTCACCGGACCCGAAATATTAACTCTGTTTTTTCCTTCACAGATGCTGCCAGACCTGCTGAACTTTTCCAGCAAATTTGTTTTTGTTCTTTTTTTTCTATTCATTTGTCGGATGTGGGCATCGCTGGCTGGGTCAGCATTTCTTGTCCGTCCCTAGTTGCCCTTGAGAAGGTGGTGGTGAGCTGCCTTCTTGAACCACTGCAGTCCATGTGCTGAGGATTGACCCACAATGTTATTACGGAGGAAATTCCAGGACTTTGACCCAGCGACACTGAAGGAACGGTGATAAATTTCCAAGTCAGGACAGTGAGTGATTTGGAGGGGAACTTGGAGGTGATGGTGTTCCCATATATCTGCTGCCCTTGTCCTTCCAGATGGAAGTGGTCGTGGGTTTGGAAGGTGCTGCCTGAGGATGTTTGGTGAATTTCTGCAGTGCATCTTGTAGATAGTACACACTGCTGCTACTGAGCGTCGGTGGTGGAGGGAGTGGGATGTTTGTGGATGTGGTGCCAATCAAGCGGCTGCTTTGTCCTGGATGGTGTCGAGCTTCTTGAGTGTTGTTGGGGCTGCCCCCATCCAGGGCAAGTGGGGAGTATTCCATCACACTCCCGACTTGTGCCTTGTAGATGGTGGACAGGCTTTGGGGAGTCAGGAGGTGAGTTACTTGCCTCAGTATTCCTAGCTTCTGGCCTGCTTTCATAGCCCCTGTGTTTATGTGGTGAGTCCAGTTGAGTTTCTGGTCAATGGTAACCCACAGGATGTTGATAGTGAGGATTCAGTGATGGTAACACCATTGAAAGTCAAGGGGCAGTGGTTAGATTGTCTCTTATTGGTGATGGTCATAGCCTGGCATTTGTGTGGTGTGAGTGTTACTTGCCACTTGTCAGCCCAAGCCTGGATATTGTCCAGATCTTGTTGCATGTGAACATGGACTGCTTCTGCACAATATTGACTAGCACTAATCTGTGGAAGCAGGGAAGGAGATGATTCAACCCAACTGGGGTTGGAAAATAAGGACTAGTCGCTGATTCTAATCCCACCATCCTGCACCTGGTCTGTCCACTTGTACTCAAAGCCAGTCACCTTCACATGATCGATTCCTACCTGCCCAGAAATGTAAATAATCACCTGGGACCATTCAGCTCATGTCCCTATCCAAGGTTGACTAGGTGCTACCTTCTCAACTCGAATCAGTTAACTTGGGGTTCCAGGCCTCCTCCGGAGGTTAGGCGCAAGAGTTTAGTCTGACATTCCAATGCAGTATTGCAGGAGCAAATGAGTTGGAAAAACTCAGCAGATCTGGCAGCATCTGTGCAGAGAAAACAGAGTTAACATTTTGCGTCCAGTGACCTTTCCTCAGATATTTAATAGGCATGTTCAAATTTACAAAAGGTTTTTTGCTTAATAAATAGGGAGGAGTCATCTCCAGTTGCAGGATGTTTGATAACCAGAGGGACACAAGATTTAAAATAATGAACAAGTGAAGGAGGATGTGGTGGAAGTAGGAGTTTTGTTTAAGCAGTGAGTTGTTGTGATCTAGACAGATTCAAGAGGAATTTTCAACAGCATGAATTGGAAAAATACCAGCAGGGTATTTGCAGCCCTATAGGGAAATTAGACCACTAATTGGGTAGCTCTTTCAAACAGGTAGCCTTGGTACAATGGGCTGAATGCCCTGAAATTAGAGGGAAGAGTAAGTCTGTACAGGAGCTGCGCTCGAGGAACGTTTATCGAGAACAAAACTCAAGTTGAAAGCCTGGCAAGAAAATAGTTAAAGGGAGTGTTGATCAAGATAAATAAAATATGAAATGGGATAGATTGAATATTACCTCAAGATGAACATAGAAGTGAGTAACGATTAATTTCCACCCGACATCTGAAAAAGTACCTTCACTCCCAGAGTGATAGATGCTTGGAATAATCAATCAAGGAAGGCAGTGCTTCAAGATTTTCAGGAAGACACTTGCTGATGATATGGAGGGAGAGTTAATACATTCAAGACCTGAATTTGAACAGTTCGAATGACCTTTCTAATCTCTCGTGTCCTTATAATTATAACAAGGCAGTGGAGTCTGGAGTGACAGTAAACATTAGTTTACAGTGCAGTATGAGAACTGAAGCAAAATAGCTGAGTTCAAAGAGATGGTGATTTAAGATGAAAGAAACAGATTAACAGAAGTGAACAAGAATGAAGAAAACAGTAAAAAAATTAGATAAAGCAAGTTGGCCTTGGAATCAGACTTTTAGGAAAACTGAGAATCGGAAAGGAAACAATTTGGGGAGAAAACTGTGACTCGCACAGACCCAGATGTTGATTTGAAAGATGGTATTGTGATTGAAATATTTATACTGTTGGTATGATTCAAAAAAGCAAAAGCTTCTACTTTTATGGCTTCAGAATGTCCCAAAGCACTTTGAGCCAATTAAATATGTTGTAAGTCTAGTCACTGTGATATAAAGGCCAATGGAAACACAGCAAGCTTCCACAAACAGCAATTTGTCAGATCTGATTGATTTGGGGATGTGATTGAGCTCCATTCACTGGTCACCGCCTGTGCCACTGACCAACATTGGCTCCCACAACAGTCCTGCCTCGGTTTTAAAGCCCTCACCTTTGTTTTCAAATCCATCTGTTGTCTTTTGCAATCTTTATAAACCCTCACAGTCCCAGAGTCCTTGACAATCTGTGCTCCTCTAATTCTGGCCTCTTGAGCAATGCTTGATTTTCATTGCTGTGTCAGTAGTGGCCATGCTATCAATGGTCCAGGCCCCACGCTCTCGAATGTCTTCCCTAAAACTCTCTGCTCCTTGTTTCCTCCTTGGCATCATCCCAATGTGATAGCTCAGTGCAAGGTGATAGCCTCTGGCTTTCAGCGCAGAGTGTTTATCCAATTGTTACTTCAGACAGCTGGTTAACTCACTGTAATTTCCTCCCTTGTACTTTGTAGTTTTTTACTGGTCTTCTCTTGCCTGGTACTATCAGTCTTCTCCACGATCAAGGAGTATGAACAGCGATCAGAAGGAGCTCTGTACATACTGGTGAGTAACGTCAACTGTTAACTGTGTGACTAAGCAGAGCTGGTCCTGCTCAGATTCCAATATGAGGTGAAGTATGGGTATTGCTTGCTCTGGTTAGGGAACACAAGAAGTCTGAAGATGTGCAGGTTAGGTGCATGCTAAATTGCACAGTGTCCAGGGATATAGAATCATAGAAGGCCTACAGTGTGGAAACAGGCCCTTTGGCCCAACAAGTCCACACCGAACCTCAGAGCATCCCACCCAGACCCATCCCCGTATAACCCACATAATCTACACATCCCTATGGGCAATTTAGCATGGCCAATCCAGCTTGGTGTGTTAGCAATGGGAAATGCAGGATTACAGGGATGGGGTAGTGGCATGGTTTTGGATGGGACGCTGTTCAATGGGTCGGTATGGACTTAATGGGCTGAATGTCCTGCTTCCGCACTGTTCTACGATTCTAAGAATTTTTAGTAACAGGATGGAACTGTCTTCAGAGAGGAGCACCATGTTTGGGGTAATCTAATGGGGATGTTTAGGATAAATGAAGAGTTTGATTGGATGGAGGGAGCGGTTTCCTCTGGTGGGGGGGGAGCACACCAAAGAGGAACAGCCGTAAAATCTGAGCTAGGCTAGTGAGAGGTGATGTCAGGAACCGCTCCCTCACACAAAGCACAGAATGGAAATCTGGAAATCTCCTCCTGAGGAGAGGGTGAGTTAGCTAAAGCTTTCAATACTACAGTCGAGAGTGGCTCAGTGGTTAGCACTGCTGCCTCTCAGCACCAGGGATCCGGGTTCAAATTCCACCCTCAGGCGACTGTCTGCGTGGAGTTTGCACATTCTCCCCATGTCTGCGTGGGTTTCCTCCCACAGTCCAAAGATGTACAGAGTAGGTGGGTTGGCCATGCTAAGTTGCCCATAGTGTCTAGGGATATGCAGGCTAGGTGAGTTGGCCATGGGAAATGCAGGCATACAGGGATGGTGTAGGGGGGTGGGTCTGGGTGGGATGCTCTTTGGAGATTGGCATGGACTCGATGGGCTGAATGGCCTGCTTCCATACTGTAGGGACTGTATGATTCTGTCAGGGATATGGATCCAATCCTTTTAAACAAGCTGATCAGAAGTGCCCACAAATCCCTGTGCTCTGAGGGATGATTCAACAATCACTGTCAAACTCTCACAATGTTTGAAAAATTTCTCAAAGACGTGAATACATTATATAAATGCAAGTCATGTCTTTTGTGTGATCGCTGTTGGCATGGAATTGCTCACTGTCTCATATGGCTGTATGGTTGAGGTGTGTATTTACTGAAGATTACTTACTGAAGTATTTACAGCACAGGAATGGCCATTCAGCCCAATGAGTCTATCCCATTGTTGACGCCTCATGAGGCTCCTTGAGCCTACCTCGTTAATCTTATCCTGTCCTGTGATTCCTTTCTGCCTCATTGTGTTAGTCCAGCTTCCAGTCAATGTATCAAAATATTTGGGTCCACCTGGAGCAGGTCCTGAGTTCCCTATTAGATTTAAGAGTGATTATCAAACATTGATAACCCTTAGCTTTGGGCTCCAGACAAATGGTAACATCTTCGTTTCATCTATCTGATTAAAATGCCCTTCCAAATTTTATCAGGCCACTCCTTAACCATTGGGCCTTCGAGGGGAAACAAAAATCTCCAGGCTGTTCAGGCTTTTCTGAGAGGGCTATGACCTCCCAATTCTGGCCTTATTATTATCAATTGGTTCTTTGTGGTATCTCCAATATCCTTTCGTTAGCATGGAGACCCAGAACGATGGCATTTTACTGCGACCTAACCAAGGTTCTGTAGATGCTTGGAAGACACGAGTTGAGCTTTCAGGTTCAGGGTGATCTGAGAATTGTTGTTTCTCTTCTCACGCTGCAGGAAATAGTGACAATTGTGGTCTTTGGTGTGGAGTACATGGTACGGATTTGGTCTGCTGGGTGCTGTTGTCGATATCGAGGATGGCGAGGGCGACTGAAGTTTGCACGAAAACCGTTCTGTGTGATCGGTGAGTGGATGCAGTCACCTATCCCCTTTCCCCTGAAGGATGCCACTTTACTTGAGCTGCACAGGAAGATCCTGCGCTTGTTCCCTGGTGGCTACCTGGCTTGGACAGTCTCACTTTGGGCCACGGGAATAAAAAATCCTGCCGGCAGTGGTTCCTACCCCTGGACACGTTTGCTGAATGCAGCTGGGAACTGCAACCGGTAACATTTTCCAAAGCGGAGCATTGTTCTGAGGGGTGATACCACTCTTAGTCAAATAGTTTTCAGAATTTTTGAGAGGTAGACCAAATGCACAATTTTCTCAAATTGATATTAACAACAGAATATTAGAATAATGTCAGGCCACATCCAGGGAGCCAGAATGATAAAGGCTGTGTGGTTACCACAGATATTTGTGAATCTAATCTCACACTCTGTCTCACACACACACCCACACACACACCCGCACACACACCCACACACACACTCTCTCTCCCTATTTCACAGGTGCAGGCACACACATACACATACTTTCTTTCATACACACTCTCTCTATTTCTTTCAATCACACACACACACACACTCTTTTTCTCATACACAGACACATATACATACATTCTCTACCTCACAAACACACTCTCTCTCACACACACACACACGCACTCTTTCTCTCATATGCACACACATACACATACACACACTCTGACATATTGTCTCTCCCATAAACGCTCTTACACACATACATACTCTCACACACACGATCTCACTCAAACACACAAACCCACTCGCGCACACTCTCTCACACACACACACACACACACTCGCACTCATGCACACACTCACACTCGCATACACTAACACACACACACTTACATGCACGCGCAGACACACACACACACTCGCATACACTAACACAAACACACTCACACTCACACACACACTCGCGTACACTAACACACACTCGCATACAGTAACACACACACACACTCTCCCACACGCACTCTTTCTCTCTCTCACACACACACTCACACACACACACATACACACAAACTCACATACACTAACACGCACACACACACTCACACGCACGCACACACACACACACACTTGCATACACTAACACACACACACACTCTCCCACACTCACTCACACACACACTTTTTCTCTCTCTCTCACACACACTCGCGCACACGCACACACACACTCGCATACACTAACATGCACACACACGCTCACACTCACATGCACGTGCACACACACACTCGCATACACTAACACACACACACGCACGCACACAAACTCTTTCTCTCTCTCTGTCTCACACACACTCACACACACACGCACACACTCACACACGCACGCACACATACATGAACACGCACACACACACTGTCTCCCACACACTCTCACACACACACTGAGGAGGTGATGGTCTAGTGGTAGTATCTCTGGACTGTTATTCCAGAGACCCATAAATGTTCTGGGGACCTGGGTTCAAATCTCACCACCGACAGATGGTGGAATTTGAATTCAATAATATATCTGGAATTAAAAATCGAATGATGATGACTCTGAATCCATTGCCAGTTGTTGGGAAAAACCCACCTGGTTCACTAATGTCCTTTAGTGAAGGAAACTGCCATCCTTACCTTGTCTGGCCTACATGTGACTCCAGACCCACAGCAATGTGGTTGACTCTTAAATGCCCCCTGGCAAATTAGGGATGGGCATAAATGCTGCCTGGCCAGTGATGCCCTCATCCTGTGAATGAATAAAGGGGAAAAAAAAGGCACAAACACACACACATAGGGAAAACATAATAAACATATAACCCTGTTGAGTTGGTTTCCCAATCCTTTCAAATCCCTGCTGAAGCCTTGATGTTATCTGCACAGTGATAACCAGCCTGTTATCTCCGTTGGGTTTACTTTTGGTGTTGGGTTATAGACTTATTTCCTTCAGCTTCTCTAAATTCAATTTGTCGGCACTTTTGACAGAAATTTGGAAAAAGTGACTAAGAGAGAAATGGGAGAGAGATAAATGGATGTAGTTACTGCTAGCAGTTCCCTTGTTTCTCTGTATTTCACTCCCCTTGCATAGTCTGGGTTAAACTGAAACCTGACCAATCAGACGGTTGTTACTATGCTGAGCTCTCCTGATATGGTGCCAATTTTTCTGGGTTTGATGTCCCCAAGAAGAAACATTTTCCCCTGTGAGATCAGTCAGCTTCACGTGACAAACAACTCCTTGTACATTCTCCCCTTTTTAAAACAGTGTCCTTTTTTTTTCATTTTCAGCCCAAAATTAGGAAGATGCGATCTCTTACATAATGGACTCTTTCAGAAGATTCCAAACACAGGAAGTTTGCCCATTGGAAAATTCAATTTTCTGGGCAATTCCTACAGAGCCTGCTGCCTGGAGGATTCTGCATGGTTTTGATATGCAACTCCAGTTATACTGCTCCAAAGATTTCTGAAATACCTGAGCCTTTCTCTCTCTCTCTCTCTTTGTGTCTTTTTCTGTCTGTTCAGGCTGTACCCGTCTCCGTTGCTGTGTCTGCCACTATTTCTCTATCACTCTATTTTCCTCTTCATCTGTCTGCCTCACTGTTAGATTCTGCCTCTGTCTCTGTGTCTCTCTGTAGCTATCCCTGTCTCTTTGTCTGTTTCTCTCATTCTCTCTGTTCTTTCGCTGTCTCTCCCACTATCTCTCCATTCCTCAGTATGCCTCTCTGTTTCGCTTTTCATCTGTCAGTCTCGGTTTCCCACTGTCTTTTTGTCTTGCTATTTGTGTGTCTCTCTCTTTTCCATTGTCTCTCTCTCATTCTCTCTGACCCACTGTCTTGTCTTTCCCACTATCTCTCCTTCTCTGCCCGTTCTTCTCCCCCGTGCGTGTTCTGTGTGCCTCTGCCTTTGTCTCCTTCTTTGTCTGTCTGTTTCTCTCTGTGTAATTGTCCCAGACTTGCTCTCTCTGTCTCTCACTCGCTCTGTCTCTCTCTCTCTCTGTCTCTCACTTTCTCTTTTTCTGTCTCTCACTTTCTCTGTCTATCCCACTGTCTCTACCCCCTCTTTGTTTTTTTCTCTCTCTGTCATTCTGTCTCTGTCTGTCTCTCTCTCCCTCTTTCTATCTGTCTCTCTTTTATTCCAGTAAGCCCTGTTTTCAGTTTGTTTTACATTGCTGCATTTACTGATGGATACAGGATACCTCCTCAAACCCACGCCTCAGGACCCTTTCACTCCCTGAAGCTGTCAGCTGGGAAAACCCTCAGCCACTTTCCTTCACAAGTTGCTGATATTGAAACCTAAAAGCAGGAGCTAGTCAAACTCACAACTTTATCCTCCCACACTGTAACTGTCAGCACTTCCCAGTTTAAAGAGCTATCATTAACTCCCATAGTTAGGGAAAGGGAGTGGGGGAAATTGGAACACTTTATGGAATGGTCGAACATGTTGGATTTGAGGGGTGGCTGGCACTTCAGTCAAGTGATTTTGTTTGACCTGCCTTTCCCTTTCTAGATGTCATGGTTCTTGTGGCCTCAATAGCTGTCCTTGCAGCAGGGACACAGGGCAATGTCTTTGCCACATCAGCGCTGAGGAGCTTGAGGTTTCTCCAAATCTTACGGATGATCCGTATGGATCGGAGAGGGGGCACCTGGAAGCTGCTGGGATCGGTTGTCTACGCACACAGCAAGGTAACTCTGTGAGAGGGATGGTGAGCAGGACTCGGGGAGTAGGAGCAAGAGTAGGCCATTGGCTCATCGAGCCTGCTCCGCCATTCAGTGGAACAATGGCTGAGCCGTATGTTCCCATTCCTTCATTCCTGGTGAGATCAAAATTCCAGCTCCTTCAATCTTGAACACTCTCACCAACTGGGAGCAGCCAGAGCTCTCTCGGGTAGAGAACTCCCAATATTTTCAGTGAAGATATTTCATCTAATCTCAGTGGGGAGGCAATGGCCTAGTGACATTATCACTAGACTATTAATCCAGACAGTCAGGCAATGTTCTGAGAACCTGGGTTCAAATCCTGCCACGTGGAGTTTGAATTCAATAAAATTTGGAATTAACTAGCCAATGCTGATCATGAAAACCTCGATGATTGTCGGGAAAAACCCATCTGGTTCACTAGTGTCCTTCAGGGAAGGAAACTACCATCCTTACCTGGTCTGGCCTCCATGTGACTCCAGACCCATTCCAATATAATTGACTCTCAACTGTCCTCTGGGCAATTAAAGATGGGCAGTAAATGCTGGCTGAGCCATCTCATGAATTAATTTAAAAAAGTACTAAATGATCAGCTCCTTATCCCGAGACTGTGCCCTGCACAGAGCATTGCCCGTGGGAAACATTCTCTCAGTATCCACCCTGTCAAGCCCGTTCAGGAACTGGGATATTTCAATGAAATCACCGCAACTCCAGGGAATATAGACCCAAATTACTCAATCTCCCATCAGAGGACAGCTCTACCCCTCTTCTCCCCCAGATTGAGTGAGTGAACCTTTGCTGCCCTGTCCCCATCCTTACTTCAATTTAGTGACCAAATCTGCTCGCAGTCCTCCCTTCAGAGACTGGTGGCACTTAATCTGTGTTGCAGCATCACACTGAAACCTGCTGACAATGAGAGGAAAATATCTGAAATACACTGGAGTGCAGCGCATGTGGAGAGAGATATGGAGTTAATGGGTATGGGCCTGTGGAGAGGGAGCTGGAGGCTGTGAATGCAGCGAAGGAGGAGGGGGGCCAGATCAGAAGGTGTCTCTGCACATTTCTGCTCCTGGGGTAGCCCCCTGGGATGAGTGGAGAGAGAGTGTCCGTTCCAGCAAAGTCCATGAGAAAATGAACAAGGAACTAGTGTAGGCCATTCGGCCCTTTGAGCCTGCTGCACCATTCAATATGATCATGGCTGATCCGACTTTACCCTCAACTCTACCTTCCTGCATTTCCCCGATAATCTTTCATCCCCTCGGTCATTAAAAATGTATCTTCCTCTGCCTTAAAAATATTCATAGATTCTGCATCCACTGCCTTTTAAGGAAGGGAATTCCAAAGACTCTCAACCCTCTGACAGAGAAAAAAAATGTTTCCCCATCTCTGTTTTAAATGGGAGCCCTGTTATTTTTAAACTCTGACCCATGCTTCTAGCTTCTCCCAAAAGAGGAAACATTCTTTCCACATCCTGCTGGGCAAGACCCCTCAGGATCTTAAATGTTTCAATTAAATCACCTCTGACTCTACTAAACTCTGCAGGATACAGACCCAGTTTATTCTCTGCAGGTAGCCTGCTGATCCCAGGGATTATTTGGGAGTATTTAGATGTGCAGTTTGATACCAGGGTGTACAAGGCTATGGGCCAAGAGCTGGAAAATGGGATTAGAGAATAGTGAGGTGGTTGGTTCTGACTGGCACAGATGGTCTGAAAGGCTTTCTTATGCTGTTGACCTCTATGGCCCTATGACGATGACTTTATTAGTGAGGGGTTGGGGGGAGAAGGGATCAGCCCTGGGTTGGAGCTGCCTCCTGTGTACGGAGCACTGTATGTATTGGGTGGAGGTGATGTCCTCGGCTCAGCCATAGAATACACTTAGTTTGACATGTCTTTGCATTCCTCAGAGAGCACCGTCACGCCCAAACCCTCCCCATGCTCTCCCACCTACACGGGTAGCATCTGCCTCTCCCGGTGAGGTTCCTGTTGCTGCCCAAGGCCTTTGCAATCTGATTGACCCTCTAGCCCTCAGCAACATGTTCCCAGTCCCTAACTGGTTGGCACTGGGTGGACTGTGCAATGGGTGGCTGACGTACACCCTCAGGCCAGGAACCCAGCCACAGTCCAGACTGGTGCCAACTGGGAAATACAGCTGGGGCATCCTGGGCAGCGCAGTGTTGGCCCTGGTCTGTTCCCTGGGTTCTTTCTCTTCTCTAAATTAATCCCTCCGAGCAATTTGAACTCTTTGTATGTGGATAGATTAGAATCAGGTTTTGCATTGGCTAATAGGTCTTTGCTAATTAATGGCCATTTGTGCATGTGCATTGTGGGCTATTCAACTGTAAAAGCATCGATTTTCAGCAGGACCGGTCCTTCCAGAAGATCCCACTGTACTATTTTGAAGAGAAGGGATAGTTAGCCCAGAATCCTGGGCTCACTGTTTAATTCGTCAGCCAGCCTCATTAAAACGGATACTTTACTCAAAGTAGGACACACAGTTTAAAAAAAAAATTTGCCATTTGAGACAGAGACCAGGAATTGTTTGTCTCCCTCTCGGGGTAGTTAGTCTGGAACTCACTTTCCCAGAGAACAGTGGAAGCAGGATCATTGAATATCTTTAAGACAGAGATAGATTCTTGACTGATGAAGGAATCAGAGTATCAGAATGAAAAGGATAATAGCCATGGTGGCACGGTGGCTCAGTGGTTAGCACTGCTGCCTCACAGTGCCAGGGACCCGGGTTCGCCTCGGGCGACTGTCTGTGTGGAGTTTGCACGTTCTCCCTGTGTCTGCGTGGGTTTCCTCCGGGTGCTCCGGTTTCCTCCCACAATCCAAAGATGTGCAGGCTAGGTGGATTGGCCAGGCTAAAATTGCCCATAGTGTTCAGGGAGGTGTAGATTAGGTGGGTTATAGGGGGATGGGTCTGGGTGGGATGCTCTGAGGTTCGGTGTGGACTTGTTGGGCTGAAGGGCCTGTTTCCACACTGCAGGGATTCTATGGTGTTATCAACTGGCAGAACAGGCGGGTGGGGCTGAATGGCCTCCTCCTGCTCCCTGTTGGTATAATCTAATGGTTTGTCACATTACCATTTCTATGTGCTTGCTGCATTTGCTAATTAACTGAGGTAACTCCTCTTCATAAAACGCTCAATTGGCTGTGAAGTGTTTTGAGACAGCATGACGTTGTGAAAGTTGCTATATAAATGCAAGTCTTTTCTTTTTTTCTCCATGTCTCATGTCTCACTTCCTTGATTCTCACACTTCAGTTCCAGCTGTTTGTCTTGTTTCTTCCTGTCTCACTCCCTCTATCTCCTCACTGTGCCCAATGCCTTTCAGGAGCTGATCACTGCCTGGTACATTGGCTTCCTGTGTCTCATTCTCGCCTCCTTCCTGGTCTATCTCGCCGAGAAGGATGACAATCAAGATTTTGCAACGTATGCAGATGCTCTCTGGTGGGGTTTGGTGAGTGTTTTCATCTCTGTCCAAGTTATTGTGCTTGAGTTCTGAGCTTCGCTGAGTGACAGGGAGCTGAGTATCTGAATGGCTGTAAGTTGAGAGAGGGTGATGTTCAATGGGACTTGGGTTTCCTTGTGCACCAATCACTGAGAGTAAACATGCAGATGCATCAGGCAATGTAGAAGTCAAATTGACCTACATAGCAAGAGGGTTCGAGCACAGGAACAAGGATGTCTTGCAGCAAATATACAGGGCACTGGTGAGACCACATCTGGAATATTGTGTGCAGTTTTAACTCCTTATCCGTGGAAGATATTCTTGCTATAGAGGGAATGCAGCAAAGGCTTCCCAAACTGAGAGGTTGAGTTGGTCAGGATTGTATTCACTGGAGTTCAGAAAAATGAGGGGATATCTCATTGAAATTCTAACGGGACTAGACAGGTTAGATGCAGAAAGGATGTTCCTTATGGTGGGGAGAGTCTAGAACCAGGGGTCATAGATTAAGGACAAAGGATAAACCTTTTCGGATTGAGATGATGAGAAATTTCTTCACCCAGAGAGTGGTGAGCCTGAGGAATTCTCTGCCACAGAAAGTGGCTGAGGTCAAAATGTTGTGTTTTCAAGAAGGAGGTAGAGATAGCTCTTGTTGCTAAAGGGATCAAAGGATATGGGGGAAGGGTGGCATTACAATATTGTGCTGAATGATCAGCCATGGTCATATTGAATGGTGGAGCAGGCTTGAAGGGCCGAATGGCCTACTTTTGCTCCTATTTTGTATGTTTCCATCCTTGGCAGATAGAACTGGACCCTTTGTGCTGGGTGGCTTGGTAACTCGGTGCTTAGCACTGCTGCCTCACAGGACCAGGAACCCGCTCAGGTGACTGTCTGTGTGGAGTTTGCGCATGCTCCCTGTGTCTGCATGGGATTACTTCATTTGGTCCGGTTTCCTCCTGCAGTCCAAAGATGTGCAGGTTGGGGTGCATTGGCTGTGCTAAATTTCCCACAGTGTCCAGGGATGCGCAGGCTAAGTGGGTTAGCCATGGGAAATACAGAGTTACACGGATAGGATAGAGGGTGAGTCTGGATGGGATGCTCTTCAGAGGGTCGGTGTGTACTTGATGGGCCGAATGGCCTGCTTCCACACTGTAGGGATTCTATGAACTGTGTCTACATTCCCCCAATGGAGACATCCAGTGGCTGAGTCTCCTGAGTGGATAAAACAATTCAGAAACTGTGAATTGCATTCATTGGCTGAAGTTCAGCAATTTGATAGAAGTTGACATGGTTTGGGATGCTATTCGATGCAAGATGCCCCAGTGACAGACTTTACCTCCTGGTTTTATTGTGATGCCTGGAGAGATGAGCAGCTAACAGCCCAGCCACTACTCTTCAATCATCTCAAACTCCATCCTAACTCTCTCCAATTCACTATCACTTTCACCTCTTCAACACCACCCTGGAGCTCTCTCTTTTGGACAAGCTTCTGGTCTTTTATTTCTTCACTTTTGATTCAATTTTGGGACGTGGGCATTAGAATATAGAATGTATAGAATATCCTTTATTGTATTTTTACAATGGCTGCCTTTTAATGGCAGCATCTTAGGTATAAGTACCTAGGTATAAATCTTACAAAATAAGAAAAAAATAATGTTGTTATACCAGAGGATTGAAAGGGAAGGGTTTACCTTACAGCCCAGTAAGTGTACCAAACAGCAGCAAATCAGCATGTGGTGCCAGGCCCAAGTTCAACAACTGTCCCGCATCACACTAGCCTCCAGTCCTCACCTCACCGGCACTCTGCAGCAACAAGGTAATGCGCACTCCACTGGGATACACCTCACCTCACGCTGCTCCGGGACTTGGGATTCCCCATGCGCTGCTCCAGGACATGCGGCTCATGCGGTGTTCCAGCTTGCACTCCAGGACTCGCTGCTGCCAGCACCTGCTGGTATTCATCTCCATTACTGGCAAGGTTGGTATTTGTTGCCCTGAGACGTGAAATCTACCATGTTGTCACGGGGACTGGAGTCACATACAGACCCAGACTAGGTGAGGATAGCAGTTTTTCTTCCCTTGTTATTATCTCAGCTGATATGAATATAGGCAAGTCAGATCAGGAGTGAAACCCAGCTTTTCAGACCCTAACTTTGTGTTTTTTTTTAACTGTGGAGGACAATTATACATCACATTTGCAAGCGGCTGTCTCTGTACTTTTAACACAAATAATAAAATGTACATTAAACAAGAAAAAAGAAATTACACTGGACAAAAAGGTTGGAATGATTTCATCACAATATTGGAAAAGGATTCAAACTCATGCTGTTCCTATATCTGAGCAATATCCTTATCAGTCACAAAAACGCTGCAGATTCATGACCAGCTCCATACCAAACCTTCTCGCTCAGTTTGGCAACTGGTTTCTTTTCTGTAAATTTCAGCATGTTCAGTAGATGATGTTTCTTCAGCTGGTAGTTCTCCCTGAGACACCTAAAATAAACTGTAAACTGTACTCACTGTTAACTTCAGAGCAAATTCAAGTTCCCTAAACTCAATTTCCAACAGTTTCAGGATTACAAACTATATACTCCTGTCTGCACTCCCTGACATATATGCATACACTCCCTCCTGGACCTTTCTGCATCTTTGTGCTTCTGAATTCCTGTTTCTAGGCAATAGCACAGTGTATTCTATCTCCTTTTTTAATGCACTAAACTACTTATCCCCATCTCTTCATTTCAAGGTCTGTAAAATCTCTTTAAAATTGCACGCAAAGTCTCCCAAATTCTCTGCACCGATCTCACAAGCACAACTCTAAATATGAATCTCAAACCATGTCTCCCCCACTTCTGAACACAAAAGCGTATATAAATTAAATGTAAAGTTGTACATTGTTTCAAATGACCAAAAGGACTTTAGTGAGGGAGTTGGGACTTTACATAATCCAGCAGCTTCATTGTCACTTCTGTGCAACTGGCTTTTCATTTGTGGCCTGATGTATCTCTACAGATTACCCTGACAACCATTGGATACGGTGACAAGTATCCAGTCACATGGAATGGTCGACTCTTGGCTGCAACGTTTACTCTCATCGGGGTATCGTTCTTTGCTTTGCCGGCGGTAAGCAGTACACAGGGAGGAGTGAATATCGCGGTGCTCTGCGTCAGCCTGGGCTTCCATCTGCGTTCAAGGCCCTATCCCCACCCTCACCTCTGGTTTGATCCCGACTGTTGACTGGATCTGAATACCTAACTGGATCACACTCCCACTGGATCCCAACTGTCATCAGGATCCAGATCTCCCCACCTGATCCCAACCACCACTTGGACTGGGACTCTGATCTAGATCCCAACCTATCTGGATCCCAGTTCCATCCAGATCTGAACCTCCATACGGATCTTGACTGCCGTGCGGGAGCTAACCCTGACCAGATCCTGATCCAGATCCCCACCTAGATTCCAACTCTTGCCAGATCCTAACCTGTCTGAATCTAAACTCCCTCACCAAGAAGGGAAAAGGTTCCTTCATGACTTGTTTGATCATTTATTGATCTTTCTTTCATTGTCATTGGGTCAAGATACTGGCATTGAACTGAGAGAGGAGAGAGAAACAGTTGAAGAGAGAAATGAGAAAAAGAATGACTGAAGGAAAGGAGGATTGAAAAAGTGAAAGGAGAGATAATGAGTAATTATTTACAGCATTGCTAATGTCTATGTTATTAGTTCAAGGAAGGGATTGAGTGGGGATGTTTTGTGAAGGTAGTTGAGTTAAACCATCTGGGGCATTGATTTTGATGAGATTTGATTGTCAAGGGAAGCCTGGCTAAGTGGCTCACAAGCAAGTTAAGGGTTTGAAATACTGAAATAAATATAAACATTCTCCAGGATTTTAATTCACCAAAATTGGGAGTTTGGACATTGAGGGACCAGCACTGGATTGGTATTGTAACACTTCAGCAAACCTTTCTGTTCCGGGAATGTGCTGATCCAAATGTTTGGTCCAGAGTGTGTAGTGTAGGTGATTTACAATTCAGTGGGTAACAGTGAATGCAGGAGAGCGGAGATATGAGGAGAGTGGTTACTGACGAATCAGGATTAGGATTGCATCAAAAGCTGCCTGTACTCCTGGTTAACATCCTTATTGATCTGATTTTTGCTGCCACATTCAGAAGCTCATTTCCCTGAGTCCACTCTAACTCCACCTGAGGATTTCAATTAACCTCTTGGTCCCGTAGCTAACTTCAACTGCCCATCTACAGAGATAGAATTGAGAGTTCCTGACTGCCAGGGTTTAGTTGTTAGCTCTTGACTACAAGCTGTACCTACTTCCTTTGAAGTGCAATTGTCAAAACATAGGAACAGGAGGCCCTTCAGCACCTCAATCTCTTCTCCTATTTTGTGAGTTAATGACCAATGTTTACCTCAACTCCATGTACCCTCCTTGCTTCCTTTCCTCTTAAAACGCTTGCCCAACAACAATCTGTTGGTCTCAGTGTTCAAGATGGAAACCATGGAGGAGCTCTTCCTGATGTTTTATCTTGTTATCCAGGGAATTCTGGGTTCTGGCTTTGCTCTGAAGGTTCAGGAGCAACATCGGCAGAAACATTTTGAGAAGCGGAGGAATCCTGCAGCTGGTCTCATCCAGGTAAGACAGATGTGCTCCATGCTTACGAACAAAGGTGAAAGGGCACTGGGCTAGAAGGACCAATGGTGCATCATGAAATAGCATTGATAAATTTGGAGAATTGGATTAATTGCCTTGAGGGAAACCCAATGGGATGGCCAAGGCTGCTTTTGGGCTTCCATAGGCCAGAGGGAACCAAGGTCAGCTGGTTTGAACACTGATCCAGGTGTTGCAGAGATAAAGGGTGGGAAAGTCTACAACTCTAAGAAGAATAATCTAATAATCTTTGCATTTCTCTGTTTCACACAAAGGCTGCCTGGCGATATTACTCGACCAGTCTGTGTCGGACAGACCTACATGCTACTTGGCAGTGCTTTGAGCAAACTCTGACTGTCCCAATGTACAGGTAGGTATGGGGACAAGTCCTCCCCTCTCTCCAAAACAATATCAGACTTGGCTTTATGATTTAATTTCGCTTTATTTATTTAATTTCAAATTTCTTTTTATTTCCTTCCATTTTAGTTCAGTTCCGCACAAGTTTATTTTTGCTCCATCTCATCACTGTAGTGTCAATGCCGTTGTCATGCAGGTGTTTCCATAGAAACCTGGATTCCACACGCAAGGCTTTGTGATAAGTGGCAGTCGGACAAGTAGGTACATTGTGTGTATCTGTGTCACTGTGCTTTGTGAGTGTGCCTCCTGGTGGTAAACTCCCACTCGCTGAACAAAACATACACCATCTGTAACACCACATTCTGAAAACAACAGCAACATCAAATTTAAAACCGTAAAAAAGAGGTGTTTCTTTCCCACACTCCTAGCCCAGTAGAAAGTTAGACTGAAATAGTTCCTTAACAAGGTGGAACCCTTGCCCGGAGAATGCAGAACATGGGACTGTGGTCCCAGAGTAAGACATAGATCATTTAGGATTGAGGTGAGGGAACCTTTTCTGGATTCATTCACATGGTAAGGGCATCCCGGGGTAAGGGCATCCCGGGGTAAGGGCATCACAGGGTAAGGGCATCACCGGCTAGGCCAGCATTTGTTGCCAATCCCTAATTGGCCAGGGGGCAGTTAAAAGCCAACCATTCTTCATGCAATTTTACCTCAGAGTGTTGTGGATTGTGTCTTTGAGTCTTTTCAAGTCTGAGATGAATGGATTTCTGGGTACAAGGTGAATTGAGGGATAGTGGAAGATGAGCTGAGTTGAGTCTTATTGAAAGGAGAAGCAGATAAAAAGGGGCTGAAGGGCCTTCTCCTGTTCCTATTTCATATTATCTTTGTTTGTCCCTGAGGTGTACACACCATCTGACAAATCAACTCACATCCCAAAATAACAGGCTTGACTCTGTCACCATACAATGGGGTCCTTTTTTACTGTGGAAAGTTGCAGCCTAATGATGTCTTATTGTTGAAGCTAACGAAAATATTGGGATCCCGACAGAAACAAACCCAACTATGGGAGTCCAGAATGGGTCATTGGAAAATATTATTGTGCATTGGAGCTGGCCCTACTTCTGAGGTGGGAGGCCCAGGTTCAAGCCCCACCTACTCTGAAAGTGTGTGATTATGTCTCTGAGCAGGTTGTTTTATAATATTTATAAATCCTAACTTTCCAAAGGATTCCCTGTGAGCCAAAGTGCTGCTCAAACATGTTCCCAAAAGATGCAGCACATGACCAGTCAAGCAGCCTTTCTCCCACCTCCAGTAATTTTATGAGCAGAAGTGTTCAAATAATTTGTCCCTGGGTTTCTCTTTGGGTGTTGCTTGCCAACGTGACGTGGAGGTCAAACCCTGAAAAATTTGAGTGATCCTGCCCAAATTGGCAATCCAACCTGTAACTGACCAGCCCAATTAAAAATAGGATTGGATCCTTCACATTGGACTTTGGTTGTCTTCCCTGTTCCCCTCTCCCTGGCCACTTGCTCTAATCGGTCCCTTCCTGACATGTTTTTGCACGCACATGTGTGTTACAGACACCAGGGTCATTAAGCCCCAGGTTTGCACCACAATTATACGGGCTGCGTTTTATCCTCTGGGTTTTACAGGAAACCTGTTGTTGATCCGGATCAGGATTACAATTGGTCTTCCCAAGTTTCCAAACATTTTGGATCCGACAAATTTCGGATCAGAATTCTGACGTTGGTCTAAAAGCCTAATGTAAGTTGGCTGGGGAAGAAGCAGCAAATTTATGCCTAAAACTAACCAGTGATTTATCAGAGATAGTAGGAACTGCAGATGCTGGAGAATCCGAGACAACAAGGTGCAGGGCTGGATGAACACAGCAGGCCAAGCAGCATC
>NC_063350.1:3221580-3228032 GCF_021869965.1 Rhincodon typus
AGGTCAAGGGGGTGGGATGAGGTTGGTCGGTAGGAGATGGAGGTGCGGCTTGAGGTGGGAGGAGGGGATAGGTGGGAGGAAGAACAGGTTAGGGAGGCAGGGACGAGCTGGGCTGGTTTTGGGATGCAGTAGGGGGAGGGGAGATTTTGAAACTTGTGAAATCCACATTGATACCATTGGGCTGCAGGGTTCCCAAGCGGAATATGAGTTGCTGTTCCTGCAACCTTCGGGTGGCATCGTTGTGGCACTGCAGGAGGCCCAGGATGGACATGTCGTCTGAGGAATGGGAGGGGGAGTTGAAATGGTTCGCGACTGGGAGGTGCAGTTGTTTGTTGCGAACCGAGCGTAGGTGTTCTGCAAAGCGGTCCCCGAGTCTCCGCTTGGTTTCCCCGATGTAGAGGAAGCCACACCGGGTACAGCGGATGCAGTATACCACATTGGCAGATGTGCAGGTGAACATCTGCTTGATGTGGAAAGTCTTCTTGGGGCCTGGGATGGGGGTGAGGGAGGAGGTATGGGGGCAGGTGTAGCACTTCCTGCGGTTGCAGGGAAAAGTGCCGGGTGTGGTGGAGCTGGAGGGGAGTGTGGAGCGGACAAGGGAGTCACGGAGAGAGTGGTCCCTCCGGAAAGCAGATAAGGGTGGGGAGGGAAAGATGTCTTTGGTGGTGGGGTCGGATTGCAGATGGCGGATTTATCAAGTGAGTTTACCATGACTTAACGAGAAGGCATAGGATTAAGGTGAGAGGGGAAAGATTTAAAAGGGTTGTTCGTTTGCTCACCAAGCCGGTTGTTCTGTGGTATGCAGACATTTTGTTACCATTCAAGGCAACATCTCCAGTGCAACCTCTAATCGATGTGTTGGTGTCTGCTCCATTCCGAATTTATATGATCCTCTGGTGTGGCGGGTCTTGTCACTTCTGGTTCTGTTTATTGGCAGCATTCTGTATATGCACTTCACGTTCAATGGCCAGATATACAAACAGATCAACGGCACGCCGATGGGATCACCCATCTCAGGTCTCATCGTGGAAGCAATGATACAGAGACTGGAATACACAGCCCTTCCTATAACCGAACCAAGACTGTGGATAAGATATGTGGATGACACATTCGTAATAATCAAACGCACAAAAGTAGAAGAAACGCACCAACTTATTAACAGCATCTTTGCAAGCGTAAAATTCACTAGAGAGGAAGAAAACAACAACCAGCTCCTGTTCTTAGATGTAATGCTAGGGATACTGACTAATGGCGAATTCCAGACCTGAGTGCGCAGGAAGGCCACACACACGGACCAAATCTTTAACTTCAATAGCAACTACCCCACCATCCCCAAACAGAGCTGCATTAAGACACTATTTAAATGAGCCGTACCACACTGAAACACCCCAGAACTCTGGAGAATGGAAGAAGAACATCTGCACAAAGTATTTACCAACAATGGATACCCAAGAAGTTTTGTCCACAAAACAAATGACGGTCAGAGGGCAGGGTACAACAAAAACCACTAGTAACTCTACCCCACATTTAAAATATATCAGAAGTGACAACCAGACTCCTTAGACCGCATAGGATCATGATTGCACACAAACCTGCATCAACACTGTGTCAAATGCTATCAGAGACTAAAGACCCCACACTGACAGTAAACCGGACTAACATAACATACAGAATCCCATGCAGTGAGTGTAATAAATGTTACATTGAGCAAACGGGGAAGAAACTGACGACCAGGATACACGAACACCAATTGGCAGTTAAAAAGACATGACCAACATTCACTTGTCTCGATACACACAGACAATGATGGCCATCAGTTAGACTGGGACAAAATGACTATACTGGGACAAGTGAACAACAGAGATGCAAGGGAATTTCTGGAGACCTGGTTCTCAACACAGTACTCCATTAACAAACACATAGAAATAGACCCCATGTACAGACTGCTGCTAAAACAACAGAACCGGAAGTGACAAGACCCAACACATCAGAGGATCATATAAATTCGGAATGGAGCAGAACACCAACGCTTCGATTAGAGGTTGCAGTGGAGATGTTGCCTAGAATGGTAATGAAATGTCTGCAGACCACTGAACAACTGGCTCAGTGTTCTAACGAACAACTGTATCAACAATCCGGCTACAAATTTTCATTAAGACATTTAAAAGGGACCTAAGGAGCAACTTTTTCAGGCAGAGGGTGGTGCATGTATGGCATGAGCTCCCAGAGAAAGTGGTGGAGGCTGGTACAATTACAATGTTTAAAAGAATCGGTATGAATAAGAAGGGTTTAGAGTTTTATAGATCAAATGGGAGTAGAATAGTGTAGGATATCTGATTGGCATGGGCAAGTTGGACTGAAGGGCCTGTTTCTGCGCTGTGTATCTCTATGACTCTACAACTTCCATGGTTTTGCACTCAATGCCTCTGCTCACAAAGTCCAAGGGTTCTGCATGTTTAATTCAAAATGTATGAATGCATCCTGCCACTTTCAAGAGCTGTGTAATATTGAGCTTTCTATTTCTTTCTTTCATGTTCTTTTAGCACGGGAGCTTCTCTAAAGGACACTGGAGAATGTTTCGTCCCTGTTCTGTTTAAAATTATTGCAGTGCTGATAAAGTTTGTGCTAATTGAGGCAAAGTAGGCCGAGAAGTTTAGCAATTTTTTTCTTGAACAAAATAAATGTTGATTTTCTTGTAAATTGTTTAGAATTTGTTTCTTATGAAATTAGATCTTGGGGACGTGACCATTGCTGGCAAGCTTGTTCCTTATCACCCATCCCTAGCTCTCCCTTGACAAAGTGGGAATGTTCTGCCTTCTTGAATTGGTGGGGAGTGAATTACTGCAGATGCTGGAATCTGTGCTGAAAACAACAAATGCTGGACATCACAACAGGTCAGATAGTATCCATGGAGAGAGAGCAAGCTCAGCTTTGATGAAGAGTCATCCAGACTCGAAACATTAGCTTCGAGTAGGGTCTGGAGTCACATATACACCAAGATTGGCTAAATTCGCCAGTTTGATTCCCTTGTGAAAGCCAGTGTGTTTTTGTGATAATCTGGCAGGTTTTTCTGAATTTTTAAAAACTGATTATAAGTTTTCAAACAGACCAGGTGAGATGCCAAAGAACTAAAAGCTGATGTACTATGAAGCTACTCATAAATCACACAGCAAGGCGATGTAGCTGGGGTAGGGTGTCCCTTGAGAGTTCGGATAGAGTCTGGTCATTTAAGTCCTGGTTACCACCAAGTCTTCTGTTCAAACCCACATGTTCTCCTCTTCTGTATGCTGTTGTCACAGGCTGATTCCTCCACTCAACCAGCTTGACTTACTACGGAATCTCAAGAGCAAATCAGGACTCACTTTCAGGTACTGACCATGTCTACTCATAACACGACCATTCCATCACAACTGACATATCCAGAGAGCAACATACAAAACTCTAAATCATTATAAGGACAAGCTACATGATGTTGCTGGGTCTTCTTTTGAGTTTAACAGGTTCATTGATGAGCTAATGGAGATTTTTTTTATCATTGAGGAGAGATTATACAAATTAGGTCTGTTTCCTCTGGAATTTAGAATGTTAAGAGGTGATCTGATGGAAGTCTTCAAGATATTAACAGGAAATGACTGGGTAGATAAAGATAAACTATATCCATTGGTTGGGGATTTTAGACCAAAGGGATATAATCTCAGGATTAGGGCCAGGCCGTTCAGGAGAGATGTTAGGAAGCACTTCCACACACACAAAGGGTGGGAGAGGTTTGAAACTCTCTTCCACAAATGGAACATAGAACAGCACAGCACAGTTGCTGGATCAGTTGTTAAATTTAAATCAGAAAAAGATACATTTTTGTTAAGCTGAAGTATTAAGGGATCTGGGCCAAAGGCAGGTCTGTTGAGTTGGGCCACAGATCAGCCATAATCTCATTGAATGGTGGAACAGGCTCAAGGGGATGAATGGCCTACTCCTGTTCCATTAGTACAAATACAGCAATGTTATTTCCTCTAATGGAATACTCTAAAACAATGGGGCACTTTTGAAGGATTGGGAGGGGGGGAGATTTCTTCCTTATATCCTGACTGATATGTTTGCCTCATGCACCTAATATAGATTGTTTACACCATCCGGTTTTGTGATGCCCTAGGGTTTCGAAAGATGCTACGGAAATGCAACGCTTTCTTCCTTAGCAAGGTTCAGCCAAGGCAGGGAAGACTGAGGGATATGAGGTCTTGGACTGGTTTAGAATAAGAATTTGTGAAGATTAGGATGTTGGAAAGGTGTATTTAGATCTTAGTAAGAACTCTTGTTACTTTTAAAGAGTGTATCTGTCAGATATGTTTCTGGGGCTAAATCAGGTTAATGGAGCTGAGATCTGGAATGACCATGATCTAATGGAACATCAGAGTAAACTGGAGAGCCTGAATGATCTCCTGCAGTTCCTATGTCCCTAACAGTGGAACAGTGCCAAAAGGCAAAATAATGTGAAAGAGACAGATAATGAAACAAAGAACTGCAGATGCTGGAGATCTGAGACAAACATAAACAGATAGTGCTGGAGAAACTCAGCAGGTCTGGCAGCATCTGTGGAGAGAGAAACAGAGTTACTTTTGGAACAGAGTTACAGAGCTTTTTCTACCCTTTTGGGTTACTGGACTTGAAACGTTAACTCGGCTTTTCTCTCTGTGCCAGACCTGTTGGGTTTCTCAAACAATTTCTGTTTTTCTTTGTTTCAGAACTTTGGCATGCGGAACAAAGTTCTTTGTTTTATTTCACATGAATCTCTTTCACATTTATTTTGCCTTTCTGTTTTCACTTGAAATGGAGAGATGTTGGGTCTGTAAATTAAGAATAGCCTGGCTCATTGAAATAACTGCTCAGAAGCCAGTATCCCATCACCTTTTATTTACTTGTGCACAGTGCACTGGCTCTGGTCAGTCAAGCTGATGTCAATCCCTGAACTGAGGAGATTCTATAAACCCCCTGATAATATTGGCCAGCCAGGGCTTTCCTGACTGGCCCAGACCAACAACCCCAGTCAGGATCTCACAACGAACAAGACTCACCTGGTACCAATCACTACACTCATCAACCAACATTTTAATGTAAGAATCATTCAATTGTCTACATTGAGTCCGTGGGCTGTTGAACAGCTTGTGGATGTGAACAATACAGGAAGAAACCTTTGGATGTTGGAAGAGCAGGCGGTGTCTCTCTTCCTGTAATAAAAATACCTAGAAAAAAGCTAGTAATTTTCTACAGTCAGTTGTTATAAGTTGGTGCCTTTAACCACTAACGAAAAGAGTTTATAGTTAGTGTATTAATCATCCTGTGCTTCCTGCAAGGAAGTGAAGGAACCTGGAGGAAAGAGTTTGAAGAACAGACAGTCCGAGCAAGAGGGTCATCTCAGTGAATCCTGTGGACTGGTGCTATTGAACTGTGCTTCCCAACTGCTTGTCCTCCCACCCATAAGACCAATATTTTTTCTCTTTCTCTGTGCTTGTCTATATGTGTGTGTAGGAACTTTAAAAGGGAGCTTGAGTTTCAACTAATCGAGCAAAGTGTTGTTGGCTCATTGCTGTTTACTGGTGATTAGAATTTACTTATTTGTAATAACTGTTAGTTCTTGCTAAGTAAAGGAACCTGGTCAGTGTTTTCTGTTAACCTGATTCTAGGTAAATCAGGGACTCTGCAGGCTTTGATTAAATCAGTAATTCCTATGGTGACCATGAGAATAGTGGGATTTGGGAATCAGACACTTTCCCAAATGGTTTATCACATTCAGTTGTGTTTTGTTGGAGGTGACTGTTGCCTGGCCCTCAGCTGGTGTGAAGTTTACTTACCTCTTATCAGTCACATTTTAACGTTAGTCTTGTGTCTCATTTTCTCAAGGTGAATGATTACAATTATTATTGCCAGTTGTATTAATGGCATATTTTTCTTAACACTGTCCAGCAATTTTATTTTCTAAACTTGCAAATAAGTAGACATTATTGAAATAAAAATCTGTTGAAGTGAGATGCGGTCTCTGACCACACGAAGCTATTGGAGTGTTTTGGCGAAAGTGTTCAGTGTAAACACCATGGATCTGTTTGGTTTGTGATCAGAAAGTTAATAGAGCTGAGTGAGAATCTTTGGTCAAAGAGAATATTAATGGGAAAGGGCTCAAAATTTAATATTAGCTCTGCTTTTAAAAACTCATTATCTATTCTGTGTTTTACTGGATATTTCAGAAAAGGCAATGCTAAAGGACAGAGAGGTGAAGATTTACTCTGTACCTAACCCCCATGTTGTCCATTCCCTGGGAGTGTTTGGGGACAGTGTAAAGTTAGCTTTACTCTATATGTAGCCCTGCGCTGTCTCTGTTCTGAGAGTGTTTGAAGGGTGACAACAAGGTGCAGGGCTGGATGAACACAGCAGGCCAAGCAGCATCATAGGAGCAGAGAGGC
>NC_063350.1:3228042-3235808 GCF_021869965.1 Rhincodon typus
CAGGCCAAGCAGCATCATAGGAGCAGAGAGGCTGACGTTTCGGGCCTCATCAGAAAAGGGTGAGGGTGCTGTGGGGAACAGAGTTTTAGTTTCATTTTAACAGAGCAGAGGGAGCATTACCTTATATCTACCCCTGCGCTGTACTTCACCTGAGAATGTTTGTTGGGAACAGTGTAGAGGTAGGTTTACTTTCTGTTTAAAAGAATAGCTTTACTCTGTGTCTTGCCTGTTTTGGAAAGGTTTGTTAGCAGTAGTGTATATGGAGGTCTAACCACTTGTACAAGCTTGATGTGAGATCTCAGGAATCCCTGACCCTGACAGTGTTGCGTGACCTCGGCTAGCCTTGTGTTACAGGCAGGTTGATTAAACACTTTGGCATGTCCCAGTTAACCAGTTGTGTTTGTTCTCTTTTTCTTTCCACAGGAAGGAGACTGTGGAGACCACACCCAGGTTTGCTCGATTTTGAAGCCCTGATTAAATAAGAAAAGCCAGAAGTTTGCTCCCACTCTCTATAGATAAGACATGCTGGATGGGCTTTTGAATTTCAAGTGAATCCTTTGATTTTTGCCGTGGAATATCAGCCTCATTGTTTCATTGCTGTGTTAATTAATTCTATGGTTTTCAAAGTTCCCCAGATACAAAGCATGGACTGTTATTTTCATTGTGTTTCCCCTACTCCTCACATGGTCTTGTTGTTGGCTCCTGCCTAGTCCTGGGTCATGAAGTGACATAAGATGAGTGTTTAAGGGAGCTTAAACCTGGCAATAGCAGCTGAACAAGACCAGCCCAGGTGTTTTAGGTAATATTTTGCTCTCTGCAGGGTGCTATCTGCCCTCAATGACAGGCTGCATCCAGCAGACACCTTCAGGATGAGGTAATCTGCAGAAACTGAGCGTGTAAGGGTTAGGGTGGGTTGGGAGCCCTGTCAGTGAGAGAGTCTCAGTCCTTTATGTAGACTGCCAACTGCTGTTTGGATTTCCATCTGGGATGGTGCCTGGTCTGCAACCAACCTGCTTCCTGTCAGCTCTCCATCCTTTCTGAAATGGAATGATGGATCTGTTCAGATTTCTGATATGAATGGACAGGATTTATGCACAGTTCTGTAGCTGAGGATTGCTCTGGATGCTTCACTGTAAATTGACATGACTGTATACAGTTTACTCACTTCTTTTGATAACTGTCTTTCTTGTTTTGCTTAAGCAGACTACTGAACTTTGACAGTAAGTGTTATGTTTCATCCTCACCATTTTGCAAGAGTGAGATTCCGAAGATTCCACGGCAACCATTCCCAGACTTTCTCAGTGAGGTCGTTCCTGCCTCAAAACGATCATACAGAGCCTGGTTTCAGTAAAGGTTCTGGCATTGATATTTCTTCCTGGTTTGCTTCAAGCATTCTCTAAACCAGAAAATTAATTAAGTTAGTGAAACAGCAGAAATAAAATCTCCTGAGTCAGTAATCTGTTGGTGTTGTGGAGGGAGTTGATGTGATTGGAAGCTCCCACAGATTTATCATCATCTCCTCAATTCCTGTTGCTATCTCTGAGCAGTGACAATCACTATCTCTGCTCTCCTTGCTTTCACCAATGGCTTCTACTTGTCCCAGGTCTCTGGTCTCCATTTCTGGCCCTCCTGGATAAGGGATCTGTCCGAATTGGAATCTATATTGTCATCTTGCTGAATAAAGACACAACTCAGTGGACCCAACAACGTTATTGCTTCTACAGAGTAAGCAGGACATGCCTGGTCGCAAGTTGATGCAGCTTAAGAAATTCCCATTTAAATGTTCTCTTCCCTATTGACAATGCTCCCGATTGGAGTTTTTATTTACACCTGAATGGACAGATTGGATCTATATATCACCTCAAAGCCTCAGAAGGGGCCATCCTTCTCCCTAGTTACAGAATCAATCACTGAATGATCACTTCCTTGTCTGAGTCCATTGACATGGCATTGCCAAGGTTTATTCACATATGACCAGACCTAAACTAACCTTTAGAGTAAGTAAGGCTAGGCGATTAACATTGGCCTAACACATCTGGAGGTAATAACTTCTCATTCGTTGCATTGCAAAAGTGACTGAAAATTGGAATGGCCTAAAGCAGTGTGAAAGGTGCTATATAAATACAAACCTTTCTCTTTTTCTCTCACTTCCAACCGATGCCCAATAGGTGAGGGGATTGTCTTTCAGCTTTGCAGTGCCTTACTGGATAAGCAAGCTTCCAATTCCTCTCTATCCTTGTAACAACCAAAACAGGGGCGCTGATGCAAGGCAATCATGTTCTTGTTAAGGGATAAAAAATCCATCCTCCTCACTGCTTTCCAAGGAGGCTGTGCTGAAATGACAAAATGGTTTCGGAGTCTTTTCTAACTGTGCTGTGCAACTGTGGGGCATGCAGGTGAATTCCTCGTTAAACACAACAATATATCAAAGTGTCGAGTTGGATTAACTTCAGCCACAAGAGATGGACAACCAATTCCCAGTTGCATTTCAACCCGGAGGCTCCTGATATCTGCTTCGTGCCCAGCTGATGCCACATGTGCTCTGCATGTTACAGATCACATAGGATTTACACTATCACCAGCTCTGTGTCTCAGTACAATTTCTGTCCTATGTGTTTATCAACCACTATTGCATCTCTGCTCAACACGTCTAACACAGGTACAGTTTGCAGATCTTTCCAACTGTCTACCTTAATGGATGAACATCAGGATACATTCTCAGAGATAGTAGGAACTGCCGATGCTGGAGTCTGAGATAACAAGGTGTAGAGCAGGATGAACACAGCAGGCCAAGCAGCATCATAGGAACAGGAAGGCTGATGTTTCGGGTCTGGACCCTTCTTCAGAAAATACATTCTCAACATGTCAGCCAGGATTGAAGCTGCTCTCTTCAATCAACCACCTGTTAAAAATATGCCTGACTTTCCTTTCCTTTGGAGTCATCATTCTTTAGTGAAGAATGGAAATGTGCAAAGCCACAGTTACATCTGGGTATTTGCATCTAGGACCAGCCCTGGTTACTGGCTGAACATCTCTCTCAGGCAGCTCTAGGTTGAATTCAGTCTCCAATGATCTACTCAGCAGCGAAAGGGCACAGAGGCAGAGAGGAACTGGGTGTCTGCCATGTGGTTTATGCAGGAATCTCAGGTGGGCAGTTCCCTTTGCAGCCAGAATGCAGCTGAGGGTCATGGAGATTCTTTGAAATGCAGCCAGAGCCAAGCCCATGCAGCAGCTGGTAGAGGAAGAAGGTTCAGAAAGGGTTAACACTGGGGGATTCGAGAGGGGAGTGGGGGAGCAGATATTTCCCCAGCCACGGATGTGAATCCAGGATTTGGCCTAGTGCCTGGTGCCAAGGTCAAGGATGTCACTGAGTGGTTGTAGCACACTCTTGAGTGCGGACGGTGAACAGGCGGCTCCAGTTATTCATCAGGATACCGTATGGTCAGAAGAGGAATGATGTGCTGCTGTAATATCTTAGGGAACTGGGCAGTAAGCTAGAAAACAACAGTCAGTGTCCAATTCCTTCCAATGCTACAAGCTTGTGGCTGTAGGAATTGGTGGATTGAGCAGAAATGTAGCCAAAGTAAGAGGAAATGCAGTAAGGTCTAAATTACTGCATAGGTCAATAAACATGATAATTGGTTAGGATCTGGAATGCACTGACTCAGAGTGCAATGAAGGTAGATTGAATTGAGGCTTTCAAAAGGGAACTGGAAAATCATCTGAATAGAAAAGATTTGCGATAAGGATGAGTGGGAATAGCTTAATTGGTCCTAGCATGATGGTGTGCTGTAACCATTCTGTGATTCCAAAGTTCCTGGCAGACTTTGGCTCAGTGTACAAAAATTGGCAGCTAAATGTGGCTACAGCAGTGAAGAGGATAATGTTGCATGAATACAGTGAGACAATTGCCTCTGAGATTCCACCTCAGCTGTATTGTTAGGGCAGGACAGTGGAAGCTTTACTCTGCAATGATCCAACTAGACCTTGAGCAAGTGGGAATGCCTGAAGCTGGCAATGAAATGAAAATGCTTCATTGTCCAACAGTTCAAAATGTGAACTCCCCTCTCCTCTACATCCAGTTGATAACTCCAGAATATAATCCACAATGTGCTATAGCAGCTTCCTGGTTACTAAGCTTCCTCTCCCTGATGGCTCAGTGAAGACAAAACTTGGATAGACAAGTTGCTGCCAGTCTGTACTGATGTAGCTGACGTGCCCTGGGGCAGTGGTGTGGGGTGTACAATAATCCTGACTACTCCTTACATGGTGGGGAGGTAGGAACGAGAGCTAAAATCCTGTGGCTGATGTTGGGGGTTCAGATCAGTGGGTATTGAATGAGGGCAGGATCGGAGACCCCTTCCTAACTAATGGGCAAACATCAATGACACCTGGCATGCGAGTGAGATACCAGCTGGTAGTCAGAACCTATGGGCACAGTGCTGCCAATACAGTCACTCCAACAGACCACCCACAAACTCAAGGAGAAGTGTCGCCAGTGTTTCAGAGCAGGGCCTTAATGGAAAACCATCACCTATGGGCTGGACATTTTCACTCCTGTGTTCTCCTACTCGGGATTAGTTGCACACCCAAATAACTGGGAGAGAAGATAAACCCTGCTGACCCTGAAATGGAACAGGCTACATCTGTCCTGTAACAATGTTCACTTTTCAAGATCAGACGGCAGTGATCGCTGTAAGGTTTAAGAGATGGGGAGATAGATTCTCATCAGGCAGGGGAATTAAACAAGGGGTTGGTGAGAAATGTGGAATTCAAAACACAACCAGATCAGCCATCCATCTTCTTCAATGGCGGGAACAGGCTTGAGGGGCTGAATGGTCTATTCCTGTTCCTGTTTTACATGTTGATAATGAGGGAATGCCTCAGTGTCACTAATCGCAGTCTGAGTTTATTTGTTTATTTGCGACAGAACCTGTTCGCTTTGTAGCCTTACATCCACAAGTCAGCTTTATTCCCCTCTGGGAAATAGCAGGTAACGTTGGAACAGTGAGCAGGTTGATCACCCATTGAAAGATATCATTAGCTCCCTTTCTGTGGTCAGCAGGTCCTGGAGTGGCACTTAATCCCAGAGCTTCTACCTCAGAGGCTGGGACCATCCCCACGGCAACTCCAAGACCTCCCTTTGATCATGGATTCCTGAATAAAATCTAACCTGTGAGAGAACATAGCTCCTATATGGAGATATCCAGATGGAGGTTTTGCTCATTCCAGCTAAGTTGCTTTGTTTGGAGAATGCTGAGCTACTGATTCTGTGGCGGAATCACAGGGAATTATTGGTATTAATTCCCATTTTCCCCTTGTTTTCAGTAAACACAAATCACGTCGTGATTCCATGTGTGGAATGTGCTGCTCAGGAGATCCTAGGTATCCGTGTGAAACTTTCCCTTTGGTAGATGATCCCTGGCACGGCCCGGCTTGTTTACCTGCCCAATCGCTTGCTCGCTGCCTCCTTGCTCGCCTCCTCCCTTCGTATCCTCTTTCTTCCCTCCTTCTCCTTGTGTGTTTATCTCTCTTTCTTTACTCTCTCTCAGAACTGCTCATTTTGTGCTTACTCCAAATAATTAGAAAGATAAATAAGTCTTGTTCCTTTTCATTATTTATCTTGTTTCTCCAGTCTAATGGCTTTTCCATTTTTTGAGAATCATCAGAGCATGTAATGAAATGTATCTGTTGTTGAAACACAGAAATAAATAGAAACGAAAGCAAAATACTGCAGGTGCTGGAAATCTGGGAGCTAAAACCAGGAAATGTTGCCACAACTCAGAAAGTCAGGTATCACCATGCAAAGAGAAAAGGTTATGCTCTTGTGGAAACTGAAATTTTAACTCTTCCTCTCCCCACAGATGCTGCCTGAGTATTTTATAAAATAAATAGTTTTTGAATTTTTTTTTCCAAAATTTAAATCACGTGGAATACAGGGAGAGCTGTCCATTTCAATACAGAGCTGGTTTGAAGGTTGAAGACAGAGGGTGATGGAGGGCTGCTTTTCAGACTGGACGCCTGTGAACAGCAGTGTGCCACAAGGATCAGTGCTGGTTTTCATCATTTATATAAATGATTTGGTTGTGAACAGAGGAGGTATGGTGAGTAAGTTTGTGGATGACACCAAAATTGGAGGTGTAGCGGACAGCGAAGAAGGTTACCTCAGAGTACAACGGGACCTTGATCAGATGGGCCAATGGGCCGAGGAGTGGCAGATGGAGTTTAATTTAGATAAATGTGAGGTGCTGCATTTTGGAAAGGCAAACCAGGGTAGGACTTATACACTTAATGGTAAGGTCCTGGGGAGCGTTGCTGAACAAAGAGACCTTGGAGTGCAAGTTCATAGTTCCTTGAAAGTGGAGTCGCAAGTAGATAGGATAGTGAAGAAGGCATTTGTCAGTCAGTGCATTGAGTATAGGAGTCGCAATGTCATGTTGTGGCTGTACAGGACATTGGTGAGACCACGAATACTGCGTGCAGTTCTGGTCTCCCTGCTATAGGAGCGATATTGTGAAACTTGTAAGGGTTCCGAAAATATTTTCAGGGATGTTGCCAGGGTTGGAGGGTTTGAGGCTGATTAGGCTGGGACTATTTTCCCTGAAGCGTTAGAGGCTGAGGGGTGACCTTATAAAATCCTGAGGGGCATAGGTAAACAGTTCAGGTCTTTTCCCCGGGTGGGGGAGTCTGAAATTAGACAGCATAGGTTTAAGGTGAGAGGGGAAAGATTTAAAAGGGACTTCAGGAGCAACTTTTTCACACAAAGGGTGGTGCGTGTATGGAATGAGCTGCCAGAGGAAGTGGTGGAGGCTGGTACAATTACAACATTTAAAAGGCATCTGGATGGGTATATGAATAGGAAGGGTTTAGAGGGATATGGGCCAAATGCTGGCAAATGGGACTAGATTGATATAAGATATCTGGTCAGCAAGGATGAATTGGACCGAAGTGTCTGTTTCCATGCTGTATATCTTTATGACTCTATGATTCTCATTGTTATAAAATGCATTCTGAAAAAATTGATTTTTAAAAAATTTAATCATTTGTGGGATGTGGCTGTCACTTGTTAACCAGCATTTATTGCCCGTCCCTAGTTGCCCCTTGAGAAGGTGGGGGTGAGCTTACTTCTTGAACCGCTGCAGTCGACCTGCTGTAGGTTGACCCACAATGCCCTTAGGGAGGGAATTCCAGGATTTTGACCCAGTGGCACTGAAGGAACAGCAATACATTTCCAAGTCAGGTTGGTGAGTGGCTTGGAGGGGAACTTGCAGGGGATGTTTCAATATATCTGCTGCCCTTGTCCTTCTAGATGGAAGTATTCGTGGGTTTGGAAGGTGCTGTCTGAGGATCCTTGGTGAATTTCTGCAGTGCATCTTGTAGATAGTACATAATTTGCACCGGGTTAAAAACAATGTGACTTCTCTTGATGTCACTAACTCAGTTTAATTCCTGTTCCAGAACTTTGCAAAGAATTGCATTATTCTTCCTTCTGTGCGTCATTAATGTTTGTTGCGGTTTTGTAATCACACACAGAAAATGATTATTGAGATCAAAATGGATTGCTGTCCCTAGCGCCAGGCTGTGGATGTGTCTTTTATGTTGTCGGAGGCAGTTTCTCAGTATTACACAGCTCTCATGTAGATGAGGTGAATGATCGGCTGAAGGCTATTCCAGCCAGGGAGAGAATTACAAAACATAAACAAGCAATTCAGGCCATTTCAGAGATAGTAGGAACTGCAGATGCTGGAGAATCTGAGATAACAAGG
>NC_063350.1:3236308-3270818 GCF_021869965.1 Rhincodon typus
CCACAAATGCTGCCAGACCTGCTGAGCTTTTCCAGCAACTTTGTTTTTGTTGAGATTGAAGCGTTATTCCGTTTAACTATTCGGGCATATGTATTGCCTTTAGTGACAGTGTTTTGGTGAAGAGGGGAGTGTTCCCCTGTGTGGCCTGGCAGTGACTGGAATGAGAGCAGGCACTGTGCGGATTTCCAATGTGACCACTCTGTGTTTTAGACCATACGAGTCTGCCTGAAGAGGACATGCCAGACAACAGGAGCTGTCAGTGTGAGTTCATGACGGACGATCTCACCCCTGGACTGAAGGTTTCAATCAGAGCCATGTGGTAAGACTTAGACTGAAAAATAAATTCTGTTTTTGAGAGCTGTGTACTCAACTGTGTATCTCAACTGGGAAGTCCATGGTAATTGGTTTGAGCCAAGCCCAGAAAGTTGCAATCTGTCAGTGCGGAGGGAGTTAGGACGTTGATGTCCAAGAGGCTGGCTCAATGGCAAAATGTAATTTCCAGCTGGTGTGTGCCTTAAGCTGTTTTGAAGCCAGGAAATCTGTGCATGCCAACTAGCAATGGAGCCCCTCAGTGTCAGACTGTGATGATGTGGGGAATGAGAGCGCAGTGAGTGTAGCGTTCCCTCTACTGGCTTCATCACAGACCTCTTATTTCCTGGACTAACTTCTGAGCAGCCTCTGACCATCCCTTTCAGCTGAGAAAGGCAGGGCCTGTGACATTAGCCTAGCCCCATTCTTCATCCCATCCCACCCCACCCCACCCCACCCCACCCCACCCCAATTCACAATGCAGCCCCTCTATCATGTCACAGGACCATGACTTGCTGAGCACAGGAACATCTGTCTTTGTTTTGTGACCCATTCCCTTTAGAGAAGGGAGATGCCTCTCTCTTGTTAATGGTACTGGCCTAGTGATCCCATTGGTTAATGGCCCTGAGTCATGGGGTCAAATCCCACTACAGCAGCTAATTAGTAAATCTGGGAGTTGAAAGCTGGCCTCAGTGACAATTACTATTGGTTCTCTAATGTCTTTTAGGGTAGGAAATCTGCCGTCTTTACCTGGTCTGGCCTACATGTGACTCCAGATCCGCAGCAATGCGGTGGACTCTTAATTGCCCTCAGAAATGGCTTAATGGGCATTTAGGGACAGCAACAAATGCTGGCCTTGCCCATCTAAGAATAGATTTTTAAAAAGCTAGCTTAACTGTGGACGAGCAATCTTAGCCTCTTTCAGGTGACTAGCTCCCCCAGTAACATGGACTGGGATATGATAAAGATGTCCCAAGTGTTCTCAAAGAGATGAGGGTGGGAAATTTTACATCAATTTTCCTTGGAGCATTTACATTCTTGATGTTAGGAGGAGAAGGTAGAATCGGGGAGGGTCCCGGGGCTGGTTATTGTTCAGCGACTCAGTACAAGGAGGTTAGTGTTTGATGAATAACACAGACTTTCTCCACTGATTAACGCTGAGGTTCACAGGGTGAAGGCTCAATCATTCCGAGGAGCAGGGGTGGAGGGTGGTGTTACTGGGTGAACCAGGTGGATTGACTCTCTTGCTTTTCTGCCCAATCTTTGCTCTTGTCTGCCAGCTCTAACTGTCAGGAAACTTTCTTTGTAGCATTATGCGATTTCTCGTTTCAAAACGGAAGTTCAAGGAGAGTTTGCGGCCGTACGACGTCATGGATGTCATCGAGCAGTATTCCGCAGGCCACTTGGACATGCTTTCCAGAATCAAAAACCTACAGTCCAGGCAAGCATACACTCTTCCATTAAACTGCAGCCTCTCCCTCACCTCGGCCATGCCCCTCCACTGTGTGTCCGTGACCAACTCCATCCCTGTCTGAATCTGTGAAACACACCCCAACACTACACACTCGTCACATTAAACAGATTTGTGTCCAATCATTACTCGGTGGAATATTTCACTTATCATAGAATCATAGAATCCCTGCAGTGTGGAAGCAGGCCATTCGGCCCATCGGGTCCACACTGACCCTGTGAAGAGCATCCCACCCAGACCCGCCCCTTTACCCAATTGCTGTAACCGTGCATTTCCCACGGCTAATCTACCTAGCCAGCACATCCCTGGACACTATGGGGTAATTTAGCATGGCCAATCCACCCCAAGCTGCATTTCTTTGGACAGTGGGAGCAAAGCAGAGCACCTAAAGGAAATTCACTCTGACACGGGGAGAATGTGCAAACTCCACACAGATAGTCACCCGAGGGTGGAATCAAACCCATCTCCCTGGTGCTGTGAGGCAGCAGTGTTCACCACTCTTTGAGAAAATAATATTTTTGGAATATATGATACTTAAGCTTAAAATCCAGGCCTATACTGAGGGAGTGCTGCACTGTTAGAGGTGCTGTCTTTTGGATAAGGTGTTACATCAAGGACTTGTCTGGCCTCTCGTGAGGAGGTCTCACAGCCACTATCCAAACAATAGCATCGGACGTCTTTCCAATCTCCTGACCAATACTTATCCAGCATCACAAAAACATTATCGCTTTGCTAATTATGGCACTTTTCTGTCAGCAAGCTCACCACCAGATTTTCTACATTCCAATGGCAGCTTTATCTATAAAATGATTTCATTGGTTGTGACTTTCTTTCACACATCCTTAAGTTGTGAAAAGATGCTTTTTAAATCTAGGTCATTTTCTGTGTTGTGTCGTGTGTAACTCACCTGAAAGGCACAGGTGAATTTGATATTATAGTTCCCAAAACCCTCCACCACTGGGCTCTCCTGACCTCATGGCTGAGTCTGCAATAGAGGTTGGGGTCACTGTGATTAGCCATTGTAACAATCTAACCAGAAAAGTAGAAGGCAGATTGGATGGTGCTTATTCTTTTATTGAGTGTGATCCCTACATTCCCACCATTTGTTCATCAAGGCGAGTGAGACTGTACAATGTTTTATGGCCAATGTATTATAACGCGTTTAAGGACCACAGTTTAAGGATTACGGGGTGGGCCATTTAGGACTGAGATAAGGAGAAATATCTTCACCCAGAGAGTTGGGAGCCTGTGGAATTCTCTGCCACAGGACGTGGTTGAGGCTAAATTATTGAATATTTTCCAGAAGCAGTTAGATATATTTCTTATGACTAAAGGGATCTAACAGTCTGGAGAGAAAGCAGGAACAAGGCACTGAGCTGGATGATTAGCCATGATTCTATTGAATGGCAGAGCAGGCTTGAAGGGCTGAATGGCCTGTTCCTATTCCTGTTTTCTTTGTTTCTATGTCATGTACACAGTGCTGTTAAGTACAAAGTAAAAACTTAATTCCTATTGAAATTTCCATGTAGACTTTATCTAGTACATTGATGTAAGATTTTTAATATATTTTTGTTATGAAATTCCATCCTCAAAACAATTAGCTTCAGCTGAACCTAAAGAATGAAATGCTGAAGGGAAAACCTGGTAGATTTCCTACTGCGTCTTTATTAGAAGTTTTGAAAAATGCATATTTTTGAATGAAAATATATTTGTGCCAAAATTATTACTCCTGTCAGAGTATTACCATTTGTGAATATTTATTTTCACATCCTATAAAACAGTTGGGGTTTTTGGTTGTGGTGGAGTAGAGAGAGACAGTGGGCAGTTGGGGGGCTATCACTTTGGCCAGGCCAAGGAGCAGATCCAGGAGGAAATCCTACACCATACCTGGACCCACTCTGCACTGGGTGGCCAAAGACCTGGAGTGTGGGAGTGAAGTGTACCCAAAAGAACAAAAAAGTTACTGAGAAAGTTAAAGAGGGCTGCATCCACCCATAGCCAATGCTCACATAGCCCACGAACTCCACAGCATTGCAGAATAAACAGTTGGGCTGGGAGGCTGGCAACCATCCAAATCTACAATCACATGTGGTTCCCATTGGAAAGAGAGAGGACTCCTTCGCAGACAGCCCTTCACTGGGGACATTTGCCACCCTGCAGTAAAAGAGAATACCAAGGTGTGTCTGGGCAGATGAAGGAGTCGAAGTGGATGATGTGCAGCATCAGCCCTTTCAGGAAACTGCTCCATGCCAGGAGGAACAACATGGAGGGCGTTAGTATGAGGCATCACAGGATGTGGAGTATAGGCTCCCTTTCCCCAGTACTAGTGCCAATTCCCCACGAACCAGAACCCACTTCTCCCAAACCACTCTTTGAATCACACATTCACCTCTCTAATCTATGCCAATTTACACCTGGCACCAGTAGTAATGTACAAATTACAACTATTTTAGCATCTGCATCTTAATTTGACACCTAGGTCCTCAGACTTACTATGTAGAACCTCCTTTGGTACCTACATGGACCATGATGATTGGATCCTTCCCGTCCCATTGCAGGTTCCTCCTAGCTGTGAGCAGATGTTCCAAACCCTGACGTTGGACAGGCAGCCCTCGCTGTTTCGTCTAGACAAGCTGAAAGAACCTCAAGCCATTTAGACAGTTGCAAAGGCTAACACACCCACTCTCTGGGCCCCCCTTTATCTGCTTGACTTGCAGACACACTCTCCTTTCCCTGAACACTGATCAAACCAGGGAGTTCCACCTTAAGAGCTATGACTTGTCTCCCAGTACAAAGAAGCCAGGTAACTTTTCCCCTTTCCCTGATGCATCACCTTACGGGTGTTTCAGCCTGCAGCTCAAGGTTAGAGCTGAAGCTGTTTGTGTTTCGAATGTGCCATAGACGTGTTTACTCAGGACCAACCATGAACTTCTGTGTGCTGCAACCATGACACTCCTGTTCTGCCATCCTTCATGTGTCCTAAGGAACTGCATAATTCTTGTACTCATCTTTCTTAACTTAGAACATAGGAACCTTCCGACCAGCTGCTGAAGTATTTTGATCTTTAGAAATGGAATAAACTTTAGTCACTTGCTGGATACTTACTTCATGAGTAGTTTCTTCTCCTATAGCAGAGAGAAATCAACATGACAAACTTTAAACATACATTTTGATTATTTTTTAAAATTAAGTAAGACTTTAATTGGAGAATCCAATTTCAGGTTCATATTAGCAATATAGGAAAAGAGAAGGCCAATCAGTCCCTCAAACCTGTTTCAATACTCAATGAGCTCAATGTATATTGCTATTTAATAACTTTGGTGAGCAAAGGTCTATCAATGTATAAATGTAAAACCAACAACTGATAGAACATCCTGATAGTGCTCCACACAAAGGTGTCACAGAGGAATGTTTCTTAATTTCACTTCCGAAAGGTCTGGCCCCAAAATTTAGACCATGCTCCCAGATACTCCAAAATTATAGAATTTGTTTCTGCCTTTCCATTTGATTAATTTTCTTTAATATTTTGAAATCTTTGAGCAAATCTCCTTATCACCTTCTAAATTTCAGGTGATGGCCTAATGAATTATTAAGGAAGGGAAATCGTGTCTGACTAATTTATAAGAGTTTTTGAGGATGTCTCAACTAGTGTGGATGGAGGCGAACCAGTAGATGTGTTGTATTGGGACTTCCAGAATGCATTCAACGAGGTACAAAAGATTAAGTCAGATGATAAGAGCCCATGGTATTGGAGGGAGTATATTGGCATTGATAGAGAATTGGCTCATTGGCAGGACACAGCGAGTGGGGTTAAGGCGTTCTTTCTCAGGTTGTTTCTGACCAGTGGGTTCCACAGGGATTAGTGCTGGGACCACAACTGTTTACAGTATATATTAATGACTTGGAGGAAGGAAGTGAATGTACTGGAGCCAAATTTGCAGATAACATAAAAATACGTGGAAAGGCAGGTTGTGAGAGAGATAGAAACAGTTTACAGAGAGAGATTGGTAGAATAAATAAGTGGGCAAAAATTTGGCAGATGAACTATAAATATGACCAGACTACTATTCTGGAGACCCAGGTAATGTTCTGGGGACCTGGTTTCAAATCCCGCCATGGCAGATGAATTCAATAAAAGTCTGGGATTAAGATTGTAATGATGACCATGAAACCATTGCCAATTGTCTGGTTAGTTAGGGAAGGAAATCTATTATCCATACCTGGTCTGGCCTCCATGTGAGTCCAGACCCACAGCAATGTGTTTGACTTTGAACTGCCCTCTGGGCAATTAGGGATGGGCAATAAATACTGACTGTCACACAAGGTGAATGGTTGCTTGGTTAAGCTAACTGATGAGTTCAAATACCCAAGTCCCAACCAGATCAGCATCTTCAGGAGAGGAGGAGGGCTGAACAATAGCAATGAATAGTAATATGGGGTGGCACGGTGGCTCAGTGTTTAGCACTGCTGCCTCACAGCACCAGGGACCTGGGTTCGATCCCAGCCTCGGGCGACTGTCTGTGTGGAGTTTGCACATTCTCCCCATCTGTGTGGGTTTCCTCTGGGTGCTCCGGTTTCCTCCCATCATCCAAAGATGTGCAGGCTAGGTGGATTGGCCAGGCAAAAAATGCCCCACAGTATGCAGGGACGTTTAGTTTAGGTGGGTTAATGGTGGTAAAAATCCCATGCAGGGTGATGTGGTAGGTCTGGGTGAGATGCTCTTCAGAGTTTCAGTGCAGACTCATCGAGTTATACAGCACAGAAACTGACCTTTGGCTCAACTTGTCTGTGCTGACCAAATTTCCCAAACTAAACTTGTCCCACTTGCCTGCATTTGGCCCAAAGCCCTCTAAATCTTTCCTATCTATGCACTTGTCTGAATGTTTTGTAAATGTTGTAATTGTACTCTACCACTTCCTCTCACAGCTCGTTCCATGATTCAATTCAATGGGCTGAATGGCTTGTTTCTGCACTGTAGGGATTCTATGATTCTATGAATACTGCAAATCTGACAAGGCTCCACAGGAGAGTCTGTTGACAGAATGGAGGAGAATGGAACTGGAGCAATTACATTGGAGAGACAGTTGATAATGTGACAGGAGATAGGGAGCAGGAGATGAGTGCATACTAAGTTGACAGGATATGACTGGTGGTGTCCTCTAGAGATCTGTCCTGAGGCCACTCACTGAACGGGTTGGATCAAGCAATATAGATCCATATATCCAAGTTTTCCCAACAATGTTAAGTTCATTGCCACGGTGTTGGGAGGGTAAGCCACAAGGGGGCACATTGATAGTTTCAGTGAGGAGACAGAGCTCTCGCCAATCAGGGTCAATGTGGAGATGTGCAGCGATTTTGGGAATACCGTGGATACCTGCTCCATCTGTTCCTCACTTTGACATGAATGGAAAGCTGCCAGACTTTGAGATTATGACAGAGTACAGCAGTGGGGGCGCTCTGACTGGTAAATATGAAACCGCAGGCTGAGATGTTTATTGGTACAAGGCTCTTGGCAGTTAGTCTTACAATTGACTTTCACCCACACCATTTCCAGAGTTTGCTTGTGAATGGGTCACATCTAGAGCAGGGCAACATTTAGACCCTTAGATTTCTCAGTAACGCATTGACCTTTCGTTGACTTTGATCAAGCCCAGCTGTCGTTGTGGAAGATTTAATAATTTTGCCAAGTTCACAGAAAACTCATCTGACCATTTGTGAAACAGTACAAAGAAATTTTTATGTTCGGACCCTTGTGCAAATTTAGCAGGAAGTGTTGATAGAAACTCTGTCTCACACATATTACTCAGTGCTAGAGAGGCCAGGCTTGCAGTTAACTGTCCCTGTGTCAGAGCTGAGAGTTTCCAAGTCTGAAATCTGTTGATGTATTGCAAGAAGTGAAAAACTAATGTGTAACTTTCAGAAGGCATGTGTTGAGTTGTAGCTGGGAGATTAAGCCCAGGCTCTACCCAACTTCATGTTGCATCAGTGGGATATGTCTCCCTCAACTGTTTATCCTTGGTTTCACATTATCATTCCACAGATTTGATGTCAGCGGGTAAATTGTTTCTGGGGCCTCTGGACACAGCCAGATGTGTCTATGTATGGAATACACTTATTGAACAACAAGCCATGACAGTCAGGTTGGAACTAAACTAGGCTGTCTTACATGACCCTAATACAGAGAACGCTGGAGAAGCTCAGCAGGTTTGGCAGCTTCTGTGCAGAGCAAAACGGAGTTAACATTTCTAGTTTGTGTTCTGATGGAAGATCATACTGGACTCAAATCAATTCCATCTTCTTCCCACAGGTGCCACCACACCTGCTGAGTTTCTCCAGCAACCTCTGGCATTTGGTTCAGATGTCCAGCGTGTGAAGCATTTTGCCTCTATTTTACACGCTGAGGGGCTGACTTATTGACATTTTACAGGTGCTGACTGTTTTGGAAAATAATGGTGAGGTCACAGAAAGGAGTCCTGCTTATGAGATGGATTCTTTCAACAGGACCGTTCCCAGTAATGTTCTCGACACTGTCTGTGTCATTCGATTGATAAATGTACTGCTGTCTTGTAATTCTGTTCTGTGTCCTCACATTGCTTCATTATGCATTTAGCTGGTGTTCTCTTTTATTTCAATCTGCCAGGATAGATATGATTGTGGGTCCCCCACCCCCTTCAACTCCCCGGCATAAGAAGTTAAAGGGAATCCTCACCACTTCCAAAGATTCAATCCAATACTCTCCTAGGTTAGGACTAAACTCGACAGAATGCGTACTTTGTCTCACTCAAGAGTTATTATTTATGCAGCCAACCCCCTTCTTCAGGCACAGATCCATAAAAAAGAACTTAAATTAAAGTTTCTTCAAAAGGATTTGATTCAAGTTCAGGTGAAAATTTACTCAGCACTTCAAGTTATTATCCGAAGGATACAGATGAGAGGGTAAGTGCTAAATAAAGTGGTCGATGAAGGGGTTTAGCTGTCAGTGCTTGTATTGCACTATGTAAACTGGTGAAAGCTTTTTGATTTCCTTTGAATGACTGGGAATGCTTGCGATTCTAATGGCAGGAGATGGGCAAGAAAGCAGCATCTTTTGCGCTTTGGGTTTGAAATTGCTGTTTGTTATTTGCATGGAAGCATGAGACACATGAGGCATGGATACATTCTGAGGCAAAGGGCAACATGAGGTGTGACAGGCTCACTTTCATTCAAATAAAAAACAAACGATGTGGCACACTGTGGCTTTGATTGGGCAAATGGCGGACAACCAAATTTATCATTGAACAGAAACCCAACAAAGACTTTGGACAAGGAAAGCAGCAGAGACCTTCCCTGGTGAGAGAGAAGCAGAGTGCACTATCATTGAGTATGCACCAACTGCACAACCCCGTACCGGGACAGCTTCTCCAGAATGAGGGGCTTCAGCTATTTTCTTGTGAGTCTTAAAGTTCTCACATGAAAAGAAAGTGTTGGAATAAAACTCGATGGGTTAGGCAACATCCATGCAGAGAGAGTTAACAGTTTCAGCAGAGGAATTTTACATTTCCAGAACCCACCGTATTCTGCCTCCAGGTTAGTGTTCAACATTCTCATCCTTACTTTCCGATCCCTTCATAGCTTCCAGCCTATCACAACCTTGTGAGAACTCGGCACTCCTCCAATTTGGCGCTAAGCTCTGGAACTCTGTCTCCAGATTTCTCCCCCTCTCCTCCTTAAAGATATTGCTCAGATTCTACCTATCCTAATATTGCTGTCTTCGGCTCCGTCTCTGTCTAATTCCCGAGAAGCACTTTGAGAGGTTTTACTGCAGCTGAGGCGCTATATCAATGCAAGTTATTTTCTTTCCTATCACAACATTGGTGACTGATATAAAGTTTCTTTTCACTGCAGTAAAATATTCTGAAAACAGAAATGTTCTCAGACACAAAATGACACAAATGGAGGTATTTGGATGGTGACCAAAACCTTGAGCAAAAGGGTAGGCTTTAAGGAGAAATTTAGGGTAGAGAAGGGGCTCAAAGAGGTTTAAATGAGGGAATCCAACAGCATGGGATCTCGGAAGCTAAAGGCACAAATGAAATGAAAAAAAATAGAGTGGAGACTCCAGAGAGTGATTGGAACAATTCAGAAATCTTGTAGGGATGCACAACTGGAAGGATGTTACAGAGAGAGGGAGTGGTGAGGCCAGGGACAGATTGCTGTCCTATCTATTTGTTGATCCAGCTAAAACCATTGACCCCGGTTCTAGCAGGGTGCCCCTAGTCTTACTGCAACATAGCACACTGTGATGGCTTTTTATCTGTCATTGGAAAAGCCTGATTTCTAAATGGATATCTTTTCTTGATTTGCATTTTAGTTCCTCGCCTAATTAGATTTGATTTATTGTCATGCGTATCTAAGTACAGTGAAAAGCTTTGTTCGTGAGCAGTACAGGCAGATCACAGTAATCAATGATCATTAGGGTGAAAAAAGCTTGGACAGAGTAAGACATACAGGTTGCAGCACACAGGATGTATGCAAGGCAGATCCATTTTTCGCGAGAGCAGGATTGAGGCATTTACCCAACCTTCTCACAAATACACACACATCCCTGAAGGTTTGTAGAACCACTGAAAAGAACATTCTCAGCAAGGAGTACCTATTTCCCATTTTAAGCAAAGCCATCGTCTTTCTCTGCATTGATAGATTGTTGGAATTTACATACCACAGCCACCTCTGGGGACCTAGGTTCAAGTCTAGTCCAACCTGTAGAATGAAGGAAACAAAAAATGTGCTGGAGAAACTCAACAGGTCCGACAGCATCTGTGGAGAAAGCAACAAAGTTTGGGTTCAATGTGACTCTTCTATGGAACTCATAGAAGATCTCATTTTACCAGGTTTGGCTCTTAGCTCCTCTGCAAGATGAGCTTATCTATGAACCAGGGAGAGTGGGAGCTGAGTGGATATGTTACAGACAATCTAGAGATCAGTTGATTTGAAGACACGGGTTCAAACTGCTCTGTGGTAGCTAGGAAGCTCAATGCAAATTAACTAAATAAATAAGTCAGGAATAAGGAAAGTAGTCTCATAAATGATAATGCTGAAGCTACCAGATAGTCAGAAAATCCCATCTATTCGCTACCATTTCTTAGGGAAGGATCTCTGCTGCCCTTACCCTGCCTGGGATTCTTTGTGACTCCAGACCCACAGCAATGCAGTCAACTCTGAACAGCCCTCGGGAGTACTCTTGTAAACCACTGAGTGAGGTTCACCACCACCACTTTACCATGGGCAACGACTAATGGCTTTCTCAATGATGCCTACATCCTGCGAAAAATTAAGAAAAAGAAATTGGAACCGAGTTTCTGATTGACCCAACTCCTACCAGGCCACAAAGGCAGCTGGTTTGCAAAATGGAATCTATCAGTCAGGCTATAGTTCTGCAGTTAGTGTGGACGGTCAGCAATTGGCAATAGTAGAGGCAGCTCGAAGCTGCCCCATAATGTCAGTTCCTAGGTTCCCTCATTGGGAAAATGATTCAGCACCGGAACATTGTAACGGTGACAGATGTCCAGCTGCTCTCCATTGGTCCCTCCAACTGAGGATAGATCCTATGACCAGAAGACATGGGAGCAGAACTAGGCCATTCAGCCCATCTAGCCTGTTCCACCATTCAATGAGATCGTGGCTGATCTGATCATTGTCAGCTTCAGTCTTTTGCCTTTCTCCTATAACCTTGGATTCCCTTACTGATTAAAAATCTACCTCAGTCTTGAATATTCTAAATAACCCAATCTCAACAGCTTTCTGCAATAAATAATTCTACTCATTTACTACCTGCTGGGAGAAGAAATTCTTCCTTATCTCTGTCTTAAATAGGTGACTCCTTACCCTGAGACTCTGGTCTAAGGTTTCCCCACCAGGGGAAACAGCCTCCTACACTAACCCTTTCAAGTCCCCTCAGAATCTTCTGTGTTTCAACAAGGTCAACATGCAACTCCAATCAGTGAAGGTCCAACCTCAGAGGACAGGATTTTGGAATTTGTGCACACAAATTGATATTATTCAGTTGCTCTCCCTGATGAGAAATATGATGATGATTCTGGATATAAAACCTTGGCTGGATACACAGTTGATTAAAATTATGATTGCTGGATTCCATGGGTGCCTCCCGATATGAAAAGCATCATTTTCCTCTCTCGGTGATCACCCTCTGCTTGTGTATGGATATCCATTCTGAATCCACACAAACGCCAAGGCACATGATGAGTCCATGGAGTGCCAGCCTTTGCCCAGCTTCAAAACATCACCTTCCTTTTAGAGACACGTGCTGTTCCTTATCGAATCCTCCAACCCCAGCCTTTCATCGCTTTGTGTCTGTATGCAACTTCCATTGCTGTCTCTTGTTGTGAGTCATGTGCACGTTATTGGCATGCCCGATGTAACTGTGTATGGAGCGCATCTCAGTAATGCCTGATTAATAACTGTTGAGTTATATTTTAGAAACTGACTCCACTGTTTCCTCCCCACTCCTCGCCACTTAATGAGAAAAGACAAATTCCAACCCTTCCCTTCCCCAGAAAGAATCTTATGGTACCTTGAGAGAAACTTTCCCCTTGAAGAGTTCTGATCATCTTTGTCCAATGGCCTTGCATTTTCCAATTTGTTGACGCTAACACCTAGACTGACAATCGGGCTGGACTTTGTACGTGAAAGGCAGAGTTACTGTCTACCCTATTACCTCAGGTATCTGTTTACCTTCCATGGTAGAGTTGACCAGATTGTTGGCCGAGGCCCCCAGCTCCAGGAGAAGGACCGCACCAAGATCCCAGCAGAGCCTGAGGTTCCCGAAGACCTGAGTATGATGGGACGTCTTGGGAAAATGGAAAGACAGGTAACGCTTGGTCTTAGGGATCATGGGGAGGTTTTCAATAACACGTTAATGACTTGGGAGCTGAAATGCTGCTCCACAAACCAAACATACGAAAAAACAGGATAACATAAAATTTACAGAATGGTAACGGTCATTTTTTAAAGGATCTAGGCAGCACGGTGGCTCAGTGTTTAGCACTGCTGCCTCACAGCACCAGAGACCTGGGTTCGATACCAGCCTCTTGCAACTGTCTGTGTAGAGTTTGCACATTCTCCCCTTGTCTGCGTGGCTTTCCTTCGGGTGCTCCGGTTTCCTCCCATATTTCAAGGATGTATAGGTTAGGTGGATTGGCCATGCTAAATTGCCCAAAGTGTGTAGGGACATGCAGGCTAGTGGATTAGCCATGGGAAATGCAGGACTACAGGGATAGGGTGGGAGGGATGTTCTTCAGGGAGTCGGTATGGACTGAATTGCCTGCTTGCACACCGTATGGGTTCTATGATTTGGTTACAGTGTGTAGAAATTCCTAAATATTCTAGGAGGACCAAAGAATGATGATCTGCTTGGATCCAGGACATCAAGATTGGCACGTAGGGATTTGGAGAGTGATGCTCCCAGGAGCTATTACGAATTTCTGGCTGAATTTTAACTGAATTAAGGAATTCCTGCTCTGAAAGCGAGAGCGAGTCCTCAGCACTGGCTTGAGATGGTGGGAATATGGGGACAAATTGAGTGGAGATGCCCAATTATGAGGCCATCACTGAGACTACCATCCAATTAAAGGGAGAGGACTGCCTTTCAGAGTTGCAGATTGCCCAATCACTTGGCCAGAAAGTCTGCAGCCTCCTCAGCACCCCAAATGCCAGTTGAGCTGCTGAGGAGGAGCAATAGGAGTCTCTCTATTGAAGTGTCTTAGCAGGCCAGGTGAGCTCTGTGCTGGAATATGGTAGAAATTACACTGACAACCAATCTAACACGATCAGCAAAGATCAAAACGTGGCTCACTTATGGTTTCTACATGTCACGTATATTCAACTGCAGGGGCCAGTCCTGTGAAAGCAAAAGGAATTTGTCCAGACATTGTTCCTTGTTTTAAGTTAAACAGGAGTGTGGGGAAACAATACTGTATTTTCCATGGTAACCCCCATTCAGGGCTGAGTTCCACCCAATTAGTGTTCTTTTGGCATTTAGTATAAATTTTGCTCCCTTTGAAATTTGGCACACTTACAGTGGTCCTGTTGGAAAGTTTGGACAATTTAACACTATTTGCAGCAACACAGAAGCTTTTTTTTAAACGTACTGTATCCAGTTTGGACATGCACGCTGGGAGTGGGGCTGGGAGTGAGGCAAATGCTTCAGCATGTCCTTGGGATAGCAGTTGGGATGAGTGGTCTCTCACTGGGCCATGGAGCAACCAGAGAGGAGGGTACAGTAGGCTCCCGGAAACTGTTGATTGGCACCTGGCTGTAATTGGCAGGTCCATCTCATGTGGCAGGGTCCCCATGCTGCTGATGACAAACATGCCAGTGAGGGTGGGATGGTGTTAATAATTGGCCAGTTAATTGGAATGAATTATGCTGCCACTCTGTTCTTGGGAATACAGCCTGATAGTGGGAGGACACCAGCCCCACACCTCCTGCTGCTGTTTTCTGAGCCACAGCACCTCACAGCTGGTCAATATTTGGCTCTAAACCAACCAAACTTCAATTTTTTTTTTTGGTTAAACCATCCTCAGTCATATCTGTCTAATGAGCCCTGAGGTCCCCTGAGACTAAGGTGACTACCACTACTATATAAAAAATAACTATTAAAACTAGGTTAACTGGACATGATTACACAATGTTCTGGGAGCTGATTGTGTTCAAATTGATTACTGTGTTTCCTACATTGCAAGTGTGGCTAAACTTCATATAGACTTCATTGTCTATAAAGTGGGTGAAAGTCCTGAGGTAGTGTAAGGCACTCCAGAAATGCAAGTTCTGTTTCATGTGCAATTAAAAGGTCCCACCTGGCGTCTGCAATATAGTACAAGTGCTGCCACTCTCAGGCTAGGTACCAGGTATAAAGAGGTGATTGCCATATACCTTCATTGTGCCCGTGTTAGAGATGTAGACCTGGTGGGACTATTAAGTTCTGGTTGCCTGGGAATAGATTCTGGGTGACCCCGGTGGAGCGGCCATGCACCTCCACCCTTTTCAAGATCAAGCTCAATCCCTGTTGGAAGACTCCCAATTCCAAACCTGCAATGATCCTATCCACAACCATGTACAGCTGGGATTCCCTTTACCTGCTCCCACCTGGAATTTCATCCACTTGAATTGGACGTGCAATAGGATCTAGTACAGTCTATTAATTCATCAATGACACAAATTGTTTTCTTGGGGAAATCACCATCATTATTCACTACCATTAGAGAAGTAGTATTAGACAAACTAATGGGGCTAAAGGCAGATACGTCCCCTGGCCCTGATGGCCTCCATCTAGGATCCTAAAAGAAGTAGCTACAGAATTAGTGAACGCGTTGGTTATAATTTTCCAAAAATTGTTGGATTCTGAGGAGGAACCAGAGGTTTGGAAAACTGATAATGTCACATCCCTAATCAAAAACTAGGTAATTACAGGCCAATTAGCCTAACACTTATTGCTGAAAAAGTATTGGAATCAATTATTAAGGAAGTAATAGCAGCATCTTTGGAAAAATGTAATCTAATCAAGCAGAATTAGTATTGCTTCGTGAAAGGGAAATGGTGTCTGATTACTTCATAAGAGATTTTTGAGGATGTCTCAACTAGAGTGGATAGAGGGGAACCAATAGATGTGCTGTATTGAGACTTCCAGAAGGTGTTGAATGAGGTACCTCACAAAAGGTTAAGTGATAAAATAAGAGCCCATGGTGTTGGTGGCAGTATATTAGCATGGATAGAGAATTGGCTCATGGGCAGGAAACAGCAAGTGGGGCTAAGGGGTTCTTTTTCAGGTTGGCTGTGACCAGTGGGTTTTACAGGGATCAGTGCTGGGATCACAACTGTTTACAATATATATTAATGACTTGGAGGAAGGAAGTGAATGTACTGGAGCCAAAATTGCAGATAACACAAAAATACACAGAAAGGCAGGTTTTGAGAGGGATATAAACAGTTTACAGATAGATATTGATAGGTTAAGTAAGTGGGCATAAAGTTGGCAAGTGGTGTATAATGTGGGAAGATGCGAAGTTGTTTATTTTGCCAGGGAGACCAAAACAACAGAATATCATTTAAATTGAGAGTAACTCCAAAAAACTGCCAACACAAAGGGACTGGGTTGGGGAGGGGATGAAGCTTGAGCACAAAACACAGAAAGCTAGCACACAGATGCAGCAGATAATCAGGAATGTTGGCCCTTATTTCAAGGGGTTTGGAGTATTAGAGTAGGGAAGTCTTACTGCAATTGTACAATGTGCTGATGAGACCAGATCTGGAGTACTGTGAGCAGTTTTGGTTCCCTTATTTAAGGAGAGATATCATTCCATTGGAAGCAGTTCAGAGAATGTTTACTAGGATGATCCCTGGTACAGAGGGATTGTCTTTTGAGCAAACGTTAAACAGGTTGGGACTCTACTCCCTGGAATTTAGAAGAATGGGAGGCGATTTCATTGAATCATATAGGATTCTTAAGGGGCTTGACAGAGTAAATACTGAAAGGATGTTTCCCCTCATGGGAGAGTCTAGGACCAAATGGCATAGTTTCAGAATATAGGGATACCAACTTAAGACTGAGATAAGGAGGAATTTCCTCTCTCAGAGGGTTGAGAGTCTTTGCAACTCCTTGCCACAGAGAGCTGTAGGAACAAAATCCTTGTATATACTTAAGGGTGAGAGAGCTAGGTTCTTGATCAGTCAGGGAATGAAGGGTTATGGGGAAAGGACAGGAAAGTGGATGTGAGGAATGTTGGATCAGCCATGATCCTGTTGAATGGTGGTGCAGGATTAAGAGGCTAAAGGGCCTACTGTTGATTCTTCTAGTCTTAAGGTCTTGGGTAAAATTTCTTTGTAAAATAGTTTGTACGTGTTTTTTGTGGATCAAAGTTTTTGCGATCAGGCTCATTCAGCATAACAGCATTCAGGGAAGCTCAACTTAGCCAGGAAACCATTTTGATCTTTGCCATATTTTGAGGTTTCACACTGTGTCTATTGGTGGGTTTTGGATTTGCAATTGTTAAGGTTGATACGCATGGCTCACTTACGGTTAATTTCACAGGCTTGAGGAACGGATTAGTTTCAGAGTGCATTGAAATCAGCAATCTATAAACAACAGGAATGTAATTTTTACCACGGATGGAAAATAGACAATAGCAAATCAGCAATGTGCTTTCCAGGATAACAAGGTGTAGAGCTGGATGAACACAGCCGGCCAAGCAGCATCAGAGGAGCAGGAAAGCTGACGTTTCGGGCCTAGACCTTTCCACTTTGTCCAATTTACTTTGTCATTAACTTTAGTCAGGAAAGAGTTCTTCACTCAGTGGCACCCCAGTAATGAAGGACAAAATTACACTGAGTGAAGGTTTTTCAGTGACCAACTCTTGCTGTGAGAGTCCTATTTGTTGGTGCTTAATGGGAGAATTGGAAACATTTGATTAATGGATTCTGCTCTGCATGGAGCTGTCAACAGTTCCTGTATGAAGTTTGTAAAAGATAGGAGACTACAAGAAAGAGAGGTTCTGCCCAGAGATCATTCTGTTTAAGTTAAAATGGTCCATTGATGTGGGATAACAGTGTGTTCATTGTTTTATTTCATTGTAGAAAGATATATTTTACCAATTGAGGCACATTTGTCATTCACCCATGGAACTTGGGTATCGCTGGCTGGGCCCAGCATTTATTGCCCATCCCTAGTTGCCCCTGGAGTAGGTGGTGGTGAGCTGCCTTCTTGCACTGCTGCAGTCGTGTGCTGTGGGTTGACCCACCATGCCCTTAGGGAGGGAATTCCAGAAATTTGACCCAGCGACAGTGAAGGAACAGTGATATATATCTGAATCAGGGAGGTAAGTGGCTTGAGGGTGTTCGGGTATATTTGTTATTGTTTTACTTCTTGATGGTAGTGGTCGTGGGTTTGGAAGGTGCAGTTTAAGGATCTTTGGTGAATTCTGCCGTGCATCTTGCAGATAGTACACACTGCTGCTACTGAGCGTCGATGATGGAGGGCGTGAATGCTTGTGGATGTGGTGCCAATCAAGCGGGTTGCTTTGTCCTGGATGGGGTCAAGCTTCTTGAGTGTTGTTGGGGCTGCCCCCATCCAGGCAAGTGGGGAGTGTTCCATCACACTCCTGACTTGTAAATTGTAGGTGGTTTGGGGAGTCAGGAGGCGAGTTACTCACTGCAGGATTCCTAGCTTCTTACCTACTGTTGGAGCCTTATTATTTATATGGCGAGTCCAGTTCAGTTTCTGATCCATAGTAAACCCCAGGATGCTGATAGTGGGAAATTCAGTGACAGTGATGCCATGGGATGTCAAGGGGCAGTGTTTAGATTCTCTCTTGTTGGAGAAGGTCATTGCCAGGCATTAGTGTGGCATGAATATCACTTGCTACTTGACAAACATGAATCTGATTATAAATCTGGTCATGTACAAGTGAATAAGATAACTTCAGAATTTGAGCCTCATCCAGAGTTCACTGGAGGTCATGGAGATCTGGTCCAGGTAGTAATTGTCATATTGTTAGATCCCAGGGCATGTGGTCTTTGAGTTGTTATAGTGCAGTGGGAGCCAATTTCCTAAAATTAAAATGTTCACACTGGTTGTATGAGAGATTGAAGCCACTGAACCTGTGATCTACAGAAGATTCACGTGTTTAACATAAACATTAGTCTGTAAATATGAGGCAAAGAAAGGATTGAGGGAGATTAGTGACTTTCTAGATTTGTAGAAAAGAGGACTCAGAGTAGGATTAGCATTAGAAGTCTTTCCAAAGAATAAAGATCAAAGGAATGAAGAGGAAAAGATTACAGAGAAACATATTTTAGGAGTTTGAAAGGAACAGAGTGAATTCAAATGCAGGAAGGCTCTCCATAGCGAAGACACTAAAACAGAGAAAGCCGAAGTTTAATGGGTGAGAAATTGGAGTTTGGCGAAGGAACAGCTTTCCAATAATGAACAAGGTCAGCTGGTCACTCCCTGTGTTTGCCTTTAGTTGTACGTCCCCTGACTGACTTGTAAATGTCAAGGAATCATCAAAAGGAACTTCAATGGAGTACTATAGAACTTTTTCGATTTATGTTTGGATGGGAGCTGGTTAATCAATTGCTAGTTAATATTCTGGTTAGTGGGTAGCTGATCAATGGGCACTTTTTAATGGGTGGCTGGTTACCTGTTTAAGGGAGAGTTGGTAATGGGAGGCCGGGTAATAGATTCTGGTTAATGGTTTGGTGGGCAGTTGGCTATTGGGCATCTGGTTGATGGGAAGCTCATTACTGGTTGTCTAAGGGTCTCCAAAATGGTGATACCAGGTTCTCTGTATGCTGCAGGTCCACTCGATGGAGAAGAAGTTGGATTTCCTGGTGAACATCTACATGCAGCGGATGGGGATCCCACAATCTGAGACTGAGGCCTATTTCATTTCCAAAGAGCCGGACCCAGCTCCCCCGTACCACAGTCCCGTGGACAACCAGGAGCTCTGTGAGAGAAACACAAACACCAACAAGATGTTGCGGTCGTGTAGCCTGACCGCACACAAGACGTACCCTGGACTTGGCATGCCGACGCTGGCTCCAAATGGCTGCCCACCATCAACCTCATCCCACCAACACGCAGCCAATGGCATGAGCCGGCGGAGCCATGACACTCTGACCTTCATGACCTCCCCTGTCGGCGATGGCACGACCTTTGTCAGAATCCCACCCCCACCTTCTGTGTCGCATGAGAAGATCTTGGGACATGGCAGGGGAGGGATGGAATACAGTCGGCAGGATGACTACTGCTGCAAGCGTCAAGAGACTTTGTTGAAGGAAAGAGACAGCGACACCTCCATCTCCATTCCGTCCGTGGATCACGAGGAGTTGGAACGCTCCTACAGCGGCTTCAGCATCTCACAATCAAAGGAGAACCTGGACAACGTCAACAATGCCCCCTACAGTGGGGTTACGCCCTGGTCAAAGGTCAGACTGTACATTGCAGAGGGAGAGTCTGACACAGACTCAGAAGCGTGCACCCCATCTGGTCCTCCCCCCAGGTCAGCAACAAGTGAGGGGGTGCACTGTGACTTCACATGGTCCTCATCCAAATAGATGAGGCCTCCATTCATTTGATGAGCAAAAATGACACTGAGAAAGGGGTTACATTCGCAGTCACTAATGATAACAATACTTAATCTTTCTGACAAACACAACGGCAGGATTGAGGATACAATCGGGGATGTGGGAGTCGGTGGGTGGGAGTTAGTGTGCAGTTGGAAATTGTGAGCGAGGCCATCAGATCTACCAACTGGAAGATGCTGGGTCCACTTAGGTTCTCAATGGACTCCTGAGGTGGCTACCACTGCCATTCCTTGAAACCACTCCCATCAGCCACTCATACCGCATCAGGCAGATGTCGTTCTGAAACTGATGAAGCATTGGCCTGAGGCCCAGAAAGAAACTGAGCCTGGCTCCCATTTGTTCACCATGTCATCAAGCTTGTGACCAATGAATGTATGTTGAACACCTTCCCAGTGTCAGGTGTAGCTGACAAAAAATGAGGGAGAGAGAAAGGGTGACTCCTGGAAAAGGAGAGAACCTTTGGGAAGGTGGGGCGGTGAATAAGCACTGAACAATGCAAGCATTAAAGTGGGCTGTAACAGAAGGAGCAAGAAGCAGGATTATTAAAATGATGGTGTCAGATTATTTATAAATTAGGGAAGGGAGTTGGGCTAGACAAATTCTTGAGGATACAATCAACCCTTGAAGTCATGTGACTGTAGGACATTATTGAGGAAGGCTGTGTTTGGAACAGGGTAAAGCATGTTTTGTTTACTATTACTGCATTCTTAGATATTTTCTAACCAACAACATGCTTAAACATCATTTTGTGTTACCCTAAAATGATTTAGCTGTTTGGGTTGGGTGAGAGGATCTTTCTGGAGTTAGGGGAGCATGTTGGTAGGTGAAAATGGAGGCAGGAAGGCAGTCAGTCCTCTCGTGAGAAGCTTTACCTGACAGTGGCATTGTGTGTATATCCTTCAGGGAATAAACCCTTCCTGTAACATGCTTTCTGAGTTGATCCTGAAGAGTTTTGGTCAGAATCTTACACTTTAACTGATACTCAACAATATGGACGGAAACAAGACAAGACCATTTAGCCTATTGAATCTACCATATCCGTGCACGTTCTCTAGTTCATGGCTTCCCCTCCCCGCCCATAAACTAAGCGGGCCCTCAGTACAAGGAGCACTCAGTTCTTTTTGAGCCATCCTGTTCATATCTTCTAACTCTTAATCCCCCTTTTTCAAACAGATTTGGCCCTCATATTATAGATATAATTTGACTTTGAATCAATCCTCCCTCAGTCTCTTCTCCAGTGCCTTGTTCCCACCGTTTGGGTAGAATATGGCTGAGTTGATGGGTTTGATCCCTCCACAGGCTGGCCATGTGTCTCAAAATTACCTTCATATGTAAGTTAAAATAGGAGAGCACTTGTTGGTCATGTCCGTCCCTGTGTTACCCTGAATGCTGCACTGCCGTATGCCGCAGGGTGCATGCTGCACTGCTGAAGATCTTGGCTGTGGGTATTTAAATCCGGGCCTTGTCCGCACCTTAAGGGAAACCATTTAGGCTTTGGCTGCCTCTGTGTTTAAAGGTTTTGGGTTCGAGTCCCATTGCAGGATCTGAACAAAAACAATTACAGCCTGGCATTTCTGTTCTCTACGATAGGGAGGATTGCTGCATTTTAGCTAAAATATGAAACAGAAGTCTTGTCTGTCCTCACAGGTGGATGTAAAAGACCCCAAAGCATTGTTTTCAGAAGCTGAAGGGGGAGTTCAAGTTGAAGGCCAATATCAATCCTCCCGGTAACTCCGCTGATAAACACATTATTCAATCATTATCATGTTACTGTCTGTGGGAGCTTGCTGTGCACCGGTGTTTCTCACAGGAGTCACTACACTTAAAAAAGGACTCAGTGGCTGTAAAGCAATTTGGCAAACTCTATAGTTCTGACAGGCACTATACAAATGCAAGTTTCATGTTGGAAGGGAAGCTGGTCACCAGGCACACTATTTCTTGTTGGGTTTATTCCTCCAAGTTTCAGTGTATGGCCACTGACCCACAGCACATCCTCAAAGTCAACTGGACTTGAATATACAGGCATTAACCTCAAGTGACTGCACATCAACACTCTCTCCTCTTTTTAGAACTGATAAATGAAAATCTACAACAAGAATGCTCTCTTCATGTCGTCGTGACTTTTCATAGGATCGTGCCATTGTTACAGCAAAAAGGAAGGCCATGTGGCCCATCCAGTCCCTGCTGCTTCCCTCCTCCCCCACCCCTCCGAGGAGCAATACACATACTGCTGCTCCCCTGCCCTCTCCCCATTCCTCCTTATCTGATATTTTGAGGGATTTGCAGTTCAGGAGGAGGCCATTCTTTCTGTCGTGCCTGTGCCAGGCGAGAAACAAGCTACCCTGCCCAATCCCATTTCCCAGCACTATACCCCTTCAGGTTACAGGATGGCAGCTGCATTTCCAGACACCCTTTAAATAAGTTGGAGGTGTGAGCTGAGTTCCAGCAGTGAATACCAAACCCCCTAACACCCTCTGGCTCAGATCTTTGAGTTTAGGAGTTGGGACATCAGGTTGAGATTGTACCGGACTCGGTGAGACCTCTTCTGGAGTACTGTGCCCAGGTCTGGTTGCCCTGTTAAAGGAAGGATATTATTAAGCTGGAGAGCATTCAGAAGAGATTTACCAGGATGTTGCTGGGAATGGAAGTTTTGAGGGAGAGGCTGGGACTTTTTTCACCAGAGTGTAGGAGATTGAGGGCTGACCTTATACAATCATGAGGGGTATAGATAAGGTGATTGGCAGGTGTATTTTCCCTCACGTGGGGAGTTCAAGACTAGGGAGCACATTTTTAAGGTGGGAGGAGAAAGATTTAAAAAAGACATGAGGAGCAACCTTTTTATGCAGAGAGTAGTTCATGTCTGGAGTGAACTTCTAGAGGAAGAGATAGATGTGCATACATTACAATCTTTAAAAGGCATTTGGATAAGTACATGAATAGGAAAGGTTTGAAGGGATTTGTGCCAGGAGCAGGCAGGTGGGATTAGTTTGATTTGGGAATGTGGGTGGCATGGACGGGTTGGACTGAAGGGTCTGTTTCCGTGCTGTATGATTCTGTGACTCTGAGGGAAAAGAAATTCTTCATCTCCCCTCGACTCCATTTTCTCGGCAAATGCCCTTCAATTCCAGGAGACTCCAGGCCGACTGGAAGTTTTCACAAGAACGGAAAAAAGCAGAATACCACTTGGCACAAGTTTCTTTGCTGATATTTGACAGTGAGACATGTCTATCCTGTTTGGTTTGAGGAGCATTGCTGGGCTGACTGCCATGGACGGATACACCTTTGATGCTAACGATGTCAGTCTGGCCTGGCAAAACTCAACCTTTGTGTCACAGCCCACAGGCATAAGGCTGTGTTTTAAAATACCTTCGTGTTACAATGTTGAAGGTAACCATTGATGCATATTCCACCTCTTGCCTTGTTCATCTTCCCACCACTTAGCTGAGTTTATAAACAAATTGAACAGTGCTTTTTGTTGCAGAAGAATGGACAAGAAGACCTCGGGAGAGTGGGTAGGAATGTTAAAGTGATGAAAACATAAGGAATATGATATTGACAGGTTAGAGTGAGTGTCAAAGTGGATAGCAGGTGCAGTATGTTGCAGGGAAATACACAGCTATTCACTTTGATGGGACAATGGGAAAATGGGATACAATTAAAAGGTGAGAAGTGATTAAATGTTGATTGTTGAGGGATTTGTATATCTTTCTATACAAAATTGGGCAACTTAGCTTTCAGGTTCAGCAGGAAAGTCAACATTCTGGGGTTTACCATTGACCTGGAGTGGAACCAGAGAATTGTATGACACAGGAACAGATCCTTCAGCCCATGACGTTGTGCCGAACATGATGCCAAATTGAACTAATCCCTCTGCCTGCCCTTGGTCCGTATTCCTCCATTCCTTACATATTCACATACTTATCTAAAAGTCCCTTAAATACCCACATTGTACCTGCCTCCACCACCACCTCTGGCAGCGTGTTCCACACTGCTACCACTCTCTGTGTAAAAAACTTGCCCCTCACATCTCCTTTGAACTTTTCCCCCTCTCACCTTAAATGCATGCCAACCTAATATTAGACATTTTAGCTCTGGGAAAGAGATTCTGACCGTCAACTCTATCTATACATCTCAATTATACAGACTTCTTTCAAGTCTCCCCTCAGCCTCTGCAACTCCAGAGAAAACAACCTGAGTTTTTTTAGCCTCTCCTTATAGCTCATACCCTCTAATCCAGGGATCATCTGGTAAATCTCTTCTGCGCCCTCTTCAAAGCCTGCACAGTCTTCCTGTAATGTGGTGACCAGGAACTGAACAGAATACGCTAAGTGTAACCTAACCAAAGTCTTATAAAGTTGCTGCATGACATCCTGACCCTTGACCTCAATTCCCTGAGCAGTAAAGGCAAGCATGCCATATGCCTTCCTTAATACCCTAACTACTTGACTGGCCACTTTCAGGGAGCAATGGCCTTGAACCCCCAAGATCTTTCTCTACATCAATGCTGTTCAGACTCCTGCCATTAACTGTATACTTTCCTTTAACATTTAACCTCCTAAAGTGCAGCACCTCACAGTTACCTGGACTAAACTCCATCTGCCATTTCTCCACCTATATCTGCAACTGATCTATATCCCGTTGTATCCTTTGACAACCTTCTACACTATCCATGACTCCAACGATCTGTGTGTCATCTGTAAACTTACTAACCCACCCATCTACATTTTCATTCAAGTCATTTATATATATCACAGACAGCAGAGGCCCCAGTACAGATCCCTGCGGAACACCACTAGTCGTGGACCTCCAGCATGAAAAACACCCTTCCACCACTACCCTCTGCCTTCTTTGAGCAAGCAAATTCTGAATCCAAGCAGGCTAAGTCACTGTGGATCCCATGCATCTTAATCTTCTGGATGAGCCTATCATGAGGGACCTTGTCAAAAGCCTGACTAAAATCCATGTAGACATCACCCTCTACCCTCATCAATCATCTTCATCACTTCCTCGAAAAATTCAATCAAATTAGTAAGACATGACCTGCCCCACCGAAAGCCATGCTGACTGTCCCTAATTTAGGCCATGCTTTTCCAAATGTGCATAAATCCTATCCCTAAGAATTCTCTCCAATAGCTTCTCCACCACTGATGTGAGACTCACCGGTCTGTAGTTCCCTGGATTATCGTTATTTCCCTTCTTGAACAGAGGAACAACATTGGATACTCACATATAAATCCTATGGCTATAAGGGAAAGTCTGTGGCTGGGATTTCTTATAGTAACCGACCTCCTGACTCCCAAAGCCTGTCCACAATCTACAAGGCACAAGACAGGAGTGTGATGGAATACTCCCCTTTTGCCTGGATGGGTGTAGCTCCAACAACACTCAAGAAGCTTGACACCATCCAGGACAAAGCAGCCCACTTGATCAACAGTGCCTTCCTTGCCTTCAATGTGTAGTCCCTCCACCACTGATGCTCAGTAGCAGCAGTGTGTACTATCTACAAGATGCACTGCAGAAATTCACCAAAGACCCTCAGACATCACCTTCCAAACCCACAACCACTTCCGTCTAGAGGGTCAAAGGCAACAGATACATGGGAACAGGACCACCTTCAAAGTTCCCCTCCAAGCCCCTCATCATCCTGACTTGGAAATATATTGCCGTTCTTTCACTGTTGCTGAGCCAAAATCCTGGAACTCCATTCCTAACGCCATTGTTAGTCAACCCTCAGCACATGGACTACAGCGGTTCCAGAAGGCAGCTCACCACTACCTCCTCCATGAATAGACAAACAAAGGAAAAGCTGGGAAGGCAACTGGAATGTTGGTCTTTTGGGAGAGGTGTGGGAGTAGAATAGTGATATGGACTAAGCCCAACACAGGTGTATGCCATTTGGTCCATTGTGTCTATGCTAGCTCTTTGCAAGAGAGATTCAGCTAGACCAGTGTCTCATCTCTTCCCCACAGCCTTTCAAATTTTTTTTTCTTCAGATACAATCATTAGAATCATAGAATCCATACAGCGTGGAAACAGGCCATTCAGCCCAACAAGTCCACACCCCCCTATCCTGTCCCTGTAACCCTGCATTTCCCATGACTAGTCCACCTAACCCACACATCCCTGGATACTATGGGCCATTTAGCATGGCCAAACTGCCCTACCTGTATATCTTTACCCAATTCTTTTTGAAACTAATGACTGAACCTGCCTGCACCACACCTTAAGGCAGCCCATTCCTGATCTTAACCATTCATTTTATAAGGAAAGGTTTTCTTCATATTGCCATAAGATGATAAGAAACAGGAACAGGAGTAAGCCATTCAGTCCCTGGAGCCTGCTACACCATTCAATAGGGTCATGGCTGATCCAACATTCCTCACATTCACTTTCCTGTCCTTTCCCCATAACGCTTGGTTCCCTGACTGGTCAAGAATCTATCCAGCACAGCCTTAAATATACACAAGGACTGTTCGCCCACAGCTCTCTCTGGCAAGGAGTTCCAAAGACTCACAACCCTCTGAAAGAAGAAATTCCTCCTCATCTCAGTCTTTAAGGAGAGGCGATGACCTAGTGGTATTACCGCTGGACTATTAATCCAGAGAAACAGGTAATGTTCTGGGGACCCAGACTGAATGCCGCCACAGCAGATGGTACAATTTGAATTTGATAACAATATGATTGAGGCTTGAAAGGAAACATCCATCTGGTTCACTAACATTCTCTAGGAAAGGAAATCTGCCATTCTTTACCTGGTCTGATCTATATGTGACTTCAGCAATGTGGTTGACTCTTAATTGCAGTACGGATTTCCCTACTCTTATATTCCAACCCCCTTGAAATAAGGGCCAACATTCCATTACCCTTCCTGATTACCTGCTGCCCCTGTGTGCGAGCTTTCTGGGTTTTATGCACAAGTTCCCCCCAAGTCCCTTTATGTTTCAGCTTTCTACAATTTCTCTCCATTTATATAATAGTCTGTTCTTGTGTTCTTGTTTCCAAAATGAACAACTTCACATTTTGCCACATTATACTCCATTTTCCAACTCTTTGCTCCTTTACTTAACCTATCAATATCTCTCTGTAAATCTTCTGAGCCTCTCACAACCTGCCTTTCCACCTATTTTTGCATCATCTTCAAATTTGGCTAAAGGACATTCACTTTGTTCCTCCAAGTCATTAATATATGTTGTAAACAGTTGCGGTCCCAGCACTAATCCCTGTGGAACCCACTAGTCATGGGTTGCCAAACTGGAAAAGAACCATTTATCTCCACTCGCTGTTTCCTGCCTATCAACCAATTTTCTATCCATGCCAATATACGACCTCCAACACTGTGTGCAAATCATTTGCCAATCACCTAAAATTTGTGTCCTCTGGCTCTTAACTATTTCACTAATGGGAACAGCTTCTCCCTCTCCATTCTGTCCAGACTACTTATGACTTTGTACATCTCAATCAAATCTACTATCAACTTTCTCTACTCCAAGTAGAGCAGGCTCCAATCTATCTACAACACTGAAGCCCCCCCATCACTGGAACCATTCTCATAAATCCTTTCTGCAGTTTCTCTTCTAAATCATTTGTGAAGTGTGCTCAGAGTTGGACACAATACTCCAGTTGATCCTGAACCAGTGTTTCATGCAGCCTTAACATAACTTCCTCACTTTTGTACTCTGTGTCTTCCATATATAAAGCCGAGGATCCCAAATGCCTTTCTAATCTGTCTTGCCAGCTTCAATAATTAATGCACATATACACCCAGATCCCTCTGCTCCTGAGCCCCATTTGAATTTACCCTTTACTTTTTAGCCCCTCCTTGTTTTTCCTATCAAAGTATTTTACTCCACACTTCTTTATGCTCAATTTTATGTGCGATATGTCTCCCCATTCTATCATAATTTGTTCTCTTGAAGTCTATGAACGTAGAAAGGGGAGTCGGCCACTTGGCCTCTCGAGCCTGCTCCACCATTCAATTAGATCATGGTTGATCTGTGGCCTAACTCCATACACCTCCTTTGGCCCATATACCTTAATAACTTTGCTTAACAAAAATTTACCTATCTCAGATTTTAAACTAACAACTGATCTAGCTTGAATTGCCATTTGTGGAAGAGAGTTCCGAAACTCTCCCACCCTTTGTGTGTAGAAGTGCTCCTTAACATCTCTCCTGAACTGTCTAGCCCTACACTTTAGCCTATGCCTCTAGTTTGGAATTTCCAACCAGTGGAAATAATTTATCGTTATCTACCCCAACCTTGTCACAGTTCACAATTGCTCTGAGTATAGCGTCACAGTAAATTTTAACATTCTGCCTTGTACTCGCAAGTCTAGGTCATTAATATGGATAAGGATAAACAGTGGATCTTGTACTAACTCTGGATAACCCAAGTACAGACTTCCCTCCAGTCCTGAAAACAGCCATTCATCCCAACTCTCTGTTTCTCATCCCATTTGATATTAGGGTAAAAGAAAACACTGTTGTAAGGCTGTAATTGTACATGCCTTTCATGAGACTGTACCTGGGACACTGTAAAGTTCTGTGTCTTTAATCAAGTTTCTTTGTCTTAGAAAGAATGCATCAAAAACTCACTATATTTTTTCCTGACATGAAGGGTTTATTCTTTCGGAAGAGACTGAGTACAATGGGTCTGTAATTTTTAGAACTTAGAGGCATAAGTGGTTTGAAACATGTAACTGATGTGACTGAATAGATACTAAATGGTTGTTCCCCTGAGAGTCTAGAATTGAGGCTAGAGCCTCACGTTGACCATTTTTGACTGAGATAAGGGGAGGGTTCCTCACTCAGAGGATGGTGAACCTCTGGAATTCTGTGTCCCAGAGGACTTGTGGCTGCTCAGTTGTTGATTATGCTCATCTCCAAGGTAAAAGGAAATGGGAATCAGGACTGGTCCAACCTCAGCTTTGAGAGCCACTGTTCTACTTTGTATGTTATATTCACAAATACTTTCGTATCCCCTCAGTTGGTCAGTTTGTTAACAAGCAGCAGATTGAACAAGAACAGAGTGGGTGGGTTAGCAAAGGTGCAGGAGGGACAGAACAGTTTGAGGAAAGGGTAAAAGTGAAGGAGTGAGGGATGTGCAGAGGGAGCATCCAGCAAGGGGCAGACAGCTTTACCCTGAACAGATACACTTTGTGCCTATCCTCTATAATGCTTCCATGCAAGCCTCTTAAACCATTGGAAATCCCACAACAGTGCACACTACAAATCTCATCAATTTACCCTCAGAATGATAAACGTGACCCCTCTCTGTTAGGATGCAATAGCGTCAGAATTAGTGCAAGAAGGCCACTCGGCCATTTGAGCCTGCTCCACTAATCAATAAGATCCTAGCTGATCTGACTATGACCTCAACTCCATTAAGACTTCTGCTTAGAATTACCTAAAAGCCATAGTGAGGAGGGCATGACTGTTCCTGGTGCATTAATGTATATGGCATCCTGCTTCGAACAGTGGATTTGACAGAATAGACTCAAGGTACAAACCCACACTTGATCTCACTAACCCACATCATGCACAAACACACTCATGCTCACGCTCGCACTTACACACACAAGCATTCACTCATACACACCACACACACACACACACACAAGCACATTAATTACTTTAACATACAAACACAGATATTCACACACACGCACAAACTTACTGACACACACACACAAGCACGTTTACTTTGCACACACTAGCATATGCACAGATCCACGCACAATCACTAACCCAGACTCTCACTAACATGTATTCACACACTTACTCAACTGACTATTTTCACTTTTATGGAACTTGTCAAATTCTCTCCTGTCCGTACTGCAGCATCAGTTTATTGAGTAGGAATCAGAAAGTGTTTTGAGGATAAAATGAACTCTAATTTCTGTGTGAATCCAGCACTGTCAAGGTTAATGGTCAGTATCCTACCTGCTGATGGTTTGCTGACTGCATGCTGTTTAAAAAGTGAATGAGTGAATTTTCACTGTTTTAACCTACTTTTTAAGATTGATAAATGCATAGAGTTATTTACCATGATGAGACTCCAGGACAACAGTTGGTGAATGCTTCCTGTTAAAAAGGTTCCCCTCCTTCTTACTGATATTACAAAGCAATACGCATGCTTCAGAATCCACCCAACGATGCACAGAAATGCAATCAAAAATTGTGAAACCGATGTCCTCCATATATCACGACCATAGACCAGGGCAACAGATCAAAGCTGGACTCTAACCAGAATTTAACTGAGGGCTGAAAATTCTGGCTTCTAAATGCAGAATTCAGTTTTAATGCAATTGCAGGCACTTGTTTATTCTATATATAAACCACCCAAAGCCATAGGTTAGATTCCAGGCTTTAAAAATCACTTCTGGGATGGTATTACTTTGTATAGAAACCACCTGAACGCCTCACTTCGATTCCAGCCCTGCATCTCACTCCCTGGCTGCCCTGGTAATTCTTGATTCAATTCTGTTGGGTTCTGATGATTTGCCACCCCATCACCACTGCCCTGCACCTGCCCATTCACTCTGTTCAGGTCAAATTTATATGAGATCAAATCTCTGAGAGCCTTCGAGAGTGGGAGTTGCTGAGAGGATATTGCATGAATTCACAGAGCTGAACATGAATCAGTGTAATTACAGTTTTAACAATGAATATGATATTCTGGTGCGCATGTGCACACACACACACACGCACACATTCCAGTGTTACTTTCAAATAATTGATTGTATTTATAAAATTTAATAGAGAAATTGTTCAATTATATGCAGAGATCGACTGAAAATGATACTTCTTTATCTTATTTCCTAATCCAGATCTTTTTACTCTGAAAGGTAATCATTTAAACAAGATATTTATCTGAACTTTTACAATTTGTATAATTTGCATTCTCTTACATGGCTGAGCTTGGTTCGAGACAGTGACAGATATAACAGAAGATCACCTTGATATGATTGCGCATTACATCCGGAAGGATCAGAAACTTGATTACATCGGGAGTGTTGAATACAGAGTTTACCCTCTTTGTTACAAAATCGTGAAGCACTGGTTGTAATTCGTGATGTGAGGGGAAGCTACTGATGGAAACTTAAACTAATTGCCAGAAAGTGTTGGCTCAAGTTAATTAGACAGGAGCCTGCAATTAAATTTAATTTGTTTGGATGACGTTTGACTGTAAGTTTGTTAAGATTCTATGAATTATATATTATTAAATAAAGGGTATGCACTGATTATAAAGCCCAGGCCAACTCTGCCTGATCAGTGGGACCACCAGTCCTTATTTTCCACTTTAATGTTGCTTGTTTTTTTGGCGTCTGTTCACAATTTTGCGTCTCTGTCTCTGTCTCTGTCTCTCACACCTTTCTACTGATCCCGGCAGTAATATTATTACAACATGCACTACAGAAATTGACCAAAGCTCCTCAAACAGCACTTTACAATCCCACCATCACTTCCATCTGGAAAGACAAGGGCAGCAGATAAAAAAGGAGCATCACCCCCTGCAAGTTCCCCGCCAAGTCACTCACCATCCTGACTTGGAAATATATCGCCGTTCCCTCCTTGTTGCTGGGTCAAAATATCTGGAATTCCCTCCCTAAGGGCATTATGGGCCAACCCACAGCACATGGACTGCAATGATTCAAGAAGGCAGCTCCTGACTGCATTCTCAAAAGGTAATTACAGACAGGCAATAAATGCTGGCCAGCCAGGGATGCCCGCATCCCATGAACAAATATTAAAGAAAGCCCCTCTCATACAAAGAGAAAGTGATGTTAAGGCTGGCTAAGAAATCTATGCGATTGGAACAAGATAGAGTCATTAGATGCTTAGTCAATTCAAGCATTACAATTTTACTCAACAATATTGAACATTTGCCACCAACCTACAGCACTGTTATATATAATTACATTCACCGGGGTCACAACTCACTTAGGTGACACACTGCAAATCCAGCCCTGCTGTTCCCAGAGTCACCACAAATGTTAGATTTTAAAGTAAGTAGGCAAAATCCCCCAATTTTCATGATTTTCAGACCCAGCTTGGACCAGGTTTCTGTAAAGGAATTACTATTTATTACAAGTAATGAGACACTAGCCACACGTAAACAATCATAAACCATGGCATATAACGCTAAAACAAAAATCCCCTTATACAATCCACCTGATATATGTATGTATAAGCTTCCATTGGTTTTCAACAGGCCCAGGATCATTTCTTCATTTGTAAAATGTCTCTAACTTATTAATGAAAAGTCACAGCTTAATAGCCACTGCTGAAGAAATAATAAACTGGTTTTCTTCAGCCTTGACTGCAGAGAACAGAGAGACCACTCCTGGGCAGGAAGAGATCAATTTCCTTCTCTGTATCTAGTTCCTAGTCCTAAGCTGTTCATTTATCTGACAGCCAATCACACGGCTTTTGGCAAGTAACTAGCTTTTAACATCAATAACTAGTTACCAGTCCATAGACCAATAAAACATCTTGTTACCAGCCAGATTGCCACCAGAATATGGGACCCCTCGTCTCCAGTTCATCTGCAACTACTTCAATTACTGCTTGTTCCAGCAGCTGTTTAAACAATGTTTGCCATGAGGATCAGGTGACCTACTTTTCAAAATGTGCAGCAATCCTTTAAAACACCAAATAAAAACCAAAAGAACTGCGGATGCTGTAAATCAGGAACAAAAACAAAGTTGCTGGAAAAGCTCAGCAGGTCTGGCAGCATCTGTGAAGGAGAAAACAGAGTTAACGTTTTGGGTCCGGTGACCCTTCCTCAGTTCTGTTTTCGCCTTCACAGATGCTGCCAGACCTGCTGAGCTTTTCCAGCAACTTTGTTTTTGTCCTTTAAAACATTTCCATGAAACTGAACCCCGCCCCCCCACTCTCCACTATTTAATTTAAAGCCCTACAAGACAACAGCGCTTCACAAGATGTTCCACAGCACTGAGGATGTCACCCAGAAAGGGGACAAAATGTCTGCTATCAAACCTCCCAGCTCGGCGAACACACCAACATCTTAAAGCCCTATTAGCTTGTGGAATTCTCTGCCACAGAAAGCGGTAGAGGCCAAAGCATTGAATGTTTACAAGGAATTAGATATAGTTCTTAGGGCTAAAGAGATCAAAGGCTAAGGGGGTGAAAGTGGGATCAGGACTGAATTGAATGATCAGCCATGACCATGTGGAATGACAGAGCAGGCTCAAAGAGCTGAATGGCCTACTCCTGTTACTTTTTCTACATTTCTACTTGAGGCCCAGCACAGGGCCGAATGGTCTGTTTCTGTATCAAAGGATTCATTCAGGTGGAGATGACATGCCCCCATTGGGAGGCTAATACCCGCTAACCCCTGAACTTCCACATTAACACAGCGGTGAGTGAGTGGCACCAAAATCGGCAGCCCACCCATCTTCAATAAATAAATAATTTAGGGTCAATTGACCCTAAAAATTGCACTGGCCACAACATCACACAGTCAGAATTAACTTTTGGGCAGGAGTTTTATGTTTTAAAGTTTTTAAAATTTGGGAAAAGGAAGTGTGTTACTAACATGGCAGGATCATTTTGACCACTGGGCAGTGTGCACCCCATCCCACACACAGAGTTTAGTACCCACCTTGTGACTCACCAACATGGCCTTTGAAATCTACCCCTCTTCCACCAACCAGCAGGCCCCTCATCACCTCGCCTGCTTATCTTTAGTGCAAGAACCCACTGTGTCTGAAGCCCAGCCCTTCCTCCAATCTCCCTTGACTGACCTGGACCAAGGACCCATGGGCCCCACTGAGTTGAGCTGCCTGCAGTACCTGCAGCCACCATGATGGACCTGTGGCGCTGTCTGCACTGCTGGAGCTGCCAAACACCCTCTAGGGTGGGAAATCTGCCATGCTTACCTGACCTGGCTCCACGTGACTCCAGACCCACACTGATGACGTTGACTATTAACTGCTCTCTGAAATGGCCACACAACATGTTCACGGACAATTTGGGATAGGCAACAAATGCTGGCCTTGCCGCGATGGCCCCCATCCCAGAAAAGAATAATAATGTTGCTTGGGGCATCCTATAATTGTGTAAGGTGCTCTTGCAATGTAAGGACGGAACGTTTCTCTTCCTGGAGGTGATGAGAAGCGATATAATTGTGCAGATTGGTGCTGGAGAAATACCCATTCCCCTACTCCCTCACCCAATTAAATGCTGGGTGAGACAGTCCATCAGGAATGTTCACAACTGGCCAAAAATTAAGACCCTGAAGTGATTAATTCAATAAGGACTTCATTCTTTCAAAGCATCCATCATTGGTCTCTAGGACTCAGCACTGCTGATTTCTGATTGGCCAGCAACTCCTGACAAAAAGTGGGACTTCTCTTCTCCATGTGTGTGATAGGCCGAGAAGCTGCCCAGTCTGCTCTCAGCAACCTAATGACCTTACCAACTGGTGAGCTTTCCATGGTCACATTTAGACTTCAAGTCAGAGAACTGTGGCCCAAATTTCTTTTAGAGTGTTCACCAGGGGCTCCTGTGGGGGTGGAGTCCCTACCTCTGAGACAGGAGGCCCAGGTTGAAGCCTCACCTGCTCCAGA
>NC_063350.1:3271218-3308142 GCF_021869965.1 Rhincodon typus
AGAAGGGACTAGGCCCGAAACGTCAGCCTTCCTGCTCCTCTGATGCTGCTTGGCCTGCTGTGTTTATCCAGCCCTGCACCTTGTTATCTCAGATTCTCCAGCATCTGCAGTTCCTACTATATGTGCTGAGTGAACACATTTTTTCCCAAATCCTTTCTGAATCTCCTGCCCTTTACCCTAAAACTGTGCTCTCTCATGATTAACCCCTCAACCAGGGGGAACAGCTGCTCTCTATTCACCCTGTCCTTACCCCTCATAATCTTATATAACTCAATCATGACCCCCCTGAGTGTTCTGTACTCTAATGAGAACAATCCGGGACTATTTAGTCTCTCCTTTATAGCTCAATTTCTCCCTCCCAGGCAGCATCCTGGTGAACCTCCTCTGTACCCCTCTAGTGCTATCACATCCTTCCTGTAGTGAGGTGACCCCCAGAACTGTACACTGCTCCAGCTGTGGCCTGACCCACACTCTGTACATCTCCAACATTAGCTCCTTGCTTTTATACTCTACACCATGACTGATGAAAGCACGTGTCCCATATGCTGCCTTAACTAAGCTATTCACGTGCTCTGCTGACTTCAGGGGTCTGTGAATAATTACCCCAAGCATGTTGGATCTTTAAAATGAATATAAATGCACCTCTATATTGGATCTCATTCATAAGTTGAATGTTTGTAACTCAGGGACTGCCTTGAAGTTCACTGAATTTCCACTTGGTGGCAGAATAAACACACAGCACTGGACAAAGACTTCAAAGAAGCAGGAGGAATAGTACATCATTGATCCCTACAACCTCATTCTGTTATTCAATAGGATTATGGCTGAGGTGTGATCAAATCCCATGCCCCACTTCCCTTGAGACCTTTATCAAGACTGATTGATATCAGTCTCAAATTTATTCGAATCAAAGTTCCAAAGTCTCCAGAAATGTTTCCTAATTTCAGTCCTGAGAAGCTTGGCCCTAACAGAGTAGATAGGGAGGAGCTGATCCCATTCCTAAAGGGATCAAAAACAAGGGGGTCATCGATTTGAAGTGATGTGCAAAGGCAGCAGTGGTGAGGAAAACCTTTTTTACTCAACAAGTAGTGAGGATGCAGAACACACTGCCAAGAAATGTGCTGGAGGCAGGTCCAATTGAGGCAGTCAGAGGGGCATTGGATAGTTATTTGGATAGAAATGGTGTGTGAGGATCTAGGGAAAAGGCAAGATATTGGCTCTGGGTAATACAGCCAGTTCAGGCATGATGGGCTGAATGGTCTCCTTCTGCACTGTGATAAATCTGTGATTTTGTGGAATACGTTCCCACCAAGCCCTAGATTATTTAAGTAGTGGAAATAATTTAGATACATCTGCCCAACCTCCTTGCATTCCCCTTAATGTCTTGAAAATTTCAATCTAATCATACGCTAGCTGTCTGATGTATAAATCCCAAGAAACTCAGTCCCAATTTTGGAAATCTCTTGTTGTAATGTAATCCTGAAGTCCAGGTGCCCTTCTTGTAAGTTTAGACTGCAGCCCTCCAAGGCCAGTAACTCCTTCCAAATGTGTGGTGCCTAGAATTGCTCGGGTTCCAAGTGTGATCTAACCAGGGTGGTTGAAAAGTGAATTGTGGCTTCACCCCTTCGTATTTCCAGGTCTCTGGAAACAAGACCAGTTTTCCAATAGCCCTTTGCCTAATCTTCTGTTGCTGCTTGTGATAATTTAATGATCTGTGTAATGGGTATTTAAACCGTTTTGTATGTCCAATGTTTCTCACTTCTCATCATTTCGAACATACTCTGGTTCATCCTTTGTTTAGGGATGAAACGAACTAAAAAGAAACAAGATAACAAGGTGTAGAGTTGGATGAACACAGCAGGCCAAGCAGCATCAGAGGAGCAGGAAAGCTGACGTTTTGGGTTCTGAAGAAGGGTCTAGACCCGAAACATCAGCTTTCCTGCTCCTCTGATGCTGCCTGGCCTGCTGTGTTCCTCCAGCTCTACCCTGTGTTATCTCAGTCTCTAGCATCGGCAGTTCCTACTATCTCAAAAAAGAAACGAGAAGGTTTCTACCCAATAAGAATACAAGTGAAGAAGTGAACACAGGAGATTGAGAAGGGATGTGACTGAGATGTATAAAATTATGAGGGTCATAGTCAGGAAGAAACTTTTCCCCTTGTGGAGGGATCAAAGACCAACAGCGTAGATTTAATGTAAAGTGGCAGAAAGTTTAGAGGGAATGTGAGGAAAAATGTTTTCACACAGGGGATGGTGGGAATCTGGAACTCACTGCCTGTAAGGCTGGTAGAGGCAGAAACTCTCATCACATTTAAAAACCCTCACCCATTTAAGACAGAAATGATGAGGAATTTCTTCTCTTAGAGGGGAGTGAGCCTGTGGAATTATTTACCTCAAAGGGCTGTTGAGGCTGGGTTGCTAAGTATATTTAAGGCTGAGATAGACAGATTTTTATTCAGTAAGGGGGAATTGAGGGCTATGGGGAAAAGGCAGGAAAGTGGAGTTGAGGATGATCAGATCAGTCATGACCTTTTTGAATGGCGGAGCAGATTCTTTGGGCTGATTGGTCTATTCTGCTCCTATGTCTTATGATCTACCCTCTCAGTCTCCCTGTGATCTGCACCTGATTCTACCTGGCTCACTCCCTGTCTCAGATCAGGCTTAAGCAGTGCTGGTACATAGCCCAGCCTCAGTGCCTGGGATCCTGCTGTGCCTCACTGAGATGATGGACAGCGTCCTCTGGCACAGTGAATGAGATCAGTTCCGGCTGGTTACTATGTGCCTCTGGCCATGTGCTCTGAATTTCAGTCACCTTCCTGCAGGGCGTAGAAGCTGCAGCAAAAAGCAGTCTCCCCTCCCCCTACCGCATCCCAAAACCAGTCCAGCTCGTCCCTGCCTCCCTAACCTGTTCTTCCTCCCACCTATCCCCTCCTCCCACCTCAAGCCGCACCTCCATCTCCTACCGACCAAACTCATCCCGCCCCCTTGACCTGTCCGTCCTCCCTGGACTGACCTATCCCCTTCCTAACTCCCTACCTACACTCACCTTTACTGGCTCCATCCCCGCCTCTTCGACCTGTTTGTTTCCTCTCCACCTATCCTCTCCTCTATCCCTCTTCTATCCGCCTCCCACTCTCTCCCTATTTATTTCAAAACCCCCTTCCCCTCCCCCTTTTCTGATGAAGGGTCTAGGCCTGAAACGTCAGCCTCTCTGCTCCTATGATGCTGCTTGGCCTGCTGTGTTCATCCAGCCCTGCACCTTGTTGTCTCGCAAAAAGCAGTTCGACAGGTAACTGCCCAAAGAGTCATTTACATTCACAAGAATGCATCTGTAGAACTGGGCCCATCATTTTGGCCTTTGCAATTATTTGTCCAAGAATGTATTGGGTTCAACAAAAAAACCTGTGATGATATTTATGGTGCTTATTATACTAATACGAATTAAACCAGAGTGACCAGCAGGAATTACAGTCATAGAGTCATACAGCACGGAAACAGACCTTTCAGTTTAAACAGTCCATGTCGACCATGTTCCCAAACTAAACTAGTCCCACCTGCCTGTGCTCAGCCCATATCCCTCCAAACATCTCCTATTCATGAATTTATCTAAATGTTTTCTAAATATTATAACTGTACCTGTATCCACCCTTCCTCTGGCAGTTCATTCCACATATGAATCACTCTCTGTATAAAAAAGTTGCCCCTCATGTCCTTTTTAGATCTTTCTCCTCCCATGTTAAAAAAAATGCCCCCTAGTTTTGAACTCCTGCACTCTAGAGAAAAGACCTTTGTCATTCACCTTATACATGCCCCTCATGATTTTATAAACCCCAATAAGGTCACCACTCAACCTCCTACACTCCACTTAAAAAAGTCCCAGCCTTTCCAATATATATTTTATATCTCAAACCCTCCATTCCCAGCAACATCCTGGTAAATCTCTTCTGAATCCTCTCCGGATTAACAATATCCTTCCTATAACAGGGTAACCAGAACTGCACACAATACTTCAGAAGATGCCTCACCAATGTTCTGAACAACTTCAACATAATGAAGTCTAAGTAATGAAGGGAAGTGTGCTAAATGCCTTTTTAACAACCCTGTCTATATGTGACGCACATTTCAAAGAATTATGTGCCTGAACCCTTAGGTCTCTTTGTTCTGCAACACTACCCAGGGCCCTATCATTAATTGTATAAGTCCCCTTGTTTGTTTTACCAAAATGCAATACCTCACATTTATCCAAATTAAACTCCATCTGCCACTCCTCAACCCATTTACCCAATTGATCAAGATCTCTTCGTAATCTTAGATAACCTTCTTCACTGTCCACTGTACTACCAATTCTCCTGGTGAAAATAACAAGAAAATCCACTGAAGCCAGGGTGGGGGTGGGGGCAGGAATCTAAGGAGCAGAATCAGATTGACTAAATTCCTTCATTTAGGACAATCGGGAATATATTGTGATATAAAAATACAACAGCTTCTGAGGAACGGTCACTTCAACCAAAACGTTAACTCTGATTTCTCTCCACAGGTGCTGCCAGACCTGCTGAGGTTTCCCAGCAATTTCTATTTTTATCTCTGATTTACAGTATCCACAGTTTTTTTGTTTGATTTTTGATATATTGTGCTAATCTAATGTATTTTACCATGTGTGTACAAAAGGTTAAAAACAGGATGTCACAATGGAAGCATGTTGGGCCTGAAAACCAGAAGATCATGGATCAAAACCATTCTCTGCCAGCCAGGTTTTACATACTTTTAAATTAATGCAGTCTGTGTTGTAGATCAACTTGAGTAGGTTCGTGATCTGTGATCCTTTTGGGATCTTCTCTGCTCTCTTGCATCTCTGTAGAAACTTGATGTGTGTGTTGATACGGGTAATCTTCTTGTAGATCCTCTCTACATTGAGCCAATGGTTTGTGGTGCCAATGGTAACCATGATATGAAGGTGCACACCTCCACACCTCCACAGCATACTTTTAAATCATTCAACTGCTCTCTACAATAAACACGGAAACACTTTGAAATGCCAATCAAAGGAGGAAGCAATAGGATGGTAATTTCTGTCCTCCATTCATGCCCGTGGATTGAAAGGAACCAAAGCAATATGAATACAGATTTGGTTGAGAAGCAGAGAGTAATGGCCAATGGATATTTTTTGGGTTGACGGATGGTTTGTAGTGGAGATCCCCTGGAATCATTGTTGGGATCTTTGCTTTTCCTGATATATATTAATGACTGGGAATGATTTGAGAATTTGTGGATAAAGCAAATCTTGGAAGCGTTATGAAATGTGAGTGTGGAATTTCAAAAGGACATAAACAAGCTGGTGGAATGGGCAGACAGCTAGCAGATTCATTTTGGAAGGTCGAATTTGAATGCAGAATACAGGGTTAATGGCAGGATTCTCGGCAGTGTGGAGGAACAGAGGGATCTTGGGGTCTACGTCATTAGATCCCTCAAATTTGCGACCCAAGTTGATAGGGTTGTAAAGAAGGCATATGATGTGTTGGCTTTCATTGGCAGGGGAATTGAGTTTAAGAGCCGTGAGGTTATGCTGCAGCTCTATAAAACTCTGGTTAGACCACACTTGGAATATTGTGTTCAGTTCTGGTCACCTCATTAGAGGAAAGATGTGGAATCTTTAGAGAGGGTGCAGAGAAGATTTACCAGGATGCTGCCTGGACTGGAGGGCAGGTCTTATGAGGAAAGGTTGAGGGAGCTAGGGTTTTTTTCATTGGAGCAAAGAAGGATGAGAGGTGACTTGATAGAGGTTCACAAGATGATGAGGGGCATAGATAGAGTGGATAGTCAGAGACTTTTTCCCAGGGCGGAAATGACTATTACGAGGGGGTATAATTTTAAGGTGATTGGAGGAAGGTATAGGGGAGATGTCAGAGGTAGGTTCTTCACACAGAGAGTGGTGGGTGTGTGGAATTCGCTGCCGGCAGTGGTCGTGGAGTCAGATACTTTAGAGACTTTTAAGCGACTCTTGGATAGGCACATGGAGGATAGTAAAATGTAGGGTATGCAGGGTAGTTTGATCTGAGTAGGATTATAGGTCGGCACAACATCGTGGGCCGAAGGGCCTGTACTGTGCTGTACTGTTCAATGTTCTAGATGAAATTTTAAGCACAGAAATGTAACACGTTCCTTTTTGTTGCAAAAACATTGAAAGACGATATAATATCGGGGGGTACAATTCTAAAGTGGGTGCAGGAGCAGAGGGAGCTGGGAGTAAATGTGCACAGATATTGCGAAGCTGGTATAGTACTTGTGGTTTGGAAGGTAGGATGTTAGAAATTGTTTGTAAAATGATAGTGGGAGGGTGGGGAAGAGTGCGTGGTCCCTTTAAAAGGTATGTTTTTTAGTCTTGGAGATTAAAAGAAAATAGCTGCAGGCAGTAGCAGATGCACAGAGTTCTTGAAACTGAAACATTATATCAAAAGGCTATACTGTTAGCAGTCAAAGCAGCATTTTTACTGAGACAACAGGTTTTTGAATTTAGCCAATTAATCTAAACCCGGCTCTAGATACCAAAACCCAGTTAAATTTAAATCTGATGGTTTTGACAACCTCGGACCAATCCTGTTGTAAGAAATTAATAGGTCATCAAGGGTATAAAAGAAGAGAGCATTTGAAAATCGGGGTGGGAGCAAACTGCCATCTGTTAAGAGAACAGCTCCCAACAGCCATCAGCTCTAAAGAAAGAAAAAAATCACAGGCTCTCACAGAAAGCTCTAAGATCTCAGAGTAAGCACCATCTAAATAAGGGTACTACAGCACTCTTAGCAAATATTCCTGACTGGAGGACAGCAGACAAGTCAAAGAACATTCCGGAAGATTTATCCTGGCTGTAATTTTGAGAGATTAAGCTTTAATTTTTTTTTATAAATTTGATTTATATAAGTAGGACTTATATCTTTTCTTTTCCTCTATTCATTCATGGGATGTGGGCATCGCTGGCTAGGCAGCATTTGTCGCCCATTCCTAATTGCCCGGAGGGCAGTTAAGAGTCAATCACATTGCTGAGGGTCTGCAGTCACATACACAAAAACAAAGTCGCTGGAAAAGCTCAGCAGGTCTGGCAGCATCTGTGGAGGAGAAAACAGAGTTAACGTTTCGGGTCCAGTGACCCTTCCTCAGAACCACATGTAGGTTTTTGGTGCCGATGTAGGAGTCACATGTAGGCCAGACCAGGTAAGGATGGCAGTTTCCTTCCCTAAAGGGCATTAGTGAACCAGATGGGTTTTTCCTCTCCACAATTGATTTATGGTCATCATTAAACTCTTAATTCCAGATATTTTATTGGAGTAAAATTCCACCATCTGCCGTGGCGGGATTTGTACATGGATCCCCAGAATGTTATCTGGGTCTCTGCATTAACAGTCCAGTGACAATACCTCTAGGTCATTGTCTCCCCTTACAGCATGTCTTTCAAAATTTGTTTTATTTGGGAGTGGTTAACAGTTAAGGGGGAATTGTTGGTTTGTTAGTAGTCCTGTTAATTTGTTAATTGTTAGAGTTAGATAAATAAGTTGTTACTTGTTGGTTATAAAGTAAGTATTTGGGATTTTTTCATTTAAGAACATAAGAACATAAGAACTAGGAGCAGGAGTAGGCCGTCTGGCTCTTCGAGCCTGCTCTGCCATTCAATAAGTTCATGGCTGATCTTTTCGTGGACTCAGATCCACTTACCCGCGTTCTCACCGTATCCCTTAATTCCTTTATTGTTCAAAAAAAATCTACCTTTTTTTTGAAAACATTTACTGAAGTAGCGTCAACTACTTCACTGGGCAAGGAATTCCATAGATTAACAACCCTCTGGGTGAAGAAGTTCCTTCTCAAGTCAGTCCTAAATCTGCTCCCTCTAATCTTGAGGCTATGCCCTCTTGTCCTAGCTTCACCTGCCAGTGGAAACATCCTCTCTACTTCTATCTTATCTATTCCCTTCATAATTTTATATGTTTCTATAAGATCCCCCCTCAATCTTCTGAATTCCAATGAATATAATCCCAATCTACTCAGTCTCTCCTCATAAGCCAACCCCCTCAACTCCGGAATCAACCTAGTGAACCTCCTTTGCACCCCCTCCAGTGCCAGTACATCCTTTCTCAAGTAAGGAGACCAAAACTGCACACAGTACTCCAGGTGTGGCCTCACCAGCACCTTGTACAGCTGCAACATAACCTCTCTGCTTTTAATCTCAATCCCTTTAACAATGAAGGACAAAATTCCATTTGCCTTCCTAATTACTTGTTGTACCTGCGGGCTTCTCTGGGTGTTTCTGTTTTAATTATCAGAGGGTTTCGACCACTTCTTTGTAACACAGATCGTTGAAGGTGGCTGGATAAGTGGAGAGAGCAGTTAATAAAGCAGGCAATGTCCTTGGCTTAATCAATAGGGGTATAGAGTAGAAGAGCAGAGAAGTGATGTTGAACTTGTACAAGACACTTGTGAGACCTCACCTGGAGTATTGTATACAGTTGTGGGTGCCACATTATAGGAAGGATGTGAATGCATTGGAGAGAGTAGAAATAGCTGCAGGGATGAGGAAGCCAGTAATGAACAACGTTTGGTGAAATTCAAGCTAATTTTCTTGGAGAGGAGAAAGTTGGGAGGAGATTTGATCGACGTGTTGAAAATCATGAGAGGTCCGGACACAGTAGACAGAAAGAGCAAAACAGAGTTCTGAGGAAGGGTCACTGGACCCAAGACATTACTTGTGATTTTGTCTTCACAGATGCTGCCAGACCTGCTGAGCTTTTCCAGCAACTTTGTTTTTGTTCCTCATTTACAGCATCTGCAGTTCTTTTGGTTTTTATTTAGTAGACAGAAAGAAGTTGTCCCCACTATGAAGGGTTACAGTACAAGAGGGCACAAACTTAAGGCAAGAGAAATAATGATAACCTGAGAAAAAAAACCTTTCACCCTCTCAGTGAACAGCTATGGGATGCACTACTTGAGAATGTGGTGGAGGCAGGTTCAATCAAGCCATTTAAAAAGGAATTGGGTTTTTTTCTGAAGAGGAGGAATGTGTAGAGCTCTGTGGTGAAGGTGGGGAAATAGCAGTAGGTGAACCTTTCCTTCAGAAACCCAGCACAGACATGAAGAGCCAAATATCCACTTTCAGTGCTGTTCTCATTCTGTGACACGAACATGTGAAAAGACAGGAGGGGGAAGACAGACTGGAGTGAAATGGAGAGGGCAAAACATTAGGTGGAGGTGAACTGATAGGATGTGTTTGAAATCAAAATCATGTGGTAGGGTTAGATATAGAGAAAAATTTCCACTGTAGAGGAGACAAGAAATACAAACCAAAATTGATTGTCACAAATAAAATCAATAAAAAATCAGGAGAAACCTCTACTCAGAGAATGGTGATATCGGGTATTTTAGACTAAAGCAACATAGATACATTGAAAGGAAAGTTAGAGAAATGCATGAGGGAGAATGGAATGAGGATCTGCTAGTGGGGTGGGATGAGGAGCTTTGGGAGAAAGGTCTTGTGGAGTAGCATAGGGACGAGGGGCCAAATACAGGTGGTGAGTGGCTTGCAAGGGAACTTGCAAGCAGTGGTGTTCTCATGTATTTGCTGCCCTTGTCCTTCTAGCTGGAAGTGGTCATGGGTTTGGAAGGTCCTAAGGAAAGATCTAAGGATCTTTGCTGAATTTCTGCAGTACATCTTGCAGATGGGACACAGAAGGAGCGGATGTGGGGCCAATCAAGCGGGCTACTTTGTCCTGGATGGTATCGAGCTTCTGTTGTTGGCGCTGCACCCATCCAGGCAAGTGGGGAGTATTCCATCACACTCCTGACTTGTGCCTTGTAGATGGTGGACAGGCTTTGGGGAGTCAGGAGGTGATATACTTCTGCAGGATTCCTAACCTCTGACCTGCCCATTTACCAACTCTGTAATGTAAGCACTGCACTGTTATATCCAACTAACTAAGAGTAACTATAGTGACAATAAATACTGGCCCAGCCAGGGACATCCACATCAGCAAATGAATAAAAACAAATTTTGACAATCATGAAGAAAACAGTGGAGGTTATTTCTGGTCCTCCACATCTGTACCAAGCTTGCACAGGAGCTAAGCGCAGATTAAAATGTTTCACTTCTAATAAAAGTGTCACCTCAGATTTGGAATGTCAGTTTACTTCGTTCCAGCCCAGCCCAAACCAAATGGTGCGAATGGCCTCAATTTGCCTCCAGCTGCTGCAGTGACTTCAAACTCTTTTGCAAAAGCTGATAAATGCTGGGTGACAGCCATTGAAATTTTGCTAATATTGGTAATAGTTTCACAGAGCACAAGGGTGGCAATCACATTTGCAAGTAAAATGCAAATAGGAATTGCAACATTTGAAAATAAATCAAAAATCTACAAATGATACAGCCTTGAAATACAAACAGGAAATGTAGAAAACTCTCAGTGATTGAGACAACATCTATGCAGAGTGGGAGAGAAAGAGAGAGCAGTTGTTAAAATAAAGGTTAGTTCAGTAGATACCCTTGATTTAAATTTGTATTGTTTGCAAACCATGCAGTGAACTATTCCTCAAGAGTTGCCTGCTTCCTGTTCTGCCAACACAGCATGGGGATGCATGCACAACTGTGGGCAGGTGATAGCATAGTGGTATTATTGCATGGGCTATCAATCCAGAGACCCTAAGTAATGTTTTTGGGAGATCAGGTTCAAATTCTACCACAGCAGCTGGTGGAATTTGAGTTCAGTACAAAAGATAATCCGTAATTAAGAGTCTAATGATGACCTTTGTTGATTACCAGAAAAACCCATCTGGTTCACTAATGTCCTTTAGGGAAGGAAACTGCCATCCTTACCTGGTCTGGCCTACATGTGACCCCAGACCCACAGCAATGTGGTTGACTCTGAACTGCCCTCTGGGCAATTAGGGATGGGCATTAAATGCTGGCCTAGTCAGAGATGTACACATCCCGTGAATGAATTAAAATGAAACCAGGGGTTGAACTGTAGGTTTTCCCCCTTCAGTAATGTGCTCCTGTGACCATCCTCCCTGTACAAGCTGTTGCATGTCTATCAGAACAAACCAACGCAATTGTGGGGTAATCTGCTGCCACCATTCATCCTTTCTATGCAGTTCATTAAAGGAACAAAATACATTCTTAGATAACTCCTGGTGGTCTGAGACGGAAAATCAAAAGGTCAGCATAAACTTTCAAAGGAAACATATCAAAATTAAATGACAATGTCCTTACCCAAAGGAGATAATTCAGCCGGACTGCAGTCTTAGGTACAAAATGTAATTTGTTGTGTGACAGAACAGTGATCACCATCAATGGTGAGTTAACTATAATTACTAACATTATCAGAAGGCAAGGATGACTCATCTGATCCCTTTAGGATGTTGATCTCGACTCCTCTATCACCTCAAGACTAATAACATCATCAGATTGGGCAGACCTTAAATACAGTCCAAATATTAATCCTTTCGGATCCATTACCTTATACAATGGGAACCTTGACAATGAATGATGGAGAGTCCAGTTGTTGGCTGCAGGGTTAATCAGGGCTGAGCAGTTTGTCACCAATGTATAATCAGACAGAGTCAGTATGGCTTTGTGAAAGGGAAATCATGCCAGATAAATTTAATAGGATTCTTTGAGAAGGTAGCAAGGAGGATAGATAAAGGGGAGACAATGGATGTAATATATGGGGAGGTCCCAATTTATAAACATCCAATTTCTGAGGGTTTCTGTCTCAACCACCCCTACAGGCAGTGAGTTCCACATTCCCACCAACCTCTTGGTGGAAAACTTCTCCCCACATCTCTTCTAAACCTCCTGCCCCTTACCTTAAATTTACACTTCCTAGTCATTGATCCCTCCAACAAGAGGAAAGGTTTCTTCCTGTCTACCCTGTCAATGCCCCTCATAATTTTATACATCTCAATCATGTCCACCTTTAGTTTCTTTTGCTTCAAGGAATTTAACCCCAGCCTGCCCAATCTCTCTCCATAACTGAAACTCCCTAGTCCAGGAAACATCCTGGTAAATCTCCTCTGCACAGTCTTCAGTGCAAACACATGCCTCCTATAATGTGGGTTCTAGAACTGCACACAAGATTCTAGCTGTGACCTAACCAACATTTTTATACAGTTCTGCACAAATCCTGCGGGTGATCTAATTCTTGTCATATCACTGGACTAGCATCATTGATTTTGTTTTACCACTAATAACCATGGGCATCGCTGACTGGGTCAGCATTTATTGCCCATCCCGAATTGCCCCTTGAGAAGGCAGTGGTGAGCTGCCTTCTTGAACCAATGCAGTCCATGTGCTATAGGTTGACCCAAATGCTGTTAGGGAGGGAAATCCAGGATTTTGACCCAGCAACGCTGAAGGAACGGCAATATATTTCCAAGTCAGGATGGTGAGTGGTTTGGAGGGGAACTAGCAGGTGATGGTGTGCCCATACATCTGCTGCCCTTGTCCTTCAAGATGTGAGTGGTCATGGGTTTGGAAGGTGCTGTCTAAGGCACCATAGTAAATTTCTGCAGTGCATCTTGTAGATAATACACACTGCTGCGACTGAGCGTCGGTGGTGGAGGGAGTGGGTATTTGTGGGTGTGATGACAATCAAGCGGCTGCTTTGTCCTGGATGGTGTCAAACTTCCTACGAGCTGAAGGAGCTGCTCTCAATCAGGCAATTGAAGAATAGTGCATTAATGTCAGAAGTTCAGCGCTGAGGGAGCGCCGCACTGTCGGAGGATCAGTGCTGAGGGAGCGCCGCACTGTTGGAGGGTCAGTGCTGAGGGAGCGCCGCACTGTCGGAGGGTCAGTGCTGAGGGAGTGCCGCACTGTCGGAGTGTCAGTACTGAGGTAGTGCCACACTGTCGGAGGGTCAGTGCTGAGGGAATGGGCACTGTCGGAGGGTCAGTACTGAGGGAGTGCCGCACTGTCGGAGGGTCAGCGCTGAGGGAGCGCTGCACTGTCGGAGGGTCAGTGCTGATGGAGTGCCGCACTGTCGGAGGGTCAGTGCTGAGGGAGCGCCGCACTGTCGGAGGGTCAGTGCTGAGGGAGCGCCACACTGTCGGGGGGTCGGTGCTCTCAACTGACTCTACTGAGACCCTGAAATCAGGGAGAATTTTCTTGTTTAGGTATTATAAAGTATTATAAAAGTAATGCTGATCTCTGAACTAAATGAACATGAGAGTGAGGAGGATATCAGAGTCTTAATTGGATATTGGCAACACTACAACATTAACTGAAGTAACGATTAGGTTTAGTTTCTTAACTAATCCCAGAAAGCTGATGAGGATAGAATCTCGCAGGCCAAGCAGCATCAGAGGAGCAGGAAGGCTGACGTTTCGGACCTAGAAGGGTCTAGGCCTGAAACGTCAGCTTTCCTGCCCCTCTGATGCTGCTTGGCCTCCTGTGTTCATCCAGCTCTACACCTTGTTATCTTAGATTCTCCAGCATCTGCAGTTCCTACTATCTCTGAGGATAGAATCTCCCTGCCTGGTTTCCATATTGTTTCGTAATTTGACTGGAGAATGTTCCTCAGCTTGACAGGTGAGCTGAACCTTAGAGAGATGCACAACCCCACAGAAACAATCTCTGGTGATCCTCAGAAAGATTAATGGTGTTTAAAGACTCGATTTGAACTACCTGACAGTGTGCATAACTCAGCCAGAATTGTCACAAAGGAGCTCATTATATTGGAGAGGAGCTCTGGTTCCCTGCAGTGGGTAAAAAATACATTTCTAGAGCACTTTCCTGGCTGGAATGCTGGTTTGTCATGCAGAGTGATACCAATATTATGGGTTCAATTCCCACCCTCATTGAAGTTACCAGGAAGGGCTCTCCTTCTGAACCTTTCCCTTCACCTGAGGTATGGTCACCCTCCAGTTAAATCATTACCAGTCATCTCTCTCTAATCAGAGAGCAGCTCCACGGTCCTCTGAGACTATATTCTTTACCCCAAAGTGTTTTACAGTAAACAAAGTACTTTGGAAATGTAGCCACTCCTGTGCCACAGGAAATGTGGCAGACAACTCATACACAGCAAGCTCCTACAATGAGCAGAGGTGGCATGGTGGCTCAGTGGTTAGCACTGCTGCCTCACAGCACCAGGGACCCAGGTTTGATTCCACCCTCGGGCGACTGTCTGTGTGGAGTTTGCACATTCCCCCAGTGTCTGTGTGGATTCCCTCTGGGTGCTCCGGTTTCCTCCCACAGCCCAAAGATGTGCAGGCTAGGTGGATTAGCCAGGGATGTGCAGGCTAGTTAGGTTAGCCCAGAATGTTGGCCACTAACTTTACCTTGAAAGTGAAATCCAGCGTCTTTCCTCTACACCTAGTTATCACAGTTTGCCACTTGCTGTCTTCACCAGCTGTGGAAACTTCTCACCCTAAGTTTTACAACAGTTTTCAGTCCCCAGAGGCAGTGCAGTGGTAAAGCTTTCAGATTGTTTAATGATTGTGGAAGATGAACAGGGGAGTTATCCTGGGGCAACAAAAGCAGAAGTTGCTGGAAAAGCTCAGCAGGTCTGGCAGCATCAGTGAAGAGAAGTCAGAGTTAACGTTTGGTGTCTGATGACCATTCCTCAGTTCAGAGCTTTTCCAGCAACTTCTGTTTTTGTTTCTGATTGGCCTGTATCTATCCCTCATCCTCCATTACTATTTCAGTTCAGGAAGGTTGGAAAAGACAGTTGCTTGCAGATTGGTGTTGTGATTATGACAAATCCATCTTATCCAGTCTGTGAGCACCACCTTCTGATGCCTTAGGATGAGAGTCTTCGATGACTGTGACATCTGCACTGATACCAGGATCCATGTATCTGAGGCAGTCATCCTTCTGCCTGTTCGATATGGCTCTGAAACATGGGCTATGTTTAGATACCATCTCCAGACCCTTGAGAAGTCCCGTCAATGCTATTTGAGATGGATTATCTGCATCACCTGGGAGGACAGGTGTACTAACATCACTATCCTTGAAGCAGCCAATAGCACCAGCATCAAGGTCATCATCATCTGAAACCAACTCCGCTGAGCTGGCTATTCAGGAAGCCTGAGTTCCATCTACCAAAGTGAATCATCTTCATCCAGCTCGATGCAGACGCTTGAACAAGAGGAGGACAAAGGAAATGCTTCAAAGACTGGGAGAGGCTGAATAGACTGGGGCTATTTTCCCTGGAACATCAGAGGCTGAGGGGTGATCTTATTGAGGTTTATAAAATCATGAGGGGCATGAATAGGGTAAATCGACAAGGTCTCTTTTCCCAGCATGAGGGTATAGGTTTACGGTGAAAGGGGAAAGATTTAAAAGCGACCTGAGGGGCAACTTTTTCATGCAGAGGGTGGTGTGTGTATGGAACGAGCTGCCAGAGGAAGTGGTGGAGGATGGTACAATTATAACATTGAAAAGACATCTGGATGGGTATATGAATAGAAAGGGTTTAGAGGGATATGGGTCAAATGCTGGCAAATGGGGCTAGATTTATTTAGGATATCTGGTCAGCATGGATGAGTTGGACAAATTGGTCTGTTTCTGTGCTGAAAATCTCTATGACTTAATGATTCCTGGAGGCTTCCCTCAAGAAATGCATCATAGATGTCAACGCATGGGAGACCCTCATTCAGGAGAAACTGACTTGGAGAAAACTCCTGCATGAAGGGACTTAGTTCTATGATAACACCTAGCGGCAAGAGGAAGTATGGAAATGGAACTGGAGAAAGAAATACAAACAATCTTGAGACCAAGGACCAATTCCACCACCTGGAAACACCTACCCAATGTGTGATGAGAGATGTGGCTCTAGGATCAGGCTCCTCAGCCACGCTGACAGAACCCATGAGCAGTGACACGGAATTTCATTAATGGAAAATCAGATTCATTAGTGAGTGATTGCTCACAGCAGTAATGATGGTGATAGGCACTAAAACATGATAAATGTTTTATTAGTTGTAAAGTGCTGTGGGGCATCCTGGTATCATAAAAGCTGTTATTTCAATATAAGTCCTTTACTCTTCAAATAGTTTAGTGTCGTTGTTTTGGAAAGAAGACTGATGCCTGTACCCCGTCTGGGCCAATAGGTGACACCAGGCTCACTCTCGTGGGGTTGACTCCGAACTATTCTCAGCAGCAGTTAAATGGTCAACATATAGATAAACATATGGCATAGTGATCATCCAATGCAATAACAGATCTCCTGGCCTTTGGTGGCTTCCTCGACATCTTATTTTCCTCCATGAGCTACAGAAAGGAGCCCTGTAAATAAACACATTTTTAATTATCTCCTGAATTCCTTCATACTGTCTGCCTTCACCATTCTACTTTTGTAGTTCATTGTATCGGTGTCAGTTTGAATCAGGCCTTAACCCTGAGTGAGTATCTCTCCCTCTGGAGGGGCTTCCACATTGAAAGCCTCCTCCAAACTTCTGATCACATTTTCAGGAAGTTGCTCAGATCCCTTCCACTTATTCTGTTTACCCACTTGCCTATCCATGGAACTCTAAACATTTGCTCAATGAAAGACTTGATGTGAAAAGTAACTTGTAAGCAATGTATATCTTTATAACTCTCAGACAACAGTACGAGGAACATGGTTATACAAATAAATGTTTTAGAGGAAGTGATCGTGTGCTAAACGGTACTATCTCTGACATGACTGAGTGTCATATTATGGCTGATAACATTTCTATGAAGCTGTGACTCCATTAGAGGTAGCTCATAAATACAGGTTGTTTTTGTTGTATTGTAATGAATATGATAGGTGAAACAGCATTTTCCTCTCTTAATTTTCTTATGATCTTACATTCAAGTCTAGAGCAGTCAAAATGATCTGTTTGTTATAGTCAGGCATGAGGAACTTCCTTCTTTCTAACCTTCTTGATTGGTCACAATAAATGCCTTTCATTTCTGTTTTAGTGCCTGGTTATCATACTTCCATTAAAACTAGATCAACATGAAGGATCCCGTTCCAATTGGCTGAGTGAAAGAAAAGAATGTTATTATCTGCTAACCTTGAAAAAATAATAAAAACACAACATGCACATAACCATCAGTTAACAAAGAAGGAGGGGATGGTCTCTAGTGCAAACAGGAAGATAAAAGTTCTCAGGGTTTTTAAGTTGTGAGAGTGAAACCAGAATCCATGTCTGTTTAGCTTGCTGTCCTATTTTCAAGTTAATTTGTCCAATCCTCCGTTCTCAGTGAATGCTGCTTTCCAAATTTCTTTTTCCACTGGACATTATTTTTGAGATGCTAATAGAAAAAAGAAAGGAGGGAGAGAGAAGGAGAGAGACAGAGAGAGAGAGAGAGAGATGGAGAGAGATTCTTTCTGTTCTTCCATACAAATCAAATTTTACTCTCTCTGCTTTGCTGGTTAAAAAAATGATGACTAAAATAAAGTCCATTTATATATGCCAGAGTCTGCCTTCATTATTTTGAATATTCCACAGGCAACCTTTCATCTCCCATGATGTGAATTTATCATGCAAGTGTGAATTAAACAAGTGATATGAACTTCCTGATCTGACTTTTTCAGCTGGTTTAATTGCCTTCAGATGAAATGGTCATTTCAGTTCAGATGGATTTTGTATATCTCGCACTGGGTTCAAAAGGCTTGTGGTCAGGAGATTGCAGTGACCCATTTGAGATTGGTATTTGTCCTTTTTAAAAAGTCACTTTCATCCATGAAGGTCTCATGATTGAACTCAGACGATGGAAGTTAAATATCGATGCTCAATGTTTATCATTATAACAGATGTGAAATGGGGTGTCTTGCCATTATTTAAAGATTATTCATCCTAATGCCTCAGTTTAATTCTAACTGGGACACATGTACTGACCATAATGTGAAGTCGTTGCTGGGTCAGAATCCTGGAATTCCTTCCCTAACAGCACTATAAGTCCACCCACAGCACATGGACAGTGGTGGTTCAAAAAGCCAGCTCACCACCACCTTCTCAAGGGCAATTAGTGATGAGGGACAAATGCCTTGTCCATGAAATTCATCTCTGAGCAGGAATGTAAAAGTAAATTACTTTGGGAAAGCTCTCCGTCTCGACCGCCAGTTAATAATGAGTACACTATGATATTTGTTTTGTAACTGAACAAGGGGAATGACAGATTGATGCAGAGGGAGATCTCCCCAGGGGCTAGAGGTGTATTTACAAAGAGCGGGGAATCAGACTTGGCAGGTGTGAAATAGATTTCATTCAGAACACACTCTGTTTCAGAGTGTTGTCAGTCTTGTCCTGGGTTTTTCCTATAAAAGCATGAAGGAGAAATGAGAAAATAAGGAAGGAATAAGCATAGGTTGAAAAGCTGGATATAATTTTACAGAAATAAATATTGCATCACTTACATAAAATCTGGATTACAGAACGTCTTCCCTGTTCATATAGTCCTTGCTCTCTCCATCATGTTGTCTCCTTCTTTCTGTCTATACCCGTGTCTCCTTCTCTAGCTTACTTTCTGAATCCATGCAATTTACCAACTTCTTTCTTCTCTCGTCCTGCCCCTCTCCATGCTTTCTTGATACTTTCCCTGCTTTTTCCCATGAGTTTTGTGCTCTCCTCTCTCTCTTTCTCATCTTCTTCGATTACCTGATTTCCTTTTCTACTCTTTCATTCCCGTTTGGGTGCTCTGTCGCCACTCAACCTGTAACCTGTCCACCACTGCAATTTGTCAAAATAATTTCAAACAATCTTGGTCCTTCACAGCTTAATCCTAACCCTAACCCTAATCCTAACCCTAACCCGAGCCTTAACTCTAACCCTAACCCTAACCTTAACCCTAACCCTAACACTAACCCTAACCTTAAACCTAACCCTAACTCTAACCCGAATCTTAACTCTACTCCTAACCCTAACCTTAACCCTAACCCTAACCCTAACCTTAATCTTAACCTTAACCCTGGCCCTAGCGCTAATGCTAACCCTAATCCTGATCCTAACCCATAACTCTTATCATGACCCTGCCCCGTCCCTGACCCTGACCCTGGCTCTAACCCTATCCCTGCAAATCCATGCTGACCATGTCTGATCCTGCCAATGTTTCCCAAATGTTCTGCTATTAATGGAGTCTAGTGTCTTCTCCAATATTGATATCAGACTCACTGGTCTACTGGTCCTGTCTTCTCTCTGGCTCCCTTTTTAAATAGGGGGGATTACATTAGCGACCCTTCAATTTGTAGGAACTGTTCCAGAGTCTACAGAATGTTGGAAGATGACAGTCAATGTATCCATTATTTCTCGGGCCACTTCCTTAAGTACTCCGGGATGTGGATTATCAGGCCCTGAGGAGTTATCAGTCTCAATGCCATCAATTTCATGAACATCATTTCTCTATACATTTGCTTCAGTTCCTCCTTCTCACTAAATCCAGGTTCCCAATCATATCTGGTACGTTATTCAGGACTTCCTTTGTGAAGGCAGAAGCTAAGTATGAATTCAGTTTGTCAATCTTATTTTGTTCCCCAATATAAATTCCCCTGCTTCTGACTGTAAGCAACTTACATTAGTTTTCACCAAACGTGTTCTCTTTATCTACCTATAAAAACTTGTACAGTTCAGTTCTGATATCCCCCACAAACTTGCTCTCATACTTTATTTCCCCCTTCTTAATTAACCCCTTGGTCCTCCTTTGCTGATTTCTAAATTGTTTCCAATCCTCAGGTTTTCCTTGCTAATCTGTACGCCTCTTTTTTGCATCTAATACTATCTCTAACTTCCCTCCTAAACCATGTTCTCTTTTCTGCCTTGTGCCAGACAGGAATAAGCAATTTGCGTCATTAACCCATTTGCTCTTTGAATGTTTGCCATTGCCTATCCACTGCAATTCCTTTCAGTAACGTTTCCCAATCGATCATGCCAACTCACACCTCATACATCATAGTTTTCCTAATTAACATTCAGGACCCTAGTCTCAGTTCATCTTTCTAAATTCTTTTCAAACTGTCCAAGATCGCCCAAACCCTGATATTGGGTGGGCAGCACACTCTCCTGGAGATTGTTGTCACAATTTCCATTCAGACCCATCTGAAACTCTTTATGGTGGCCAGCCTCCTTTGATTCTTTTCAAGTACATTATCCCCCAATGTCTCAATTTGGGTATCACAAATCCTAGTTTCAGTTTTACAAATTTCAGTGTGCATTTTAAAAATTTCAGTTTGACGTTCACAGAGTATGTGACAAATGTATGGGTATGAAACCAAGAATGTCAGGACCAATGAGGTCATTACAGTGTGTGCTAATGAGAACAGTCAGAGCACAACAGTCAAAGCAAGTAGCATCAAAATGTCCTTCATAGGAACTGAGTGCAGAGCGCTTTGGGAATTCCTGAGGTCACAAATAGATGCTCAATGAGCTAAACCTTTGTCTCTGTTTTAGAGGGGCATGGGTTCAAATCCTGCTCCATGGATTTGAGCCCATTCTGGTTGCTGAGGGAGTGGGAGACCTGCACTGCTGGATCAGTGCAGCTTTCAGCTGAGGCATTAAACTGGATCTCTGAGGACTATGTAAATGACACGCTGTCTGGAACTCTATCTGGTGTTGTAACCAACATTCACCCTTCAACCAATATCATCAAAAAGAAAATGATAATTTATCAGGTTGTTGTCCATAGAGCTTCGCTGTGTGAAAGCTGGCTGTTGCCTTTCTACACAGGAACATGTTAATTAGCCATAAATACCTCTGCTATTTTGCAAAACAGTACCAGGAGATCTTTAGCACTCACTTGAGATGATATCTAGGGTCTTGGGTTAAAGTCTCATCTGCAAGTGCAATACACCCTCAATACTGCACCCTGTGTGTCAGAAAATAGAACAAGAAACTGTGGATGCTCAAGATCTGCAACAAACTAAAGCAGAAACAGAAACAGATGAAAAACAGAAATTACAGGAGAAACTTAGCAGGTCTGGCATCATCTGTGGAGAGAGAGCAGAGTTAATGTTTTGGGTCCAGTGACCCTTCTTCAGAACTCCGAGTGTCAACCTGGATCATTTAGTGAAATGTCATGTCATGGAATTTGAACTTTGTACCTCCAGGCGTGAGTGTGATATACACAGCTGCTTCCCTCAATGGAAATGTATATTTATCATGAGTAAAAGTTTTCTGTATCCTTCTGTTCTGTGGGCTTTAACCCAGGAATCCTGTTGATGTTGCTCCAGTTTCATATTCATGGTTATTTAATGTTATTGATTTCTTTTCCAACTTAGATAACAGACGTACAAAGTGACATTTAAATTCTGATTAAATTCTTTTCTAATGTCTTGCAACTGCTGGTGTTACCCCCAACAGGAAACAAGCAGGGTTTCTGTTTTGAAATACCAGATTTCATTAACCCTCACAGCACCAACAAGTCGAGTCCCACTTGCCTGGATCATGAATGGTATGGAGCTTTATTTCAAAGTGGAAAGAGACACCAATTACATTTTAAACACGAATACTGGGGGAGTGTTGGAGCTTTATCACATAGAATCCCATCAACATATAGGACAACAAAAACCACCATTGGTCTTTATGTAGGTGCTGTTAATATAATAAAACATCTTAAATTACTTCACAGGAGTGTGATCAAAGTAAAATTAGACACTGAGCCACATAAGACAACATTAAGGCAGATGCCCATTGTTGGAAGTGTTAATGGTAATAAACCAGAATCTTCAAAGGATCAGAGACGTCTCTTCATTACACAGCGATGGTTACTTACACATAGCTTGAGGCAATGGCCTAGTCATATTGTCGCTGGACTCTTAATTCAGAGATCCAGGCAATGCTCTGAATGGTTTGAATCCCACCATGGCAGATGGTGGAATTTGAGTCCAATAAAAATCTGGAAATAAGAGTCTAATCAGAGAATCCTTATATTGTGGAATCAGGCAATTTGGTCCATCGTGTCCACACTAACCCTCCAAAGAGCATCCCACCCAGATCTACCCCCTACTCTATCCCTGTAACCCTATATTTCCCATGGCCAATCCACCTAACCTGCATATCTTTGAACTGTGGGAGGAAACCAGAGGAAACACATGCAAACACGGGAAGAATGTGCAAAGTCCATACAGACAGTTGCTCAAGGGTGAAATCAAAACTGGGTCCCTGGTGCTGTGAGGCAGCAGTTCTAACCACTGAGCCACCATGCGATCTATGATGACCATGAATCCATTGTTGATTATCGGAAAACCCACCTGATTCACCGGTGCCCTTTAGGGAAGGGACATTGCAATCCTTACCTGGTCTGGCATACATGTGACTCCAGACCCACAGCAACGTGATTGACTCTTAACTGCCTTCTCGGCAGTTAGGGATGGGCAATAAACGCTGGCCTAGACAGTGATGTCCACATCTTGTGGATGAATTTTAAAAAAGCACATTCACAAACATGGGGCAAGATCAGGAGGCTGGTCTTCATAAATGGCCACAGCTGGTTTGGGAAGTGGACCTATGGCATTAGAACCACACTGTGGCTACCTGGCCAACCAAGTCAACATGTGCCACCCAACCTCTCAAAAATCTGTAAGAGGGAGTGAGGAAGAGAGTTACAGAGGTTTATTGGGGGTGCATCAATGTTGCAAACAGTTTGATTTAAACTCTGAGGGTTGCTGGGAAAGGGATTGGGTTGGTGGTTAGGGAACAGAGTTTGGAGTGGGTGTTGAAGACACGTATGAATTACTTTATATATTTCTTTAATATAAAGTGGGCCTTGCTGGCTGGGACAGCATTTATTTCTCATCCCTAATTGCCCAGAGGGCTGTTAAGTCAAACACATTGCTGTGGGTTTGGAGTCGCTCATAGACTAGGCCAGGTAAGGACAGCTGATTTCCTTTATTAAAGGGCATTAGTGAATTAGCGAAATTCAAGCGAAGGCGTGTTGAACATAAGTTGCATTTGTCATATTGACAAAAGCCTCAATTTTAATCCTCCCAGCTCAGTGGAAACCACATATGGTCCATCTAAAATTGTCCAGGGGACTTCATTCTGCACACAGTTTCAGTCCATCAAAGATAACTTTAAATAATGGGGGATCTTGCCCCAAAATAGCGAGGCCTTATCGAATGTGCTGATTCTCCTCCAAAGTTCTTCTATCAGCCCCACTCTTTAAATTCTGGATTCTTGTGCATTCCTAATTCTAATCACTCCACCTTTGCTGGCCAAGTCTTCAACTGCCATTGCTCCAATCTCTGAAAGATCCTGAAGCTGTCTGTCTCTCTACCTCTTGTTCCTGTCTTAAGGCACTTACTCAAGCCTGCCTCTTTGCCCAAGCCTTTTGCCATCTGACCATCCATCTCCTTAATGAAAAAACACAATGGGTAAGATTAGGGAGATTCCCAAGATATTCTAGAAGTATATCCAGGGGAAAAGGATAAACAGGAAAAGAGTAGGGGAAAGTCTATGTGTGGAGCTGGAGGACATTGACAGTTTGTTAAATGAGTATTGTCCATCTGTCTTTACTTTGGAAAAAGAGGCTGTAAATACAGAATGTGGGAAAAGGGACTGTGAGGTTCTTGAGCAGATTGACATAGGCGATGAAGAGGTATTGGAAGTTCTGGAGGGCTTGAAAGTGGATAAATCCTCAGGTCCGTAAGTGCCATTAGCTGATGCAGTGTGGATCTCCGGGCAGAACAGTTTCGAATCTTGAAGGAGTGAGCGCTGACATTGGGTCCTCCTCCAATTCTCTGTAACAATGCTGATTGTATCAATATAACCTGCAACTAACATTCAATAAACTATACCTTGGTAAGGGACAACAGAGTTTTCTAGTTAGACCAGGCTGTGATCTCCCACATTAGATCAAGTAGATCTTGTAGTTTCCTCAGCTTAAAGAGGATGGTGGCAGTGACATTGCTCATGAACAACAGATCATACAACGCAGTAAGCTGACATGCCCATACAATTTTATTTTATTTTAAATTCATTCATGGAATGAAGGTGTTACCGGCCAGGCAGCATTTATTGCCCATCCCTAATTGACAAGAGGGCAGATAAGAGTCTGGAGTTACATGTTTGCTCAGACCAGGTAAGGATGGCAGTTTCCTTCCCTAAAGGACATGAGTGAACCAGATAGGCTATTCCTGGCAAGCAGAATGGTTTCATGGTCATCTTAATTCCAGAGTTTTTTAAAAAAATTAATTATTGAAACAAATTCCACCATCTGCTGTGGCAGGATTCAACCCAGCTCCCCAGAACATTAGAGATAGTACGAACTGCAGATGCTGGAGTCAGAGATAACACAGTGTGGAGCTGGAGGAACACAACAGGCCATGCAGCATCAGAGGAGCAGGAAAGCTGAAGTTTCAGGTCGGGATCCTTCTTCAGAAAAAATGAAGAAGGTCCTGAACCGAAACATCAACTTTCCTGTTCCTCTGATGCTGCCTGGCATGCTATGCTCCTCCAGCTCCACACTGTGTCATCCTCAGAACATTACCTGGGTCTGTGGATTAATAGTCTAGAAATAATGCCACAAGACCAATTGCCTCCCCATGCCCCTCCCTGATATTCTCTATCAAGATCTGTCTTACAACAATAAATTTATTTAGCTGTAGCACAATTACTTGTTTTCTTATTTTCGCTTTTCTTTGTCAGGTTTTCTTAACATAGTTCTATGCAGTTCCTTCTGCACCGTAAATCATCCAGACGCTCACCTTGTGCTCCAGAGTTCATGGATTGTTTTGTAAAGTGAACTCATGCTCCGTCCTGACATCCTTCCATTAATTATTTGAGAGATCCATTGCTTGCTCTGGCTTATCACTGGAAAATTTTCAATATGTTCCAACATCTTTACGTCATGAGGATTTCTTTAATCTTCAGTTAATCTTCTCTGGTCAAATCACTGTGACCGTACTAAATCTGAACTTGTCAAACATAGCAAGTTTGATTAGACTTTAACCAGGCAGCCTTTCTCTCTCTCTTTTTTATCGTGGAGCTATTACTGGATGAAAAATTAACTGTCTGTGTGGATCTTGCTTTGGGCTATTGAAGAATACATATTGCAAAGTGTTCAAAGAATTAATTCCTACAATAAAATAGGCAACATGAGCATCCAAAAGGCAAAAATCTTCAATCCTGCAGTGAAGCTAACGTTATCCATAAACAAGGTCAGAGAGAGCACCAAGCTAAAAGAACATGAATACACAAATGTCAGGGAAAGGGATCAAGAGATACAGAGAAGGCAGTCACATCAAAGCTTACAGTTTTTCCAAAAACAACAAAGACTTTCACAATCTTAAGCACTGTATAGCCAATGAAATACATTTTGAAGTCTACTGGCTTTGGTGATCAATAATGCTGAAGATACATTAAGAAAAATGCACAAAGCAAGGCGTTATAAAACAACAATCTGATAACGGCAAGTTTTAGTGATGGTGAATGGATAATTATTGAGTGAGGAACTAGGGAGAAATTCCCTGCTATTCTTCAAAACCATGCCACAGGATATTTGACATCCACCTGTGAAAGCTTACGGTTCTCTCAGCTTGAGTTTTTACATGAAACCTCACATCTCACAATACAGTAATTCTTTCCCAGGGAGTACTGGTTCAGTTAGATGCTGAAATCACGATGTGGGCTATAATCCCATGACTTCCTGGCTCAGAACTGCAGCAACCACCCACTGAACCACATCTGACTCCTGCTTGTTTCATGGTAACTCTGCAGTGCCTAATGAAACTGATGCTCAATAATTATCAAACTACAGGAAGAATTTAAGCAGCTTATTCTATCTGCCCACTTAAGCGATAATTACACAGATTCTGCAAATCTCTGGCATCTGGGATGAGGTTGTAGCCAGTGCTCTGTAATGGGCCATGCACCATTTACAAGCCACACTTTTGCTTCCTGGTTCCCTTCAATTTCCCAGCAGGTAGTTTAGGCACACTTCCTCTGCATTATATTCCCTGTATGGCCAGAGTTCACTTTAAACCTTGTCCGTCTGTAACTGCCCATGTAAACCCACTTATCCTGGCAGACGGAATCATGTCTCGTTTCCACTGTTGATGAGTTTTGAAAAGGAGGATGACAAAAATCAAACCATTACCAGATTGGATGATAATGTAGGTGAACAAGCACAGCGATAAAATTGGAGGTGAAAGAGGACTGAAACCCAGGTGTGTATGTGCACTGGTCATTGATGGTGGCAAGACAGGTGGAGCGAGCAGTAAAATAGCATACTGTGTCCTTGGCTTTTTTAATAGAGGCATAAAGTACAGGATCAACAGGATGATGTTGAATTTGTTTAAGACACTTGCTAGACCTCAGCTGGATTATTGCATGCATTTGTGGGTGCTACATTGTAGAAAAGATGCAAACACATTGGAGAGAGTGCAGAAATGATTTACTAGAAAGGTTCCAGGAATAAGAAACTTCAGTGATGGGGATAGATTGAAGAAGTTGAAACTGTTCTCCTTGGAGAGAAGAAGGCTGAGAGGGAGATTTGGTTGAGGTTTTCAACATCATGAGCCGCCTGGACAGAGTAGACAGGGAGAAGCTGTTCCTGCTCGTAAAAGGATCGTAAACGAGAGGACACCGTTTTAAAATGATGCGCAAAAGAAGCAAGGGTGAAATGAGGGAAAACGTTGTTCATACAATGAGTAGTTAGGGTATGGGTTGCACAGCCTGGAAATGCAGTAAAGGCATAGCTGGTGAAAGGAATGGATGTGGGTGATAGATGAGGTGCCAATCATGTGAACTGCTTGAGTATCGTTGGAGCTACATCTATCCAGGCAAGTGGGGAGTGTTCCATTTCACTCTAGACTTGTGCCTTGTAATGGTGAATCAGGAGATGAAGGGTCTAGGCCCGAAACGTCAGGCTTCCTGCTCCTATGATGCTGCTTGGCCTGCTGTGTTCATCCAGCTCTACACCTTGTTATCTCTTATGACAAATTACTTGCTGCAGGATTCCCAGCCTGCGACCTGCTCTTGTAGCCTCAGTACATCTATGGCTAGTGCGTGGTCAATGGTAATCTTCACGATATTAACAGTGGAGGATTGAGGAATCGTAATGCCATTGAATGCGAAGGGGTGATGGTTAGATTCTGTCCTTTTGGAGATCATCATTACCTGGCATTTTTGCTGCATGAATGCTACTTGAGTTTGATTTTGATATTATTGTCACCTGCATTTTACAGTAAGAATACAATAAAATACAGTGAAAAGTATTCATTCGTCACCATGAAATGGCGTCATTTTGAATAATTTAAGAAGAAGGACAAAAAGGAAGATATTCCTTGAAGACAGTCCATCTGTCCGGAGCCAGCTCATCATCATCAATGGCACCTGCATTGCCATCCCTCTACCACCACTTTTCCACCATCTGCACTGGCTCCAACCAACATCGAAATCACCGAACCTCAGGCACTGCTGGGCTGATATCCCTCTGCCACTGCCTCACTGCTGCCTGCGCTGGACCAACCAACATCAGAGGCACAACCGGCTGCTGAGCCCACCTCATCGATGTTGTCGTGATGCCATTCCACCACCACTTCATCGCTGTTAGCTCCGGACCCAACCAGCAACGAAGTCACCGATTGTCTAGCACCATCTTTCGTCACTGGGCCTATGTCGCCAATGTCGCCTCTGCCCATGTAGCAGCCACCGATTCCAGGTCCTGTGCTTGCTTTGGAACAGTAAGTAGGGACTCACTCTCCTCTGCGCTGGGCCTGCTCGAGGTCCACGCCCTGGGCCCAGCTCGGGATCGCTTGAGGTCCGTGCGCTGGGCTCTCACTGCTGCAGATGCTGTTTAAGCTCAGGACAAGGTAAATAAGTAAGATAAAGAAAAAGAAAAGTGGTCGGAGCAGATGAATCCAGCATGGGAAACCTACTCCTCTACCACTTGCCACTTATCAGCAAGACTGGAATACTGTCCAGGTCTTGCTGCATTGGAACATGGACTGCATCGATGCCTGGAGAGAGGTAAATGGTGCTGACCATTATTCAATCATTGGCGAACATCTCCACTTCTGACCTTATGATGGAGGGAAAGTCATTGATGAAGCAGCTGAAGATGGTTGGGCCTAGGACACTACCCTGAGGAACTCCTGCAGCGATGTCCTGGAGCTGAGATGACTGACCTCCAACAACCACAACCATCTTCCTTTGAGGTATGTATGGCTCCAACCAGCTCTCAGCCCGTCAGTCTCTCTTTATGTTCCCTTTTTTCTCATGTACTTCTCTAGGCTCTTTCTGAAATTGTCTCAATCATTTACCCCAAGCACTTCCTGTGGTGGAGAGTTCCACACTTCCAACCACCTCATTGGATAAGGATATTCCTTTTTGTTTTCCCGTTGGATTTATGATTAATTATCTTGTATTCATAGCCCCTTGTTTGGATTCTGCCACAAGTGGAAACAATCTTCCTGCATCTATCCTGCCGAACACATGCATAACAGGGAGGAGCCCTATCAACTCAAACAGAAATGGAAACATGTGGAAACACCAACCTTTCCTAATATCCCCTTGTGTGGCTCATGGTGATATCAAATGTTGCCTGATAAACACTTGTGGGAGCCTCAAATTATTTTCTGACATGAAAGGTGGTATTTAAATGTAAATTGTTGCTTTAATCAGAGCGCATATTCTTCGGGTGACTTTCCTTTTGTAGCTAGATTTCTATCTGCTCCCATCCAGTTATTTTTAAACACTCACTGAACCAGGTTCAATTCTAACTTTCAAATAGAGAAGCTACAAAACAAAATGTCATAAGAAGAGAGGCTGAGAAAATGTAGAATTCCTACAGTGCAGAAAGGGGCCATTCAGCCCATTGGGTCTGCACTAAATGACTCTCCAAAGACCATCCCACCCAGACTCCCACCCTACCCCTGTAACCCCACATTTCCCATAGTCAATCCATCTAACCTGCACATTTGGTCTGTAGGAGGAAACCCACACAGAGAGAATGTACAAACTCCACACAGAGAGTCACCTGAGGCTGGAATTGAACCCAGGTCTCTGGAGCTGTGAGGCAGTAATGCTAACCACTGTGCCATCCAGTGAATAAAACATACAGGGGTATTAAGTAGGTTTTTTGAAGAGGTTAAACAGGTATGAATGACCTCTTCTAAATGGTGGGAGCAGTCCAGTTTCTAAAGACTATCTGTTTTCCCTGTGCTGTGCTAATACTGGCCCAGCCGGGACTTAGATCCCAAGGCTGGGATTTGCCAACACGAGCCAGAGAATATTGGAACTGTTGACTCAGGGAACAACTGGTGGGGGTGGGGTGATGTGCAATCTTTTCATCAGCCTCGGGACCTGCTGGATGGGTATGAAGTGCAGCATCCAGGAGCCACCAGTTTGAAGATCATCATGGAGTGATAGGGCACACTTTGCCAAATGAATGGCAGGGATCAGGGATCTCAATGGTTTCCTTACGGTCTTCATAGAGGGGAAAGAAATGTCAACAGATCACCCAGAATAGATATACATATATATAGAATATATATATCTGAGGCACAAGGGCCCAATTTAACTCACAAGGAGAGGTCAGAACAAAAGTATATCCTGTACCTCTGCCTCTGCAGCCCTGCCTCCACACCTATGTATCTGTCAGGAAAATGGGGCAGGAACTGAGTTCCCAAACCTTTGACTTTGAAGACAGAATGCAACCAACAGAATGGAGATTGCTGAACTCAACTGACATTAAAATCCAGGAAGTGATGACAATAAGTGAGTGACCAATTTACACCTGACAAGATCAGCTGAGGAGAGAGAAAGAGAGGGAGAGAGAGAGAGAGAGAGAGGGGGATTGGCAAAATGAGCATAAACACAGAAATGAGACATTTGAATAACAATGTTTAAATGTGTCAGGTCTGATTGCTGCGCAGCTGTGAGAGCAGATTAGAGCCCAAAGCTGGGTGTCTGGAATAAGGGACCAGATGTCAATAATAGGCAATATATCAAGGAGCAGTGGTCAGATTCACGGTTTACCAAGAGTGGATTTGAACAATTGAACGACAATGACTTGGCCAAGAGACAAGTCTGTCTGTTCACAGTTAAATATAACTGAATGGAAACAGTCAGAAATGTAGCTGAAGAAAGAAGATTGGCAGAAGAAAATGCATTCATATCTTTTCTGTCATTAACACTAGCTTATTGAAGCGACAGTTCTGAAATGCATCACTGCAACTGAAACAATCATTAAGAAAGATTTTTCAGGCTGTGTTTAATGCAATTCGAAGTATTGAAATAATCCAAAAAGTACAGAGAAATACAATAATTGGCCAAGGTTAGTCAGCAGAAGAATGTAGAAGATCGAGTAATTATGCTAATGCTTCATTTCTATAATTTTGGACTAAGTTTGTGTTCATCATGCACTTACCTTCAACCTCTCAAAGATCATTAGAGTGTCTTCATCACTAACTTAATATTTCTCAGGACTTCAAAAAAGTGAATTTCCTCACCTCTTTCAGTCCTCTCCCCATCTCAACATCTAGATTTCTCCCAGATTCAAGCCTGGGATTGTCTGTTCACCATTTCTTGAAATTCTCTTCTTCTCACGCTCATGAATGGCAAGGAACGTTCTCACCACACAATGACCATCTCCAAAAAGGGACAAATTAACCACTGCCCATGGGTTTGAACGTGCTGCCTGAGGATTTTGGCGAATTTCTGCAGTACATCTTATCGATGGCACACCCTGCTGCTATGGTGGAATGACTGAATAATTGTGGATGTGGTGCCAATCAAGCGTGCTACTCTGTCCTGGATGGTGGTGAGCTTCTTGAGTGTTGTTGGAGCTACACTCATCCAGGCAAGAAAGCAGTCTTCCATCACACTCCTGACTCATGTCTTGTGATTACAAATAAACCTGTTCTATATTGGAGCGAAGAAGGATGAGAGGTGACTTGATAGAGGTGTACAAGATGATGAGAGGCATAGATAGAGTGGATAGCCATAGAGTTTTTCCCAGGACGGAAATGACTATTACGAGGGGGCACAATTTTAAGGTGCTTGGAGGAAAGTATAGGGGAGATGTTAGAGGTATGTTCTTTACACAGAGGGTGGTGGGTGTGTGGAATGCGCTGCCAGCGGTGGTAGTGGAGTCAGATACTTTAGGGACATTTAAGCGACTCTTGGATAGGCACTTGGAGGATAATAAAATGTAGGGTATGCAGGGTAGTTTGATCTTAGTAGGATAATAGGTCGGCACAACATCGTGGGCCAAAGGGCCTTTACTGTTCTATGTTCTATGCTCTGTTGGACTATAACCTGGTGTCATGTGATTTATGACAATGTCCACCCCAGTCCAACACCGGCGCCTCCACATCATGTTTTATTTCAAGACTTTATTGATTGAGCTGAAAGTGGCAGAACCACTGGAGGAGCATCACCACAAATGCCTTTCACAAACCTGACGTTCGCAGATAGGATTATGAATTGTCTGGAACACTGGGGTTTAAGTAAGGGACTTTGAAAAGGGATTCCGGTGAGAGCATTTGTTAACTGGGTACAAACCCTGGTTAACTTGGAAATTACTAGCCCGTGAGAGAGAGGATAGAGTGGGACATAACATGTGTCTGGGTGGATTAGCCATGGGAAATATAGGGTTAGAGTCAGGGTTGGCAGAGGGGGTGGTGGGTAAGGGTGGGATGCTCTTTGGAGGGTCAGTGTGAACTCGATAGTCTAAGTGGTCTATTTCCACACTCGGAGGTAACAAGAACTGCAGATGCTGGAGTCAGAGATAACACAGTATGGAGCTGGAGGAATACAGCAGGCCCGGCAGCATCAGAGGGGCAGGAAAGCTGATGTTTTCCGGTCGGGACTCTTCTTCAGAAATATGGAGGGTAAAGGGAGCTGGGAGATAAATAGAGAGAGGAGGGGAGTGGCTGGGGAAAGATGGGTGGGATGGTGATAGGTGAATGCAGGTAGGGAATGGCGGGAGTCAGTGGAATGGGTGAGACGGTTAGGTGAGAGAGAAGATGGATAGGTTGTGACAGGTCAAGGAGGCAGGAGGGAGAATGGATGGGGTTGGGGAAAGGTAGGGGGGTGGTGATAGGTTGGATGCAGGTAGGGGGTAGTGGGGATTGGTCAGCGGCAAGAGTAGGGCGGGTAGGTGGGTAAGAAGAGGGACCACACTGATTTGATTTGGATTGATTTATTGTAGTCACTTGTACCTAAGTACAGTGAAAGGCTTTGTTTTGCGAGCAGTACAGGCAGATCATAGTAAGCAAGGTGATACAGATAATAGGGTGTTTAGACAGAGTGAGGCGTACAGATTACAGCTGCATAGGATGTGTGCAAAGCAAGCTCAATATTAACAATATAAACATTATTTGAAGTTAGAAAGTCCATTCAGTGGTCTAATAACGGCAGGGAAGAAGCGGTTCTTGAACCTGTTGGTGCATGTGTTTAAACTTCTGTAATTTCTGCCTGATGGAAGAGGTTGTAGGAGAGCATTCCTGGGGTGGGAGGGGTTTTTGATGATGTTGGTAGCCTTTCCACGGCAACGAGAAGTGTAAATGGAGTCTATGGATGGGAGGTTGGCTTCTGTGATAGTCTGGGCTGTGCACAGAACTTCCTGTAGTTTCTTACAGTCCTGGGCACAGAGGTTTCCCTACTAGGCTGTTATGCACCCGGATAGTATGTTTTCTGTGGTGCATCTGTAAAAGTTGGGATTCACTGTAGGGACTCTATGGCTCTGTGATAAAAGAACAGAATGAAAGGGAAGGAGAGGCAGGGATGAGGGATTGAGATACTGGATTAGTGATCCTATCAGCGATACAATTTAACGTGAAATAGAAAAGACTCAAAACATATGTGGATGTCCTTACTGGAGAAGGTGCAAAACTTGACCTACACTTGGAAAATAAGGCAGGGCAGGTGATTGAGGTGTCAGTGGGAGAGCACTTTGTGTCCAATGACCATAATTCTATTAGTTTTAAAATAGTGATGGAAAAGGATAGACCGGATCTAAAAGTTAAAGTCTTAAATTGGAGGAAGGCCAGTTGTGATGGTATTAGGTAAGAACTTCCAAAAGTTGGTTGGGAGTGGATGTTTGCAGGTAAAAGGGTGGCCGGAAAATAGGAAGCCTTCAATAATGAGATAATGAGAGTCCAGAGACAGTATGTCCCTGTTACGGTGAAGGGCAAGGCTGGTAGGTGTAGGGAATGCTTGACGACTAGAGAAGTTGAGATTTTGGTCAAAAAAAAGTGGGAGGCACATGTCAGCAAAGATCGAGTGAATCCCATGAAGAATATAAATGCAGTAAGATCATACTTAAGAGGGAAGTCAGGAAAGCAAAAAGGGAACATGAAATAGCCTTTGGCAAATAAGGTTAAGGAGAATCCAAAGATATTTTATAAATACATTAGGGACTAAAGGGTAACTTCGAAGAGAATAGGGACCCTTAAAGATCAGCAAGGCCGCCTGTGTGTGGAATTGCAGGAAATGAGGGAGATACTAAACGAGTATTTTGCATCAGTGTTTACTATGGAGAAGGATGTGGAAGATAGGGAATCTGGGGAAATAAAAAACAATGTTTTGAAAAATGTCCATATTACAGAGGAGGAGGTACTGGACGGCTTAAAATGCATAAAAGTCGATAAATCCCTGGGATCTGATCAGGTGTACCTTAGAACTCTGTGGGAAGCTAGGGAAGTGATTCCTGGGCCCCTGGCTGAGATATTTGTAACATCAATAGCCACAGGCAAGGTGCTGGAAGACTGGAGGTTGGCTAAGGTGGTGCCACTATTTAAGAAAGGTGGTAAGGAAAAGCCAGGGAACTATAGACCTGTGAGCCAGACATCAGTGGTGGTCAAGTTGTTGGAGGGAATCCTGACGGACAGGATTTACATGCATTTAGAAAGGCAAGGACTGAGTAGGGATAGTCAATGTGGCTTTGTGCATGGGAAATCATGTCACACTAACTTAATTGAGTTTTTTGAGGAAGTAACAAAGAGGATTGATGAGGGCGGAGTGATGGATGTGATCTATATGGACTTCTGTAAGTCATTTGACAAGGTCCCTCATGGAAAACTGGTTAGATCCCATGGAATACAAGGAGAACTAGCTATTTGGGTACAGAATTATAGAATCCCTACAGTGTGGAAACAGGCCCTTCGGCCCAACAAGTCTGCACTGACCCTTGGAGCATCCCACCCAGATCCATCCCCCTATAACCCACCTAAGCTACACATCCCTGAACACTACGGGCAATTTAGCATGGCCAATCTACCTAGCCTGCACATCTTTGGACTGAGAGGAAACCCACGCAGACACGGGGAGAATGTGCAAACTCCACACAGACAGTTGCCTGAGGGTGGAATTGAACCCATGTCCCTGGCACTATGAGGCAGCAGAGCTAACCACTGTGCCACTGTGCCACCTTAAACAGAACTGGCTCAAAGGTAGGAGAAATAGAAGGGTTGGTGGAGGGTTGCTTTTCAGACTGGAGGCCTGTGACCAGCGGTGTGTCACAAGGATCGGTGCTGGGTCCACTGCTTTTTGTCATTTATAGAAATGATTTGGATATGAACATAGGAGGTATAGTTAGTAAGTTTGCAGATGACACCAAAATTGGAGGTGTTGTAGACAGCGAAGAAGGTTACCTCAGAGTACAACGGGATCTTGATCAGATGGGCCAATGGGCCGAGGAGTGGCAGATGGAGTTTAATTTAGATAAATGTGAGATGCTGCATTTTGGAAAGGCAAATCAGGGCAGGACTTATACACTTAATGGTAAGGTCCTGGGGAGTGTCACTGAACAAAGAGACCTTGGAGTGCAGGTTCATAGTTAGGTTCATAGTTCCTTGAAAGTGGAGTTTCAGGTAGATAGGATAGTGAAGAAGGGGTTTGGTACGCTTGCCTTTATTGGTCCGTGCTTTGAGTATAGGAGTTGGGAAGGTCATGTTGCAGCTGTACAGGACATTGGTTAGGCCACTTTTGAAGTACTGTGTGCAATTCTGGTCTCCCTGTTATAGGAAGGATGTTGTGAAACTTGAAAAGTTTCAGATAATATTTACAAGGATGTTTCCAGGGTTGGAGAGTTTGACCCATAGGGAGAGGGTGAACAGACTGGGGCTATGTTCCCTGGAGCATTGGAGGCTGAGGGGTGACCTTATAGAGATTTGTAAAATCATGAGTGACATGGATAAGGTAAATAAACATGGTCTTTTCCCCAATCCAAAACTAGAGGGCATAGGTTTAAGGCGAGAGGGGAAAGATTTAAAAGGGACCTCAGGGCAACTTTTTTCATGCAGAGGGTGGTGTGTGTATGGAATGAGCTGCCAGACGAAGTGGGGGAGGCTGGTACAATTACAACATTTAAAAGGGATCTGGATGGGTACATGAATATGTAGGGTTAGGGTTTAGAGGGATATGGGCCAAATGCTGGCAAATGGGACTAGATTATTTTAGGATATCTGGTCAGCATGGATGAGTTGGACCAAAGGGTCTGTTTCTGTGATGTACAGCTCTATGATTCTAAATGGACTGAGGTGGAGAGTACATTGTCTTTGGCTGCCCCTTTGATATGAAGATGTTGTCTACTCAGAGTCGTGAATATCGACTGCGGGTCTTGTTGTGACTGAACAATCAAATTCTCGACCCACAGATGTTTTGGGTACATGGGGCAGCAGGATGTTGAGGACAGTGTGTGCTGGAGAGCAGGGTATTCCACCTTTTTTCTGCTGCTGCTGTGCCTCACCATGACCTTGTCTGGGCTTGGAGCCTGGTGCATTTTTATGCACCATGCTCTGAACAATCAATAGTAAACTCCTCCCAACCATCACTGTTAATACAGCGAGTGCCTTTGATCTTTGTCCTTGGTGTCACTGGAAAGCTAGTCCCTTGAGTATGTCTAAATGGAAACCTTTCTAACCTCACTTGTGCTCATGCCAAAACTAAACTGGGCACTACAGAAATACAGTTTGCAAAGGAGTGCAGTGTCAGGACCACCCTAGATCTCTTCAACTTTACTTCAAAGAAGTATGTCCTGTCCTTAAATTTTTGTCAAACAAAGATCATATGAACCCAGATCTGATTAACTTAATATGCCACCTCTCATGGGGATTCTAGGAATGATAAAATAGGTCAGGAAGGATCCCACTCTCTAAATGAAATTACCATGATTACTGAGATCCCCGGTCCATTGCCCATTATTGGACACAGTAATTAGGTTGTGGTCCTTCAGTTTCCCAGTTTTGTAATTTGTGTAATTTTGCGTTATCTTTGCAAGCAGGAGGCGAGAAAATGGTAATGTTTACCCACAGATAGTGAATCTATGGGGGCTGTGGAGTCCTGCGCTGCAATGTCATTTCCAATCGGAAGCCTGGGGTCTCTTAATGCCTCTCCTCCAAGATAGCCCTGGGGTTAGGGGCTTATCGGAGCTATCTGTGCAAACAGAGCCCTTTCTCAGCACAGGCAGCCCTGGCTATCCCCCAGAGATAGGGAGAGACAGATAATTCCTGGGAGTGTGGAGTTGTTGACGGTTTGCTGTGTCTGGTTTAATCTCACCCTTTCAGTTCCTTGTGTGAATGGGATTGTGCACGGACACAGGCAGGGACTCAGAGACTGGGAGGGAGCTGGGTTCAGTGTTGCGGGCCCCTGGATAACCCTTCCCCTTCCCCGTCTCCCTCCCTTCCTCATCCTCTCTCGGTCTCCCCTACCCCTATCTCTCCCTCTCCTCCTCCCCCTCCAGAGGCTATTCGGGCTAACTGACTGACTGAGACTGGGGCCATCACAGAGGAAGGAGGGACAGACCCCGATGGGAAAGGAGGCGGTTCCTACCAGGGACTGGAAGAACTGAGAGAGAGACAGGGATGGAGAGAGCAAGAGACAGAATGAGAGGCACAGAGAAGGGAAGGCGGGGATAGTGAGAGACAGACAGTAATAGACTACAGACTGAGAGACAGAATAGAGAGAGACAGACAGGACAGAGAGAGACAGAGAGAGACAGACAGGACAGAGAGAGACAGAGAGAGACAGGATAGAGAGAGAGAGA
>NC_063350.1:3308152-3308888 GCF_021869965.1 Rhincodon typus
CAGGATAGAGAGAGAGAGACAGGACAGAGAGAGACAGGATAGAGAGAGAGAGACAGACAGACAGACAGAGACAGGATAAAGAGAGAGAGACAGGATAGAGAGAGACAGGATAGAAAGAGAGAGAAAGAGAGAGACAGGCAGAGGGAGACAGGATAGAGAGAGAGAGACAGAGAGGGAGAGAAAGAAGGAGTGACAGCGAGAGAGACGGGGACAGTGAGGGAAGGAGAGAGAGACTTGAGCACAGAGAGAGAGAGACAGAGGAGCGGGTCTATTCCAGAATAAAGACTGAAAGAACTGCGGATGCTGTAAACAAAAAACAGAAGTTGCTAGAAAAGCTCAGAAGGTCTGGCAGCATCTGTGAAGAAAACCCCAGAGTTACCGTTTCGGGTCCGGTGACCCTTCCTCAGAACCCAGGTGTATTCCCGGTTTGTAGATTAGCCCGGAATGAGCTGGATATTCCCGTTGGACAGAGAGCAGTGAGAGAGGGAGAAGGTGCCTGCCTCCGGGATGAAGCTCTCCCTGCTGGGTCACTATGTCCTGCTGCTCCTGCTGTGCCCAGGTAAGCTCTTACTGCCCGGGGGTGGGTTTAACACGGCCTGGAGCTTGCCCCCACCACCCACCTCCCAGTCTGCTCACCCCCTCACGCTCACACTCCCTAACACTCAGTATCTCCCAGTCTGCTCACTCCCCTCACTCTCACACTCCCTAACCCCTCTGTACCTCCCAGTCTGCTCAC
>NC_063350.1:3308898-3317010 GCF_021869965.1 Rhincodon typus
CCCCTCACTCTCACACTCCCTAATCGCTCAGTATCTCCCAGTCTGCTACCCCCCTCAATCTCACACTCTCTAATGTTCAGTATCTCTCAGTCTGTTCTCCCCCACTCAATCTCACACACTCTAATGCTCAGTATCTCTCAGTCTGCTCCCCTGCTCCCTCGCTGTCACTATCACTCTGACTATATCACCATCTCCAATTCGCTATTTTGTTCGTTTTTACAGTTACATTTTAATGAGTTTGTGCCCTTTGATATTACAAACAGCCCCCTTACCTGACACTGTGTATTACCCTCACACTGTTTTGCTTGCTCACTGACTCCAACAAACAGCAGAACTAAACTCTCAATGCCGAAACTATTAATTTTGCTGGATCCCTCAAACTGAGGGGAGTTTCAGGGGTTCGAATTGTGAGACTTCCCTGCTACACTGCTTCTGCTGTCCTTTATGTGTTGGGTTCAGAACAGATTCTGATGGAGAACTCAAACTGATCCTTATTATCTCAATAATCACACATGCTTTCAAACATCTCCGCAAGCTGTTCCCCTGAACCAGATGGGTTTTTCCAACAATCAGTGATCTATCACGGACTAACTTTCAATTCCAGATTTATTGATTAAATTTTAAAGTCTATCAGTTGGCGTGGGTGGGATGGTGTCCATGTTTTAAGCGAGTTACCCTGGACTGTGGGACTGAGCTAGACATGAACACATTTTTCAGACTGACAGGTCTGCTCCAGGCAATCCTCGGACTGTTCCATTCTGGAGTCCAGTCACAAGTTGATTTGACCACAGGGTTGGAACACAATGCAGGACAATGGAAAGGAACTACTTGTATGTACAGGAAATGTCGGTATGTTGGGCCATTAAAACTATTCCCCTGTGTAGGATCATGTTTGTAAGTGCAGACAGTCTTAAATCGGGGACTTAAATCTGCCCTCTCAGATTGGAGCATTATTTTGAATGAATGGCCAGGATAATGCTTATTTCTCACCCAAGATCACTAAACCAGAGGGAGGAAGCTCCAGTGTTGAGATTAATGCATTTGTTTTAAACAAAAGAATTCATTTAGGACATGAGGATGTCCCTGGCTAGGCCAGCATCTATTACCTCCTTGTCCAAAGGGCAGCTAAGGGTCTGGAGTCACATGTAGGCCAGACCAGGTAAGGATGTTAGTGAACCAGTTGGGTTTTCCTCCCTGACAATTTCCAGATTTTTATTGAATTCAAATTCCACCATCTGATATGGTGGGATTTGAGCCTCAGTCTCTGGATTAACAGTCCAGCAATAACACCACTGGGCCACTGCATCCCCTTTCAGTTAAAGTCTTTTTTTGACACTGTGTATTTTGAATTGGGAGTATGTAATTTTTTAAAAAATTCAAACTCATGGCCTGCTCTATCCTTGTTAGTTTCTGCCTTTTAGTTGTTTCAAAAACATGCAGCCGTTCAGTGCAATCCCTGTTATAGAACTACAGCTCAGCGTAAATCTGTTTCAGCCACCTAGAGAACAACAACAACTTGATAAACAGAAAATAATTGAACTCCCACGGTCCTATAGAGAGGTTGAGTGAGGAAAATAGATCTCAAGCTAAATAAAGTGACAATCGGATCTTTAAGAAGAAAGGTTTTGAGAGAAAACAATTCCAGGGGTTGGAGTGTCTATGTGGGATAATGCACATCCAGGTAGATTTGTAAAGTGAGGAGCATTCTGTAGAAACCGAAAGAACTGCGGATGCTGTAAGTCAGGAACAAAAACAAAGTTGCTGGAAAAGCCAAGCAGGTCTGGCAACATCTGTGAAGGACAAAACAGAGTTAACGTTTCGGGTCTGGTGACCCTTCCTCAGAACTGTAGAGCATTCTGTAGAGTTGGAGGAGTGCCAGGGATAGGAAGGGGTAGGTCAGAAAAGGATTTGAGAATGTCTGATAATGTTTTGCCCCTGGGACAGACTCTAACTTTAGTCCCACACAAGACTTCTGAGTCACCATTAAGGCACAGCAGCTGAGGTACATACATAGCAACTTATGAATTAGGAGCAGGAGGAGGCCATTCAGCTCCTTGATCCTGCTACAGCATTGAGTTAGACTGTGGCTGACCTGCTCGTGATCTTTACTTTCTTGTCTACCCTGATACCCTTTAACTCCCTCATTCGTCGAGAATTTTCAGCTCAGCTTTAAAATTATTCATTGACCCTGTCTCCACTGCTGTCAACATATTCTTAGTAAACTCCCATTACTTCTGCCTTATTCTCTGAGCAGAGCTGGGGTGGTGTCACTGACTTCTGTAACAACGGAACTTTCCTGGGTTTTTTTTTCCCAGTTTGCTGTAAGCTGGAATCTCGGGCTCAAGCTGAGGAGCAGCTGCTGAAAACTCTCTTCACTGGCTACAACAAACTGTCCCGACCTGTGATTAACTCTTCCGACGCTGTGCTCGTCCATTTCGGCTTGTCGATTGCACAACTCGTGGATGTGGTATGTGCGAGAAACTAGAGGCTCCAGTAAAGATTGTCTCACAGTTTCAACTTTGTTAACTAACCTGTCACACTTTATCCATGATAATGCGCATTGTTATATTGTGATACATACAGAAAGATAACTGTTACTTCCCGCTGTGTATTTTAACAGGATAAGAGTCAGGGTAAGGGTGGAGCAAGTCTACTTACCAAACTGGTGTGTAATAAAGTCAATGACAAGCAAATGCCATTCAAGCCACCCCATCCTGAACCAACAATTGTAAACAGTCCATGTACATTTCCTACAATTTTCCATTCATCTTTGATCCACGACAATTTTTCTTGAGTATAAATATAGACTCATGGCTTTTGACACTCTGACTCCCAAGAGGAACCAGGATTCTGTGTCTGTGTTATTCTGGATTGAATTTTTAATTCAACCATTGCCCTGAAATTCAATATTGGAGTTTCTCACTCACTATATCATGTTTTACTATGATAAAAACAGAAATTGCTGGAAAAGCTCAACAGGTCCGGCAGCATCTGTGGGGAGAAATGTTTCGGGTTTATTGACTTTCCTTCAAAAGGGCCATCATGTTCTGGTGATGCTAACTTCGATTAGGAAGCCTCCAAAATGCCTTCTTCCTCAACCGAGGATTCCCCAGCTAGAAGGGTCACTGGACCCAAAACATTAATTCTGATTTCTCTTCACAGATGCTGCTCGACCTGCTGAGCTTTTCTAGCAAATTTTGTTTTTGTTTCAGATTTTCAGTATCTGTAGTTCTTTTGGTTTTTTTGTCTAGTGTTTTACTGTTAACCTGCTTTTCCTTCGTTTGGTGCTGAATGGTGCAGTGTATTTAGGTCTGATCTTTGAGTTCTATGATTTGGTGCCAATGCTGATTACAAACTTCCATCTCAGGGATGGTATGAAAACAATAAAATACCTCAACAGATTTCAGATTTCTATGAAGGAAGGTTCAAGGAATTTTCTCAATGACCGTTTTGAAGAGCTTCTTTGAAAAGCTAAATGTATCGTTCTCATGGTTGTCACCCTTTCTGCAGACTTTGACACAGTTGACCAGACCGTCTACCTCTGACATCAGTTTACAGTCATCCAGCTGGCAGCTAGATTATTCTTCCCTGTCTGGTCATAACCATCGCTTCAGATTGTTCCTCTAGCTCCTGCACTGTTATCTCCTGTGTCCTTCAAAGCACTACCCTGGTTCTTTCTGTTTCAAAGTTGGTCGAGACCCACTCAGGAATGTCAGCTGATCCTTGAATTCCACCTCCCCTCCCCCCCCCAAACACCCACCCACCACCCCCACCAAACACCCACCCACCCCACCCCACTCCTGGGGCCACAGGGGCTCTCATCGCAAAGGTTAACAATATAGTCAAAGGACTCAAAGTCCCTGATTTACCCGTCTAATGAGCTCAGACTAACCGAAAGCACTGACCAGGTTTCTGTACTTACCAAGAAACTACTATTTATTACAAAGAAATAGACAGGCATTTATGTACACACACACACACACACACACACACACACACACACACACACAAATATGAGTGTAATGGATGGAGGAAGAAGTGCTGAGGAAATATGTTTCAGCTACACCGATCCACTGGATTGGATGAAGGGACCCCTTTACTTCCCACGACCTTCTGTTCTCCATTTCCCTTGTTTCCAGATTCTTTCAATGCTTTGCAGAAGACACAAATCCCACCATGCTCTCGCACTGATCTCCCTCATCCCTACAATCCTCTCAGATATCTGCACTCCTCTAATTCTGGCCTCTTGTGTATCCCCAATTATATTCGCTACACCATTGGTGGCTGTGCCTTCCACTTGTCTAAACATAGAAACATAGAAGATGGGAGCAGGAGGAGGCCACTTGGCCCTTCAAGCATGTTCCACCATTCTTCATGATCATGGCTGATCATCCAGCTCAATAGCCTAATCCTGCGTTCTCCCCATAACCTTCGATCCCATTCACCCCCAAGTGCTGTATCTAGTCGCCTCTTGAATACATTCAATGTTTTGGCATCAACTACTTCCTGTGGCAATGAATTCTACAGGCTCACCACTCTTTGGGTGAAGAAATGTCTCCTCACCTCCATCTTAAATGGTCTACCCTGAATCCTCATACGGTGACCCCTGGTTCTGGACACACCCACCATCGGGAACATCCTCCCTGCATCTACCCTGTCCCACCCTGTTAGAATTTTATAAGTCTCTATGAGAGCCCCCCCTCATTCGTCTGACAATCCTAACCTAGTCAATCTCTCCTCATACGTCAGACCCACCATCCCTGGAATCAGCCTGGTAAACGTTCGCTGCACCCCCTCAAGAGTAAGAGATCCTTCCTCAGAAAAGGAGACCGAAACTGCACACAATATTCTCAGTGTGGTCTCACCAAGGCCCTGTATAACTGCTGAGGTTGTCTAGGTCCTAAACTCTGGAATATCCTCCACTATCCACCTTTGTACCTCCCTTCTCTCCTCTATGACAATCCTGACTAGAGTTTTGATCACCTGACCTTAAATCTCCTTATGTGACTGAACGTCAGAGCTCCCAGGATGTTTCATTATGTTACCATATCAATATAACTCATTGTGGAGATGAATCAGTTTTTGCTTATTTAAAATAAAATGTAATGCTTCTTGCTTCCCCCACAGGATGAAAAGAATCAAATGATGACCACTAATGTCTGGATCAAACAGGTCTGTTCAAGTTCTGGTCAAAAATCAGCTTTGATTGTTTTGTTTTATTGGTTTCTATGAAATGCCTCCATGTTTTATTTGTCCAATATCTTTCTTTTCCTCTTGATTTTCAGGAATGGCATGATTTTAAACTCCGCTGGAATCCCACAGAATATGGGAACATCACCTCAATCAGAGTCCCATCAGAGTTTCTCTGGAGACCCGATATTGTCCTCTACAACAAGTGGGTCACATGAAATGAATGTACTGGCCTTGTCTTCTGTCAATTATTGGGCTACAAGAATACCTAAAATTAGAGACACAGGTTAATAATTAAGCAAAGGGAGAGCTGGAGGTCAGATGTAAAAATTAGAATTGAAAGGCAAGAAGTCATGTTCAAATTACATCGAACCTTAACTTAGACCAGTACAGCTAGTACAGACACAATGAGCAGAATAGACTCCTTGTGTGATGCATATTTCTGTTATTATTATTCCCAATTTATAGAAAGAAAGGCTAAAAGCAAAATTTTACACAGAGACAAAACAAATCTTATCATTCTACCCAGAATGATAACAGTTAGATGAGGAGCACAGGGTGCATGGACTTACAAAGAACAATACAGCATGAGAACAGGCCTTTTGGCTCTCCAGGCCTCGTGCCAACACATTTTGCCTTATTTTCTACTCCCTCGACTATAGGAGATTGAGGTATAATCTAATAAAAGATTTTAAGATGTTGAAAGGATTCAATAGGGTTGATGTGAAGAAACTATTTCACTGAGGGGAGAGTCAAGTCCATGATGCCCTAGACTTATGAAGCCAGGACATCCTGGGGTGAAATCAGGAGACACTGTACTTTTTATACAAAGGACAATGGAAAACTTCAACTTTCTCTGTCACTGTAAATACTGGAGATCAAATGGAGTTTTCAAACCACAGTCATATATATTTTTGCCTGTTAAAGACATTGAGGGATGTGCACTAAAGATGGGGTAACGCAGCAGCCATTAGCTAATTGAACAGCAGGACAGGCTGAATGGACTCTTCCTGGTGCTAATGTTACTATGTTCCTAAAAAGAGGAGTATGGGAGTGGAGTAGGCCCAGAATTGGGATGTTGCCTGAATGGAGGATAAACACCGACTTGGTTGGCCAAACGGATCATGTGATTTATTTTATGTTTTATATAGTTTATGTAACGCCTTGACTGGGCTATTCTCTGTCCCCTGGTATTTCTGTCATGTTCTGCGTTTTGCTTTCGGTACCAGCTCAGGTTGCTTTGTTACCAGGAAAGGTGCTAGAGTAGAATAGAATAGTAATTATTATCACCTGTATTTTTGCAAAAAATATAGTGAAAAATGTTTAAGTCACCATACTCTGATGCCTATATTACTGACAGAAATCATATATAAAACAAGTGACAAATCTGTGCTCCTTCAGTCCTGGCTTTCTCTACTTGCAGCGCTGATGGAGACTTTGCCATCACCCACTTGACCAAGGCCCACCTGTTCTACAGTGGCAGGATCAAGTGGACTCCCCCTGCTATCTACAAGAGCTCCTGCAGTATTGACGTGACCTTCTTTCCCTTTGACCAGCAGAACTGTACCATGAAATTTGGATCATGGACCTTCGACAAAGCCAAGATAGACCTGGTGAGCATGGCCAGACATGTAGACCAGCAGGACTACTGGGAAAGTGGGGAATGGGTCATTATCAGCGCAGTTGGGAATTACAACATCAAAAAGTATGAATGTTGTAGAGAAGTCTACTCAGATATTACCTACTCCTTCCTAATAAGGCGCCTCCCTCTGTTCTACACCATCAACCTCATCATTCCCTGTTTGCTTATATCATGTTTAACTGTGTTGGTCTTTTACCTCCCCTCGGATTGTGGAGAAAAGATCACACTTTGTATCTCCGTGTTGCTTTCCCTGACTGTCTTCCTTCTCCTTATAACGGAGATTATTCCTTCCACATCCCTTGTCATCCCTCTGATTGGGGAGTATCTTCTCTTCACGATGATCTTTGTCACACTATCCATTGTTATCACTGTGTTTGTGCTGAATGTTCACCATCGCTCCTCCCACACACACACCATGCCACCTTGGGTACGAAAGCTTTTTCTGGATTTCGTTCCTCGCATTCTCTTCATGCAACGGCCCACGGCTATGATCACAAACTGTAATGAACTGATTGTGCCAATTCATGAAGCCTTGAGCTCCCCAACTTACCCTCCCAAAACTAAGGAGGAGAAACTCCAAATCTTCGCTCGAGGATCAGACCAACAATCAGGTACCGACCCATCATTGACAACTCCATGTTATCTTCAGGAAGACCAAGGGAAACCCAAAACACTATGCCCATCACAATCGAGCCATTATAGCATTTTGCAGGAGAACCGGGCACAACCTCACTATCCATGTTCTTCACCCAACAACCTCCCTCACCACCACATCAAGGAACAGCCAAGCTCTCGCTCCAGAGGGAGATCGTTGAGTCTTCAATATCCTTACAAGCAGAATGATTTGATAGAGACCAATGTCCAGTGTAGGTCCCGCAGGATCCAGTACAGCCATCTACATGAGGATCTACCCTGCTCGAATGGGCAGCCCAGACCAAGAGACACTCGGGGAGGCTGTGAGAATGGAAATGCCTCCCAGTCAGCTCCATCTTTGAGTAAAGGCAAATGTGGGAGCAAGGTCAAGAGAACAGCCTCCAGCACAAAGCGAGAGTCAAAAGTAGCCAAGCCCAAACAACAGCAGAAAGCAATGTTAACCCCAGCTATGAAGTTGGCAGTTGAAAGTGTTCATTATATTGCGAACCACTTACGAGCAGAGGATGCTGATTTCCTAGTAAGTAGTTACATTATTGAACTTTGATATTGACATAGATTCAAACATTTTTTCCTTGTCAAATAAAAACCGAAAGAACTGCGGATGCTGTAAATCAGGTACAAAAACA
>NC_063350.1:3317110-3351801 GCF_021869965.1 Rhincodon typus
GACCTGAAACGTTAACTCTGATTTTTTTTTTCTTCACAGATGCTGCCAGACCCACTGAGCTTTTCCAGCAACTTCTATTTTTGTTCCATCTTTTTCTTGCCGTCTCATTCTAATCGAACCTTGTCAATAACACAGTAACAAAGAAATATTGCAATTACAGAATAGTGTTTAAGCAGAAATGACTTAGTTTTGGGAGGGGATCATTTATTTTGAAAGCAGCAATAAGAAAAGCACATAGTCTTTAGAAGATGAGCTTAAATGGGATAAAACAAACAACAGGGCCTCAGGGTATGCACTCACAGATTTTTGACAAATAAGGTGTCATAACTATGAGATATTCATTAAGAATAAGACCTCAGCTGCAGTATTGTGTATAGTTCTGTCCTCTACACTTCAGGAATGAGGCAGAAGAGAGAGTGTTAGAACATAGAACATTACAGCGCAGTACAGGCCCTTTGGCACTCGATGTTGCGCCGACCTGTGAAACCAATCTGAAGCCCATCTAACCTACACTATTCCATTATCATCCATATGTTTATCCAATGACCATTTAAATGCCCTTAAAGTGGGCGAGTCTACTATTTTTGCAGGCAGGGCATTCCACACCCTTACTACTCTCTGAGTAAAGAACCTACCTCTGACATCTGTCCTGTATCTATCACCCCTCAATTTAAAGCTTTGTCCCCTCGTGCTAGCCATCACCATCCGAGGAAAAAGGCTCCCACTGTCCACCCTATCTAATCCTCTGATCATCTTGTATGTCTCTATTATGTCACCTCTTAACCTTCTTCTCTCTAACGAAAACAGCCTCAAGTCCCTCAGCCTTTCCTCATAAGACCTTCCCTCCATACCAGGCAACATCCTGGTAAATCTCCTCAGCACCTTTTCCAATGCTTCCACATCCTTCCTATAATGCGGTGACCAGAACTGTACGCAATACTCCAAGTGCGGCCGCACCAGAGTTTTGTACAGCTGCAACATGACCTCATGTCTCCGAAACTCAATCCCTCTACCAATAAAACCTAACACACTGTACGCCTTCTTAACAACCCTATCAACCTGGGTGGCAACTTTTAGGGATCTATGCAAATGGACACCGAGATCTCTCTGCTCATCCACACTACCAAGAATCTTACCATTAGCCCAGTACTCTGTATTCCTGTTACTCCTTCCAAAGTGAATCACCTCACACTTTTCTGCATTAAACTCCATTTGCCACCTCTCAGCCCAGCTCTGCAGCTTATCTATGTCCCTCTGTAACCTGCAACATCCTTCCGCACTATCCACAGCTCCACCGACTTTGGTGTCATCCGCAAATTTACTAACCCATCCTTCTATGCCCTCATCCAGGTCATTTATAAAAATGACAAACAGCAGTGGCCCCAAAACAGATCCTTGAGGTACACCACTAGTAACTGAACTCCAGGATGAACATTTCCCATCAACCACTACCCTCTGTCTTCTTACAGTTAGCCAATTTCTGATCCAAACCGCTAAATCACTCTCAATCCCATGCCTCCATATTTTCTGCAATAGCCTACCATGGGGAACCTTATCAAACGCTTTATTGAAATCCATATACACCACATCAACCACTTTACCCTCATCCACCTGTTTGGTCACCTTCTCAAAGAACTCAATAAGGTTTGTGAGGCACGACCTACCCTTCACAAAACCGTGTTGACTATCCCTAATCAAATTATTCCTTTCTAGATGATTATAAATCCTATCTCATATAATCCTTTCCAGCACTTTACCCACAACCGAAGTAAGGCTCACTGGTCTATAATTACCAGGGTTGTCTCTACTCTCCTTCTTGAACAACGGGACAACATTTGCTAGTCTCCAGTCTTCTGGCACTATTCCTGTAGCCAATGACGACATAAAGATCAAAGCCAAAGGCTCTGCAATCTCCTCTCTAGCTTCCCAGAGAATCCTAGGATAAATCCCATCCGGCCCAGGGGACTTATCTATTTTCACATCTTCCAGAATTGCTAACACCTCCTCCTTATGAACCTCAATCCCGTCTAGTCTAATATCCTGTATCTCAGTATTCTCCTCGACAACATTGTCTTTTTCCTGTGTGAATACTGACGAAAAATATGCATTTAGTGCCTCTCCTATCTTTTCAGACTCCACGCACAACTTCCCACTACTGTCCTTGACTGGCCCTAATCTTACTCTAGTCATTCTTTTATTCCTGACATACCTATAGAAAGCTTCAGGGTTTTCCTTGATCCTACCTGCTAAAGAATTCTCATGTCCCCTCCTGGCTCTTCTTAGCTCTCTCTTTAGGTCCTTTCTGGCTAACTTGTAACTCTCAAGCGCCCTAACTGAGCCTTCACGCCTCATTTCTACATAAGCCTCCTTCTTGCTCCTGACAAGAGATTAAACTTCTTTAGTAAACCACGGTTCCCTCGCTCGACCACTTCCTCCCTGCCTGACAGGTACATACTTTTCAAGGACACGCAGTAGCTGTTCCTTCAACAAGCTCCACATTTCAATTGTGCCCAGCCCCTGCAGTTTCCTTCTCCATCCTATGCATCCTAAATCTTGCCTCATCGCCTCATAATTGCCTTTCCCCCAGCTGTAACTCTTGCCCTGCGGTATATACCTATCCCTTTCCATCGCTAAAGTAAACGTAACCAAATTGTGGTCACTATCACCAAAGTGCTCACCTACCTCCAAATCTAACACCTGGTCTGGTTCATTACCCAGTACCAAATCCAATGTGACCTCGCCTCTTGTTGGCCTATCTACATACTGTGTCAGGAAACCCTCCTGCACACATTGGACAAAAACTGACCCATCTAAAGTACTCGAACTATAGCATTTCCAGTCAATATTTGGAAAGTTAAAGTCCCCCATAACAACTACCCTGTTACTTTCGCTCCTATCCAGAATCATCTTTGCAATCTTTTCCTCTACATCTCTGGAACTTTTCGGAGGCCTATAGAAAACTCCCAACAGGGTGACTTCTCCTTTCTGGTTTCTAACCTCAGCCCATACTACCTCAGTAGACGAGTCCTCATCAAACGTCCTTTCTGCCACCGTAATACTGTCCTTGACTAACAATGCCACACCTCCCCCTCTTTTACCACCTTCCCTGATCTTACTGAAACATCTAAACCCCGGAACCTGCAACAACCATTTCTGTCCCTGCTCTATCCATGTCTCCGAAATGGCAACAACATCGAAGTCCCAGGTACTGCAGTGTATATCTCACCTCCTAACACCACAAAGCCTGCTCACCATCTACAAGACACAAGTCAGGAGTGTGATGGAATACTCCCCACTTGCCTGGATGGGTGCAGCTCAAACAACATTCAAGAAGTTTGACACCATCCAGGACAAAGCAGCCCACTTGATTAGCACCAAATCTGCAGACATCCTCTCCCTCCACCACCGAAGCTCAGTAACAGCAGTGTGTGCCATCCTCAAGATGCACAGCAGAAATTCATTAACGATCCTTAGGCAGCACCTTCCAAACCCAGGACCATTTCTGTCTAGAAGGACAAGGGCAGCAGATACATGGGAACACCACCCTCTGCAATTTCCCCTTTGAGCCACCTACCATCCTGATTAGAAATATATTGCCGTTCCTTCAGAGTTGCTGGGTCAAAATCCTGGAATTCCTTCCTAAAGTCAATGTGGGTCTACCTTCAGCTCACAGTCTGCAGTGGTTCAAAAAGGCAGCTCACCCCCACCTTCTCAAGGCGCAACTAGGGACGGGCAATAAACGCTGGGCCTAGCCAGCGACACCCACATCCCACAAGTAATTGACGAAAAAGGTTTGTGAGAATGGTTCCAGGGACCAGAAAGTTCAAATATGAAGAGAGATTGGAGTAATGCAGAGAGGGGAAGAGGAGATTTGATAGTTTGCAAAATCATGAAGGGCCTGGAAAGAGTAACAGGGAGAAACTATTCTCACTTGTAAAAGGATTGGGAATGAGAGAGCACAGATTTAAAGTAACTTGTAAAAGAAGTAAATGTGATGTGACAAATAAAATCATACAGGAGATTGGCCCTAGATCACAATGCTCGATCAGAGAGCCAGTGCAGACACAACGGACTGAAAGGCCATCTTTGGCAGTGCAACAATGATGTGATTCTGTGAAGACTCTCAATGAGGAATCAGGAGAAACTTCAGTCGTGAGAATGTGGAACTCGCCAGGGAGTGGTTGAGAGGTTTAAAATTGACGCATTGAAGGGCAAGTTAGAGAAATTCATGAGGGAGAAAGGAACGAAGGGAAATGTTGATGGGATTATATTAAAGTGGCAAGAGACTTAGTGTGGAGCAGAACATTATATTTTTCAACACTCCAAAGAGCTGAGCACATCGTCTGGGTTGAGACCCAAGTACAGTGCTGATAGAGCGTGTCACTGTCAGAAGAACTGTCTTACAGATGAAGAGTTAAAGTGATGCACAAAATCTAGGGGCCACTATTTGATAAAAGCAGAGAGTTCTGGCCAATATTTATCTCTCAGCCAACAGACAAATAATCTGGTCATTATCACATTTTTATGGGACCTTGTGGAGAAATTGGCTTCAGCATTTCCTACATTTGACAGTGATTACGTTTTTGAACATAAAGCGCTTTGTGACCTTCTAACATCATGAAAGGTGCTATATAAATGCAAGCCTTTCTATTTCTGTGACCATGATGGTTTTGCCGTGGGAGCGTTCTATTTGGTCCCTGTAATTTTGGCCTGAGTGTTCTTGGCTGTCCCTCTTGATTTACACCTTAACCTGTGTCATTGGGGTTCCACCACATTCCTGTTGGTTCTGAGAGTAGCACAAGAGGAAGTGCAAGGGATTTCACGCTTGTTTTATTCCAATAAAGTGCTCGATTGAGTAAAAGAGCATTTTGATTTAATTAAGTGTAACAGGCATGTTCCATGAGTAAAATACTCTGAAAGCAATCTGCTGTCAACTTGGCATCTTGCCTTTGACAGTCTGAGCCTTCAGGGACAATGAAGTTGGTCACAAAGTGCCACGTTACACATATCTGCATCAAGGTTGACATTTTACTTCTGAAGGACATCATTTATGCTGAGCCTATTGGTATAGAACTATATTAAGTATGATGTCTGATAGACTGTCTCTTAATCTTTACCTGATGGGTCTGAAAACAAATTATGGAACACATAATCTTAACATGAACTGTGTTTAAGCCCACTTCTCAAATATTAATCCTTTTGGAAAATTTTAATTTCTTAGCTCATGCTTTGTTCTCCTTGTTGGTGACGGATATTGCATTTCCAGATTAATCATTTGATCTTACCTTGAACTAAATTCACTCAAACATCAAAAGTGCCATTATGCTCGCTGTAATCTGTTCATTGCCAGTAGCAAATAATATTTAGACTATAAGACCACAGCAAATAGGAATAGGAGCGGGCCATTCAGCTCCCTGAGCCCGCTCTGCAATTCAATAGGAACATGGCTGATCCTACAACCCCAACTTCACTTTTCTGCTCGTTCCTCATAACCCCTGATTCCCCAACTGATCAAGAATCTATGTATCTTGGCCTTAAATATACCCAAGGGCTCTGTCCCCACACACCTCTCTGTGGCAAAGAGTGAAAGATTTGCATTTCATTCTTCTTACAGCTTTGATACTTCTGAAAGAGTTTCACAACTGGTGGAATTTGTTATTCCCATGTCAGAAATAGCAGTTGATTCAAGTCTATCAAATTCCCACTAACAGCAATGTGATGACTGAGTGGACAATTTAGTGATTAAAGTCAAATCCTGACAATCTCACTTAAATTGTCACCAGCTCAGCTGAATATTTCCAGCATTTTCTGTTTTTCTTTCAGATTTCCAGCACCTGAGTATTTTGCATTTTGAGACAATTTTGTGATGTTGACTGTGGTATGAATATGAGCCAGAACAGGAGGCAGAACCCCCTTGTTCTTCTTCATCAAGCCACATCCACTGGCTCACACATTTTTAAAAAAAGTGCGATGTAAACCTGGTGAACACTTAAAAATTTAAAGAATTGAATGAAAGTATATTTGATAAATGTAAACAAGAACGTCAAGCAAAGTAGGTTTTTTGAAAAAAAATGATAAAACCTGCTTTTAAATTGAAAATGCGAATGAGAAAAATTGTAGGTTGTTACCTGCAGATGGCAATTATTGATGGAGGTTTGGTGTCAGCAAACACTTTGTTTTCAAAATAGAGCCATGAGATCTTCTACTAGTCACCTGAGACTCCAAGAGCCTGTCTGCTCTCCTCTAAAAGATGATGGTTCTGACTGTGCAGCCCTCCATCAGTACACCACTCATGTCAGATGAAATGTATGTGCCTAAAACCCTAGAGTGGGGCATGTTACTATGACTCAGAGGTGCACATGCTACCAACTGAGCCAGTTATATCTCCGATAATAGAGATAACAAGGTGTAGAGCTGGATGAACACAGCAGGCCAAGCAGCATCAGAGGAGCAGGAAAGCTGAGATTTCGGGCCTAGACCCTTCTTTGGGTTTTAAAAGAGTGCTAGGAAATGGATCTTGAGGGCAATGGGAAGTGTTTTTTTATTCATTCATAGGATGAGGGGTCACTGGCTGGACCAGCATTTATTGCCCATTAAGAGTCAGCCACATTGCTGTGGGTCTGGAGTCACATGTAGGCCAGACCAGGTAAGGATGGCAGTTTCCTTCCCTAAAGGACATTAGTGAACCAGATGTTTTTTTTTCCAACAATCGGCAATGGATTCATGGTCATCGTTAGACTCCTGATATCAGATTTTTATTGAATTGAAAGTCCACCATCTGCCATGGAGGGATTTGAGCCCGGGTCCCCAAAACATTACCTGGGTCTGTAGCTTAACAGTTCAGCAATAATGCCATTGAGTTGACATCTGTCCTATCACTGCTATTGTAAGTTCCATTATTTTAAAGTAGTGTGGAAAGAATGGGTGTGAATGGGAGTCAGTCTACTTAGACCTGATTTTAACACTGCTGCGGAATATCCCTGATGAACTTTCAAGGCAGATACAGTTAACATTTTGCACCTGGTATGACCCTTATTCAGCACAGTTTGAAGGAGGGTACATACTGGACTTGAAATGTTAACTCTGTTTCTTTCTGCACAGATACTGCCAGACCTGCTGAGTTTTTCCAGTATTCTCTGTGTTTGTTTCAAATTTCCTGTAGCTGCAGTATTTAACCATTACTATACTTTCAAGAGATTTCCTGCTCCCTATGTCCATGAAATCAGCTAGATGTTTGGATGCAGTTGCTGATACAAAGGGGTCTAATTTTAGAAACATAGGAACAGGAGTAGGCCATTCAGCCCCTCGAGCCTATTCTACCATTCAATGGGATCATGGCTGATCTGTGGCCTAACTCCATATACCTAGCTTCAGCCCATATCCCTCAATACCTTTGCATAACAAAAAAATCCATCTATCTCCAGTTTAAAATTAACAACTGATCCAGCATCCACTGTCATTTGTGAAAGAGAATTTGAAACCTCTCCCACCCTCTGTATGTGTAGAAATGCTTCCTAATGTCTCTCCTGAATGGTCTGGCCCTAATTCTCAGATTATGCCTCTAGTTCTGGAATCCCCAACCAATGGGAATAGTTTATCCAATTTGTCGTTTCTTGTTAATTTCTTGAAGATCTGAACTAGATCACTACTTAACTTTTTACATTCTAGAGAACACAGGCTGAATTTGTGGAATCTCTCCTCATAACCTAACCCCTGAAGTCCAATTATCATTCTTGTAATCCTACGTTGTACTCCTTCCAAGGCCAGTATATCCCTTTTAAGGTGAGAGATATTATGCTAAGCAGGCTGAGAAATATATTGAATTTCTTATAGCAGCTGGAAAATATAATTAGACAGCATTGAACGAGGTATAATGTATCGGAGAATGACGATTGTCACTACCAGGCAAAATCTAATGCCCTCTGTGCCCTCCAGTAGGGATTGAACCATTTCCTAAGCCAAATGTAATGATCTGTCATAAAGCCTGGTGTAGCAGAGACTATATGCATTACCCAGTCTCTACAAATAGTCTCTCTTCTCAAAGGTGACCCACACAGTGTCTTCGTACAGATACCTTACATCAGATCAAATTTAACACATAACCTCTGCTGAAACAGAACTTTAAATAGTGACCCTTGAAGGCCGGTCTTAGATGTTTTCAGTTCCATCTGCCTTTAGCAAAGAAATTCAGATGCTAAGCAACAGCCTACTGGTATTATCACTGGACTGTTAACCCAGAGATTCAGGTAGTGTTCTGTGGACCCGTGTTTGAATCCCACCATCATAGACAGTGAAGTTTGAATTCAATAAAAATCTGCAATAAAGAGTCTAACAATGTTGATTATTAGGAAAAGCCCCTCTGGTTCGCTAATATCCTTCAGGAAAGGGAATCTGCCATCCTTTAGAGGAGGTGATGGTCTAGTGGTATTATCACTGGACTGTTAATTCTGGGGACCTGGGTTTGAATCCCGCCACGGCAGATGGTGGAATTTGAATTCAATAAATATCTGGAATTAAGAATCTAATGATGACTGTGAATCCATTGCTGATTGTCGGAAGAACCCACCTGGTTCACTAATGTCCTTTAGGGAAGGAAACTGCCATCCTTACCTGGTCTGGCCTACATGTGACTCCAGACCCACAGCAGTGTGGTTGACTCTAAACTGCCCTCTGGGCAATAAATGCTGGCCTAGCCAGCAACATCCTCATCCTGTTAATGAGTAGAGAAAAAAAATCCTTAGTTGGTCTGGCCTACAAGTGACTCCACATACACTGCAATGTGGTTGACTCCTAGCCACCCTTTGACCAGTTAGGGATGGGCAATAAATGCTGGCCGAGCCACTGATGCCCGCATCCTGTGAATGGATAAAAAAAAAATTTTTGTTGTGTTGTAAAGCATAAAGTAATAGCCGGCATATTCTGTTACTCCCTGTGTTAGCTCCCTGTAGTTCAACAGCACAGAGACCTGAGATTGTGAATCACTTCACAAAGTCCAACAAAGTTCTGCATGATATTTGTGGTGTAGAAATGAACCATTTGATCCAGTTGGTCTGTACTGAGGTTTCTGCTCCACACAAGTCTTCTCCCACCCTTCTTTATCTCAAGACCATAAGAAATGGGAACTGAAGTAGGCTATTCGGCCCCTTCAGCTTGCTCCATCATTCATTAGGATCATGGCTGATTCGACAACATTCCTGCCCTTTTCCTGTAACCCTTCATTCCTTGACTGATCAGGAATCTATCTACCTCAGCCTTAAATACACTCAAGGACTCTGCCCCCACAGCTTTCTGTGGCAAGGAGTTCCAAAGACTCTCAATATTCTGAGAGAAGATATTCCTCCTCATCTCAGTCTTAAATTGGTGCCCCTATAACCTGAGTTTATGCTGTCTGGTCCTAGACTCTCCCATGAAGGGAAACATCCTCTCAGCATTTATCCTGTCAAGCCCCTTGAGAATCCTATATGTTTCAATGAGATCACCTCTCAACCCATCAGCATACCCTTCTACATCTGTCCGCCTTTTATATTTATCTTTCTCTTGTAGTTATCTATACTGTTCATTTCAAACATTTGTTACGGTAGTGAGTTGTCACCCCTCACTGGCTATAAAGGTATTTCTCCTCAGTTCTTTATTGGATTTATTGAGCGTGATGTGAAGATGCCGGTATTAGACTGGCATGGAACAAAGACTGAAGTCGCATGACACCAGGGTATAATCCAACAGGTTTATTTGAAATCACAAGCTTTCGGAGCACTGCTCCTTTTTCAGGTGAAGCAGCACCCTGAAAGCTTGTGACTTCAAATGAACCTGTTGGATTATAACCTGGTGTCATGCGACTTCTGGATTTATTGAGGACCAACAACATTCAATGTAATATTAAGGCTGTTTCATTATGAAGGAGGTTTAAGAAACATAAAATGACTGATCAATGTCTGAAATTTACTACAGAGGAGCATGTGCTAAATTTGTACAACATTGGTACCACATACATAATGTATGATTACAAAATGAAGAATTTATCATTGCATTAAGGGAGTAATCCAATAGGCTCTAATAACACTGTCTTGCTTTTGCTACAGTTGTTACATTGCGACAGTTTTCCTTTGGTATGGCAGCTGTGTGAATTTTTATCCAGCAGTGTCATGGTTAATGAATCAGTTCAATAGATCGTCCTCAGGGCTATGATTACTCACAGTACTGGCAGAATGGTTACACCACACAGGAGATCATTTAGCCCCTCATTTCTATGCTAGTTCTCACAAGGAGTAATACTCCCCTGACCATTTCCCCTCCTTTTCAGACAATAATCCAACTCCCCCTTGAATCCCTCTTGATTGAACCTGCCTCCAAAACTCTCTCAGACAGAGCATTCTAGATCTGAGCTACCACAAGGTGCGTCTTGTGTTATCAATTAGAGTCAGAGCGTTGTAGAGATGTACAGCGTGGAAATAGACCCTTCGGTCCAACTCAACAATGCTGACCAGATATCCTAAATTAATCTAGTCCCTCCTGCCAGCATTTGGCCCATTTCCCTATTCATATACCCATCCAGATGCCTTTTAAATGTTGTAATTGTACCAGCCTCCACCACTTCCTCTAGCACGTTATTCCATACACACACCATCTTCTGCATGAAAACGTTGTCCCTTAGGTCCCGTTTAAATCTTTCTTCTCTCACCTTAAACCTTTAGTTTTGGACTCCCCTACCCTGGGGAAAAGACCTTGGCTATTCACCCTATCCATGCCCCTCCTGATTTTATAAACTTGTATAAAGGTCACCCCTCAGCCTCCAACGCTCCAGGGAAAATAGCCCCAGCCTATTCAACCTTTCCCTCTAGCTCAAACCCTCCAACCCTGGCAACATCCTTGTAAATCTTTTCTGAACCCTTTCAAGTTCCACAACATCTTTCCTATAGCAGAGAGGCCAGAATTGAATGCAGTATTCCAAAAGTGGCCTCGCTAATGTCCTGTACAGCCGCAACATGACCCTCCCAACTTCTATACTTAATGCACTGTCCAATAAAGGCAAGCATACCAAATGCCTTCCTCACTATCCCAACTACCTGTGACTCCACTTTCAAGGAGCTATGAACCTGTACCCCAAGGTCTCTTTGTTCGGCAACATTTCCCAGGGCCCTACATAAGTGTATAAGTCTTGTTGTGATTCGCCTTTCAAAATGCAGCACCTTCCATTTATGTAAATTAAACTCCATCTGCCACTCCTTGGCCCATCGGCCCATCTGATCAAGATCCCATTGTACTCTGAGATAAACTTCTTTGCTGTCCACTACACCTCCAATTTTGACATCATCAATTCATTTGCTTATGCAAATTATCTGAAATCTGTGTCCGTCCCCACCCCAACTTCCTGGTTCTCAGTTCATTTGTGAGTAGGAACTGTTTTCCTCTACTCTGTCCCGATCCCTTGACCTTGATGCATCTTATCAAATCTCCTCATAACCTTCTCTTCTGTAATGACAACAACTCCATCAATCTATCCATATAACTGATGTTCCTGAAACCTCTCTCCTGAATCTTTCCTCTATTATGATGAAAGGTATGTGATTTCTATACATTCATGTAAATTTTGTTTAGAGTTTTAATTTCAAACTAGTGGCATATGGTGCTTGTTAATTTTTTTGATGGGGGTTTAAAAATTACCTAGGTCATTCTTTCCAGATCCATGATTTTAGACCAGTATGGCCTCCTGGAGTGTTAATGGAAGTTTATTTTATTTGGGTTTATGGCAGAAGAGAGGAAAACATTAGCTGACTTTTGAGTTTACATTAAGCAAGGATTGATTTTAATGTAGAAAAGTACTGAGGTTGGACAGTATTGGGGTAGTTTGAAGGAGACCTGAACTGAAGTTAGATGCAAGTATAGTTTTTTCCGCAGGGAAAGGAGATTGTTCAGATCAGTTAAGGAAGCAAGTTACCTAAGTGAAAAAGAGTTTAGTTTGTGAAACTTTACGATCAGGAGTGTTTGAAGAGAAACATGCATTGGTTATTCAAATTTGATGAAGACTAAGCTCTCGGTTGTGTGAGTGATCAAAAAGCTTTGTAGCACACAGGACCAGAAATGAGAAGAAGGACTTAAGTGAAATTTGCCGATTTAATGGAAATAATTTTTTTCTGGGTTTTAACTAATAGTAGTGTAACAGCATTGGGAAGTAGATGGGGATTTGTTTTGCTATGTGTTTCAACATTTTTCAAGTTATGTTACGCGTAGATAGCTTGATTTATTTATTTTATTTTTCTTTCTTTTTGCGTAAAAAAAAAGGTTTTATCATTTGAACCAAATTTGCAGGCTTGTCTGTTTATGTTTCAGTGAATTACTGCCACATTTAAAAGAAAAATCTATCAAGCTAAGTTTCATTCTGGGATCTTACCTGTCCAGTAGTAACATCAGTTGGTGTCATAACAGCAACCTCTCCAATGTTCTATAAAAGTTTACCATAACCTTCATGCTTTTGCAAACTATGATCCTGTTCATAAACACCAGAATGGCAAATGCTTTATTAACATATCAATTTGTCAAGCTGTTTTCGATGATTTATACACATACACACCCACACGATGTCTCTCCATTTTCTTTCTACTAACATCGATCATTTCATCTTTCTCCCCATTAAGTTTCATCATTTGTCTGCCCATTCCACCAAATTGTCCTTGTCCTTTTGAGGTGCTATACTGTTCTGCTCAGTTTATATGCTTCTAAGTTTTGTTTTAATCACAAGTTTTGAAATTCTAACCTGATCACTGAATTCCAGGTCATTAATATTAATTTATCAGAAAGAGTAGGGTCTTAAATACCACACCTGGGGAATTGCAGTACAAACCTCCTCCAGTTCAAAATTCAAATATTAACTATTGCTTTGTTTCCTGTTACTCCGGCAATTTCTGATCCTTGTTGTCACTGTCTCTTTTATTTTGTGAGCACTAGCTTTGTTCACAAGTCTGCAATGTGGCACTGTTATGTGGCACTCTTTGGTAAGTCCAAATACACCATATCCTTCGCATTACCCTCTCAAATAGGTTAATTGAACATGATTTGTCCTTAACAAATCCATTCTGGATGTCCTTAATGAAACCATATTTCAAGTGACCTTTAGTGTGGTCCCGAATTAATATTTCTGGGAAGCTTCTCCACTGATGGGCCTGCAGTTTCTCAACTCCTACTTATACTTCTTTTTGAACAAGGGTGCAACATGCATGATTTTTCAGTCCTGTATGATCAACCTAAGTCAATGGATGACCAAAGAATTATAGCCGGTACTTCTGCAATTACCTTTCTCACTTCCCTCAGTATCACTGGACACATCTCACCCAGTATTGGCGTCTGATCATCTTCAGATGCAGACAGGCTCTCATCAGGCCTGTCAATTTTAATCATCCGGAGAAATGTCATATTAGACTCCAAATGTTAACTCTATTTCTGTCTCTACAGATGATGCCAGACTTGCTGAGTGCCTCCATGTATTTCTGTTTTTATTTTGGATCTCCAGCATCTACAGTATATTGCTTTAATTCCTATATTCAGTACAGTTGAATGAACTACCTGATATCTGTCAAGAGCATTCTTTTTCATTTCCATTTTAATCCTGCCAGTTTTTCTCACCTGGATCTCTGGATCTGTTTGCTTTCCAATGCTCCTTCCAGGGAATTTACCTTGGCTATACCTGAAGTCTTGTTTCTTTGAAAGTAGCAGTTTATTTAGCTACGTGTTTGCTGCCAACCTTTGATACAATCTACCTAGGCTGGATCCATTCTTAAAGTTGGCTTTCCCCTCAGTTTATTCTTCCGGGCAGTTTTTCTCTGTCCTTTTAGAAACTTTGCAATATTATGATCACTGTTTCCTAAATGCTCCCCCACTTCATTCCCAAGAATCAGTATCTCCTTTCTTGTTAAGTTGGAGACATGCAGTCTAGGAACTCCATCCCTTCTCTCCCTTTATTCTACTTCTATCCTGGTCTACATGCAAATAATTAAATTCTCCCCATTCTATGCACCTCTCTGAAATTTATTTGCAAATTTATTCCTCTGTATATTTCTCACTAGTTAGTAGGTTATAGACTGCAGTAGGCATTATGACTGCACCTTTCTTGTTTCTTAACCATAACCTTACTGATTCTGTCCTTGACCTTTCTGAGACATTCCCTCTCTCTCTCAGCAGCATAGTTAACACCCCGTCCGCCTCTTCTTTGAGTTGGGTCTTTATTATAGCTACAGTTTCATATTTACACCTGGCAACCTGGGCCTGTAACTCACCATTCTTATTGACCGAGATGTTCCAAAATGACAGAGATGAAGAGAATGTCTTCTCTGAGAGGGGAGTGAAACTTTGGAATTCTTTACCACAAAGGATTGTTGAAGGTGGACTGTTCAGTTTATTTAAGGCTGAGATAGGCAAATTTTTAATCAGGAAGGGAATCAAGAGCTTTGGGAAATTGTCAGGAAAACAGAGCTGAGAATTATCAGAGCCGTGATCTCATTGCCTGACATAGCAGATGGGCTGAATGGCCTACTTCTGCTCCTACATCTTGTCGTCTCATCACATTCTGTACATCCACATCCATGCACAGTGATTTCATTACATTCTGTCATATGCAGAACCCACCTGATAATTTGCTATTCCCAACCGTAGGCTTATGTATCTCGCCCAGTATTCTGTGTATGTAGTATCTCTATTATTACCTCCTGGTTGCCACATCCTTGTCAAGTGAGTTTAAACCCTCCATAATTAGTTAAAAAGATTATTCCCTTGTTGGTACAGTGATTAGGAAATTGGTTGAATAAAATATTCTGAGTTCAGTGATTGGCCTATTTCCCATGTTTCAATGTTTACCTTGTTCCTGTGTTGTGTTAAGTCACAGCAAGTGATCCAATGAACACTGCTGAGGCCAGACAGTTGAGGATGGGGTTCCCAGGGTCTGAGAGTCTCAGTCCCAAAGGAAGAGTTTCTTGTGTTCCTTGTGGTTTGCCCTTTTAATCAGGATTAATGACGTTCTCTGATTTTCAGGTGAAGGAAGACTGGAAGTACGTTGGCATGGTGATTGACCGTATCTTCCTGTGGATATTTATTTTAATTTGCATACTGGGAACGTTGGGTCTCTTCCTGCCTCCTTGGATGGCGGGAATGCTGTGAAATTGAAGGACATCAACAAACACAAGGCAAGAAAGACCTCTTCGATGAGAGTGATGGGACTGTTATTTTGATCTCCATCTCCACCCCTCGATAAGAGTTGTCTGGGCAAGAAAAATATCATTTTACTCTTCTGTAGATATTAGGCATCACAGCTGTTATATTGCAACTGTTAAAACATGTACAAGCAGAACCGAGAGATTAAAACTATGAGGGCTTTCTTTAGAAAGTCAGCAGTCACACGACCTAGGTTATAGTTCAACAGGTTTATTTGAAATCACAAGTTTTTGGAGTGCAGCCCCTTTTTCAGGTGAAGTCACTGTAACCTGGTGTTGTGAGATTTCTGACCTTGTCCACCCCAGTCCAACACCAGCACCTCCACTTCTTTAGAAAGGAGAAGGCCAAAAGGAGCAATCTTTAAGATGATGAAAAGACTCAATGGGTTAGATATGGAAAAGGTGTCTCCACTCATGGGCAGGACCAGGAATAAGACCCACAATAGAATATTCTCTCCAATAAATCCAATTAGAATTCAGGAGAAACTTCTTTACTAAGAGTCATGGAAATGTGGAACTCAACACCACCGTGAGTAGTTGAGGTGGTCTAGCAGATATATTGAATAAATACATGGGGAGAAAATAAAGGGATTAGAACATATATTGATAGGGTGTGATACTGAGGAGGCTCATCTATAAACACAGGCATGGATCAGTTGGGCTGACTGACCTTAGTGCTGCAAAATCTATGAAAACCACAACAACAAAGAACAAATAATCCACTTCTGAACTAAATACATAGAAACATAGAAAATAGGGGCAGGAGAAGGCCATTCAGCCCTTTGAACCTGCTCTGCCATTCAATATAATCATGGCTGATCATCCAACTCAATCTCCTGTTCCTGCTTTCTCCTCAGACCATTTGATCCCGTTAGACCTAAGAACTATATCTAACTCCTTCTTGGAAATACTCAATGTTTTAGCCTCAACTGCTTTCTGGGGGAGAGAATTCCACAGGCTCCCCACTCTCTGGGTGAAGGCATTTCTCCTTAACTCTGTCCTACCCCATGTCCTAAGATTGTGGCCCTGTTTCTGGCCTCCCCATTAGGGAGGGGAATCAAAGGTAGTGGGGGGTAGATGGGAATGTGGAATTCAAAGCATAAACAGATCATCTGTGAATGGCAGAGCAGGATTGAGGGGCAGAATGGCCTACTTCTGCTCCCATTTTATATATTCACCTGCATGTTTAAGACTTAGTAGCTAGTTATGTACATCTGAGTCGCATAATATTCCTTGTCCAACCTCAGGCTTGATGGGCCGAATGGCATCTTTCGCACTGTGGGGATTCTATGATTCCAAGATTCTAGACTTACGAGTAATAATGCATTACAATTAGCAGCATAATATGATAAAACAAAGAACTGCGGATGCTGGAGATCTGAGACAAAAACAAAGTACTGGAGAAACTCAGCAGGGCCGGCAGCAGCTGTGGAGAGAAACAGAGTCAATGGCTTGAGTCCAGTGACCCTTCTTTAGAGCTGACATAGACTTAGCGTGCAACAATTGGTTAGCTCCTCCCAGCATCAGTCCATGTTAACCTGATGTGCGGAGCTTGTCTTGTAATGACAGTTATTCTTTTTCAAGCGCTAATAGTTTTCGATAACAGAGGGGTGCTGAGGGAGGCTCGAGTGCAGGGAGTTACAGTGTGACATACAGACTGAACAGTTTGCATCATCACAGCAGTTTACAATCACAACCTTGCTGTTTTTCAGCTTCTTAGCAATGTCCCCACCAGATGTTGTCACTGCCAGTTATGTTTGTGAATAAAAGTCATTGCTTTTCACTGTACCCCAGCAGACTCGGTCGATGTTATTTGGCAACACAACAAAACTAAGAATAGTCTGGGACCACAAGAACTGACGATAATGGAGAAAGATGAGCAGCGGGGAAGGTTTGGGAAAGCGAAATTGCAGGTTGGGATGTAACCAGGCTGGGAGAACAGGAGTGATTGGGTGAATGGGATGAGAGGAAGTGGGATGGGCAGCAGAGATTAGGTGAAACTACAGAGGGTAGGTGTCTCAGCAGAGAGCCATTGGAAAATCCAGCTGATGCAGAATAACCATGGTTGAGGGTTTTGGCAACAGATGGACCACGGTGGGTGGAGGACATTGATGTCCATGAAGTACCCTTGATTTCCCTTACTGATTAAAAATCTGTCTATCTCAGCCTTGAATATTTGAACTGGGTGATTCCTTTGGGCTATTTCAGAGGCTAGTCAACTCAACCACATCGCTGTGTGTCTGGAGTCACATGTAGGCCAGACCAGGAAAGAAAGGCAGATTTCCTTGCCGAAGGATATTAATGAACCATGTGGGGTTTTAACAATCAATGATATTTTCACGGTCACCATCACTGAGATTAGCTTTCAAATCTAGGTTTATTCATTGAATATTAATCCCACCAACTATCTCGAAGGGAATTGAACACTCTCTGAGGATTAGCCTGGGCCTTTGTGTTACTTAAGGGGAGGCGATGGCCTAGTGGTATTATTGCTAGATTATTAATCCAGAAACCCAGCTGATGTTCTGGGGACCCGGGTTTGAATCCAAACACAGCAGATGGTGGAATTGGAATTCCGAAAAAAAAAAGCCTGGAATTGAGAATCTACTGATCACCATGAAATCGTTGCTGATTGTCAGAAAAACCCATCTGGTTCACTAAGGTCCTTCAGGGGAGGAAATCTGCCACCCTCACCTGGTCTGGCCTACATGTGACTCCAGTCCCACAGCAATGTGGTTGACACTCAGTTGCTCTCTGAAATGGCTGAGCAAGACTCTCAGTTGTACCAATTGCTACAAAGACTCAAAGAAATGAAACTGGACAGATCACCTGGCATCAACCTGGGCACTGGAAAAGACAACGGCAGAAACAGCCCTGTCGACCCTGCACAGTCCCCCTCATTAATATCGGGGTGTTAGTGCCCATATTGGGAGAGCTGTCTCACAGACTAGTCAAGTAACGGCCCGACATAGTCATACTCACAGAATCATACCTTACAGACAATGTCCCAGACACCACCATCACCGTCCCTGGGTATGTCCTGTCCCACCGGCAGGACTGACCCAGCTGAGGGGTCGGCACAGTGGGATATAGTCGGGAGGGAGTTGCTCTGGGAGTCCTCAACATTGAATCCGGACCCCATGAAGTCTCATGGCTTCAGGTTAAACATGGGCAAGGAAACCTCCTGCTGATTACCACATACCGTACCCCCTCAGCTGATGAATCAGTCTCTCCTCAATGTTGAACAACACTTAGAGGAAGCACTGAGGATGGCAAGGGCACAAAATGTACTCTGGGTGGGGGATTTCAATGCCCACCACCAAGAGTGGCTCAGCAGCAGTATTACTGATCGAGCTGGTCGGGCCCTAAAGGACATAGCTGCTAGACTGGGTCTGCGGCAGGTGGTGAGGGAACCAACAAGAGGGAAAAACATACCTGACCTCATCCTTACTAATCTGCCAGCTGCAGTTGTATCTGTCCATGACAGTATCGGCAAGAGTGACCATCGCACAATCCTTGTGGAGACAAAGTCCCGCCTTCACATTGAGAACAACCTCCATCATATTGTGTGGCACTATCACCGTGCTAAATGGGACAGACTTCGCACTGATCTAGCAACTGAAGACTGGGCATCCACGAGGCGCTGTGGGCCATCAACAGCAGCAGGATTGTATTCCAGCACAATCTGTAACCTCATGGCCCGGCATATCCCCCACTCAACCATTACCATCAAGCCAGGGGGTCAACCCTGGTTCAATGGACAGTGCAGGAGGGCATGCCAGGAGCAGCACCAGGCATACCTGAAGATGGGGTATCAACCTGGTGAAGCCACCAAACAGGACTACTTACACGCCAAACAGCGAAAGCAGCAAGTGATAGACAGAGATAAGTGATCCCACAACCAATGGATCAGATCTAAGCTCCGCAGTCCTGCCACATCCAGTTGTGAATGGTGGTGGACAATTAAACAACTCACTGGAGGAGGAGGCTCCACAAATATCCCCATCCTCAATGATGGAAGAGCCCAGCACATCAGTGCAAAAGATAAGGCTGAAGCATTCGCAGCAATCTTCAGCCAGGAGTGCCGAGTGGATGATCCATCTCGGCCTCCTCCAGTGGTCCCCAGCATTACAGATACCAGTCTTCAGCCAGTTCGATTCACTCCACATGATATCAAGAAACAGTTGGAGACACTGGATACTGCAAAGGCTGTGGGCCCTGACAACATTCCGGCAATAGCACTGAAGACTTGTGCTCCAGAACTTGCTGCTCCCCTAGCCAAGCTGTTCCAGTACAGTTACAACACTGGTATCTACCCGACAATGTGAAAAATTGCCCAGGTATGTCCTGTACATAAAAAGCAGGACAAATCCAACCCGGCCAATTACTGCCCCATCAGTCTCCTCTCGATCATCAGTAAAGTGATGGAAGGTGTCAGTAACAGTGCTATCAAGCAGCACCTGCTCAGCAATAACCTGCTCAGTGACGCCCAGTTTGGGTTCTGCCAGGGCCACTCAGCTCCTGACCTCATTACAGCCTCAGTTCAAACATGGACAAAAGAGCTGAATTCCAGAGGTGAGGTGAGAGTGACAGCCCTTGACATCAAAGCTGCATTCGACCAAGTGTGACATCCAGGAGCCCGAGCAAAACTGGGATCAATGGGTATCAGGGGACAAACGCTCCGCTTGTTGGAGACATACCTGACACATAGGAAGATGGTTGTGGTTGTGGGAGTTCAGTCATCTTAGCTCCACGACATCTCTGCAAGAGTTCCTCAGGGTAGTGTCCTAGGCCCAACCATCTTCAACTGCTTCATCAATGACCTTCCCTCCATCATAAGGTCAGAAGTGGGGATGTTCGCCGATGATTGCACAATGTTCAGCACCATTCGTGACTCCTCAGATACTGAAGCAGTCCATGTTCAAATGCAACAAGATCTGGACAATATCCAGGCTTGGGCTGACAAGTGGCAAGTGACATTCACGCCACACAAATGCCAGGCTATGACCATTGCCAATAAGAGACAATCTAACCACCGTCCCTTGACATTCAATGGTGTTACCATCACTGAATCCTCACTATCAACATCCTGGGGGTTACCATTGACCAGAAACTCAACTGGACTCACCACATTAACACAGTGCCTACAAGAGCAGGCCAGAAGCTAGGAATACTGCAGCAAGTAACTCCCCTCCTGACTCCCCAAAGCCTGTCCACCATCTACAAGGCACAAGTCAGGAGTGTGATGGAATACTCCCCACTTGCCTGGATGGGTGCAGCCCCAGCAACACTCAAGAAGCTTGACACCATCCAGGACAAAGCAGCCGCTTGATTGGCATCACATCCATAAGCATCCACTCCCTCCACCACTGACGCTCAGTAACAGCAGTGTGTACTATCTACAAGATGCACTGCAGAAATTCACCAAACATCCTCAGGCAGCACCTTCCAAACACACGACCACTTCCATCTAGAAGGACAAGGGCAGCAGATACATGGGAACACCATCACCTCCAAGTTCCTTTCCAAGTCATTCACCATCCTGACTTGGAAATACATCGCTGTTCCTTCAGTGTCGCTGGGTCAAAATCCTGGAATTCCTTCCCTAATAACATTGTGGGTCAACCCACAGCAGTGGTTCAAGAAGGCAGCTCACACCCACCTTCTCAAGGGCAACTAGGGACGGGCAAGAAATGCTGACCCAGCCAGCGATGCCCACATCCCACAAAATGAATAGAAAAAAAAAATCACACCCCCACCTCCCTGTCTCTCTGTGCATTCCAACCATCATGTCTGTACTGGCTATCTGGTAAAAATGAAGATTCAGTTAATCTCACTCTCTGCATGTTCCCATAAAAGCCTTTCTCTTCAAGTAGTTATTCAGTCGTCTTTTGAAAATAATTCATAACTTTGCTTTTATTACCCACTCTGACGGATCATGATAATTAGAAAAAATACTGTGACTATTGTTTCCTGCGTCAATTTTTAAAAATCTGTATCCTTTGCATAGCAACTTTCCTGACACTGGAAACAGTTTCACCCTATTTATTTTGTACTGATCAGGATTTAAAACACTCTCATTAAATCTTTGTTTGAAGAGAATGTTCCCAGCTCTTCTAATCCCTCCACAGAACTGATGTTCCTCTTATTTGACACCATTGCAACATTATCAATAAGTCATTAATATCTTTTTATTATTTGACTTGTTTGTGTGACCTAAAGGACCAATGGAACTGGATTCCAAACATGGAGCAACAGAAGGAATTGACTTCCCTGAAACTGAAACGTTTATCGTTAGTGTGGAGGGAGGCTGCCCCCTGGAGGATGCGCAGTTTGTTGACTTTTAAATGATTTTTCAACTTGCGGAGATGCTGGTCTTAGACAGGGGTGGACAAACACAGAGGTCATACAGCGTCATGGTGTTGTGTGACTTCTGGCTTTTCAATGTGTAATTTTTCCTTTATTCGTTCAGGGGACAGGGGTGTCACTGGCATGGGAACTGTTTATTGCTTATCCCTCGTTGTCGTCGAACTGAAAGGTTGGCTCGGGCTGTTTTCAGAGGGTAGTTGAGAGTCAAGCACATTGCTGTGGACTGGAGTCACTTGGAGCCTGATCAAGCAAATATGCAGATTCCTTCCCTAAAGGAAATTAGTGACCCATGTGGGTTTTTATGACAATTCATAACGGTTTCACATTCACAGCAATGCAGCATTCAGCTCCAGGCTTTTACTTTAACTAGATTTAAATTCCTCCAGGTGCTGTGATGAGATTTGAACTGCTTTTCTGCATTTATATAAATGATTTGGATGTGAATACAGGAGGTTTGGTTAATAAGTTTGTAGATGGCACCAAAATTAGTGGCGTAGTGGACAGTGAAGAAAGTTACCTCAGAGTACAAAGAGCCCTTGATCAGATGGGCCAACGGGCCGAGGAGTGGCAGATGGAGTTTAATTTAGATAAATGTGAGGTGCTGCATTTTGGAAAGGCAAATCAGAGCAGGATGTATACACTTAATGGTAAGGTCCTGGTGAGTGCTGCCGAACAAAGAGATCTAAGCGTTCAGTTGCATAGTTCCTTGAAAGTGGAGTCACAGGTAGACAGGGCAGTGAAGAAGGCATTTGCTATACTTGCCTTTATTAGTCAGTGCATTGTGCACAGGAGTTGAGATGTCATATTGTGGCTGTACAGGACATTGGTGAGAGCACTTTTAATATGCTGTGTTCAATTCTGGTCTCCGTGCTGGAGGAAATACGTTGTTAACCTTGAAAGGGTTCAGAAAAGATTTACAGGGATGTTGCTGGGATTGGAGGGTTTGAGCTGTAGGGATTTTTTTCCTGGAGCATTGGAGGCTGCAGGGTGACCTTATACAGGTTTATAAAATCATGAGGAGCATGGATAGGGTAAATAGCCAGGGTTTTTTCCCCAGGGTAGGGGAGTCCAAAACTAGAGTGCATAGGTTTAAGGTGAGAGGGGAAAAATTTAAAAGGAACCTAAGGGGCAACATTTTCACACAGAGGGTGGTGCATGTATGGAATGAGCTGCCAGAGGAAGTGGTGGAGGCAGATAAAATTAAGTCATTTAAAAGGCGTCTAGATGGGTACATGAATACGAAGGGTTCTGAGGGATACGGGCCAAATGCTGGCAAATGGGACTAGAATAATTTAGGATATCTGGTCGGCATGGATAATTTGGACCGAAGGGTCTGTTTCTGTGCTGTACAACTCTATGACTGTATGAACTCACTAACTCAGATTACCAGCCTGGGATTTGGGATTAGTAACCCACAGACAATACTGCTGTGCTGCCAACTCTTCCACTTTGAATCGTTGGGAAAGATAATAGAAAAATCTACATTATTTTGCATTTTTTCACAACTTCACTTTCAAGATCAATGAACTACTTTTGAAGCACCATTGTTGTTGGGATATAGGAAACATAGAGTCATACAGCATGAAAACAGACCCTTTGGTCCAACCAGTCCATGCCGACCATAATCCCAAACTAAACTAGTCCCATCTGCCTGCTGCTGGCCCATATCCCTCCAAACCTTTCCTATTCATGCATTTATCCAAATGTCTTTTAAATGTTGTAACTGAACCCACATCCACCTCTTCCTCAGGAAGTTCATTCTATACACAAACCGCCCTCTGTATAAAAAATTTACCTCTTACGTATTTTTAAAATCTTTCTCCTCTCACCTTAAAAATGATCCCCCTAGTCTTGAAATCCCCCATCCTAGGCAAAAGACAACTACCATTAACTCTATCCATACCTCTCACTATTTTATAAAGTTCTATCAGGTCACCTCTCAACCTCCTATGCTCCATTGAAAATTGTCCCAGCCTATCCATTGGGTAGATGCAGCATGGGTTCACCAAGGACAGGTCATGTTGAACTAATTTACTGGAATTCTATGAAGACAGTATGAACACAGTGGACAATGGGGGACCCAGTAGGTGTGGTGTATCTGGATTTCCAAAAAGCATTCGACAATGTGCTGCACAAAAGGTTGCTACATAAGATAAAAGTGCACAGTGTTACAGGCAATGTATTAGCATGGATCAAGGATTTGTTAACTAACAGGAAGCAAAGAGTGGGGAAAGAGTGGAGACCTGTCCGTCCTCCCTGGACTGACCTATCTCCTCCCTAACTCCCCACCTACACTCACCTTTACTGGCTCCATCCCCACCTCTTTGACCTGTCTGTCTCCTCTCCACCTATCTTCTCCTCTATCCATCTTCTATCTGCCTCCCCCTCTCCCTATTTATTTCAGAACCTCCTTCCCCTCCCCCATTTCTGAAGAAGGGTCTAGGCCTGAAACGTCAGCTTCACTGCTCCTCTGATGCTGCTTGGCCTGCTGTGTTCATCCAGCTCTACACCTTGTTATCTCTAGTGGGGATAAATGAGTGTTTTTCTGGTTGGCGATCAGCGACTAATGGTGTGCCTCAGGGATCAGTGTTGGGACTGCAATTGTTTACAGTTTACATGGATGATTTGGAGTTGGGGACCATGTGTAGTGTGTCAAAATTTGTGGATGACACGAAGATGAGTGATAGAGCAAAGTGTGCAGAGGACTCTGAAAGTTTGCAGAGGGATATAGATATTTTAAATGAGCGGGCGAAGGTCTGACAGATAAAGTACAATGTTAATAAGCGTGAAGTCACCCATTTTGGTGGGAATAACAGTAAAAGGGTTTATTATTTGAACGGTGAAAAGTTGCAGCGTGCTGCTGTGCAGTGGGACCTGGGTGTCCTTGTGCATGAATCACAGAAGGTTGGTTTATAGGTGCAGCAGGTAATTAAGATGGCAAATGGAATTTTGTCCTTCATTGCTGCAGGGATTGAGTTTAAAAACAGGGAGGCTATACTGCAGCTGTATAGGGTCCTGGTGAGGCCATACCTGGAGTACTGTGTGCAGTTTTTGTCTCCTTACTTGAGAAAGGATGTACTGGTACTCAAGGGGGTGCAGAGGAGATTCACTCGGTTGATTCCGGAGTTGAGAGGGTTGGCTTATGAGGAGAGACTGAGTAGACTGGGATCATATTTATTGGAATTTACAAGAATAAGGGGGGATTTTATAGAAACATATAAAATTATGAAGAGAATAGTTAAGATAGAAGCAGGGAGGATGTTTCCACTGGAAACTAGAACAAGAGGGCATAGCCTCAGAATAATGGGGGACAGATTTAGGACTGAATTGAGGAGGAACTTCTTCACCCAAAGGGTTGTGAATCTGTGGAATTCCCTGCCCAGTGAAGTAGTTGAGGTTTCCTCATTAAATGTTTTTAAAGCTAAGAAAGATAATTTTTTGAACAGTAAAGGAATTAAGGGTTATGGTCAGTGGGTGGATAAGTGGAGCTGAGTCTCAAACAGATCAGCCATAATCTTATTGAATGGTGGAGCAGGCTCGATGGGCCAGATGACCAACTCCTGCCCCTGGTTCTTATGTTCTTATCCAGCCTTTCTTTATAACTCAAACCTTCCATACCCAGCAACGTGCTGGTAAATCTCTTCTGAACTCTCTCCAGCTTGATAATATCCTTCCTATAACTGGGCAATCAGAACTAGGCACAGTATTCCAGAAGAGGCCTCACCAATGTGCTGTACAACCTCAACATGACGTCCCAACTCTGATAGTCAAAGCTCTGAGCAATGAAGGCAAGCGTACCAAACACCTTTATAACCACCCTGTCTATGTGACACAAACTTCAAAGAATTATGTACCTGCATCCCCAGGTCCCTCTGTTCTACAACACCACCCAAGGCCCTACCATTAATTGTATAAGCCCTACACCTGTTTGTTTCACCAAAATGCAATACCTTGCATTTATCCAAATTGAACTCCATCTGCCATTTTTCAGCCCATTGACCCATTTGATCAGGACATCCATTTTGCATATAGCAAGTTCCCATAAATAGCAATGCACAAGTGGCCAGATAATATGCTTTAGATGATGCTGGTTGAGTGATAAAAACTGGCCAGGACACAGTGAGATGTCACGTCCTCTTCTTCGCAATAAAATTAAGGAATCCACCTGAGAGGCAAGACACAGTCATATTTAACTCTGAATTGACTTTCCAGCTGTTGTCACTAACGCTGTCCATTTCCACGTTTGTAATGTTGCCGAACTCTAACCCCTGTTAAGGTTCATCTGCTGTTAAAAGCCTTACCATGCCTGTGTTGCCTCTAGATGTGACATTTCTTATGCATAGAGTCATAGAGGTATACAGCATAGAAACAGACCCTACAGTCCAATTCATCCATGCCAACCAGATATCCTAAATTAATCTCGTCCCATTTGATAACATTTGGCCCATATCCCTCTAAACCCTTCTTATTCATATACCTATCCAGATGCCTTTTAAATGTTGTAATTGTACCAGCCTCCACCACTTCCTCTGGCAGTTCATTCCCTACACATACCACCCTCTGCATGAAAAAGTTGTGCCTTAGATCCCTTTTAAATCTTTCCCCTCTCACCTTAAACCTATGCCCCTCTAGTTTTGGACTCCCCACCCTGGGGAAAAGACCTTGTCTATTCACCCTATCCATGCCCCTCATGATTTTATAAACCTCTATAAGATTACCTCTCAGCCTCCGACGCTCCAGGGAAAATAGCCCCAGCCTGTTCAGCCTCTCCCTATAGCTCAAACTCTCCAACCCTGACAACATCCTTGGAAATCTTTTCTGAACCCTTTCAAGTCTCACAGCATCTTTCCTACAGCAGAGAGACCAGAACTGCACGCAGTATTCCAAAGGTGGCCTAACCAATGTACTGTACAGCCACAACGTGACCTCCCAACTCTTATACTCAATGCACTGACCAATAAAGGCAAGTGTACCAAACGCCTTCTTCACTGCCCTACATATCTGTGTCTCCACTTTCAAGGAACTATGAACTTGCACTCCAAGGTCTCTTTGTTCAGTAACACTCCCCAGGACGTTAATATTAAGTGTATAAGTCCTGCCCTGATTTGCTTTTCTGAATTGCGGCACTTCACATTTATCTAAATTAAACTCTGATTGCCCATTTGATCAAGATCTCATTGTACTCTGAGGTAACCTTCATCGCTGTCCACTACACCTCCAATTTTGGTGTCATCTGCAAACTTACTAACCATACCTCCTTTGTTCATATCCAAATCATCTATATAAATGACAAAAAGCAGTGGACCCAGCACCAAACCTTGTGGTACGCTACTGGTCACAGGCCTCCAGTCTGAAAAACAACCCTCCACTACCTTCTACCTTCTGTATCCAAGTGCCTGGTTCTCCCTCTATTCCGTGTGATCTAACCTTGATAATCAGTCCACTGTGAGGAAGTTGTTGAATGCCTTAATGAAGTTGATATAGATCACGTCAACTGCTCTGCCCTCATCAATCCCCTTTGTTACAACTTTAAAAAACTCAGTCAAGTAGTGAGGCATGATTTCCCATGCACAAAGCCACGTTGGCTATCTCTAATCAGTCCTTGCCTTTCCAAATACATGTAATTCCTGTTCCTCAGGATTCCTCCAACAACTTGCCCACCACTGATATCAGGCTCACAGGTCTATAGTTCCCTGGCTTTTCCTTACCACCTTTCTTAAATAGTGGCACCACGTTAGCCAACCTCCAGTCTTCCAGCACCTTGCCAGTGGCTATTGATGATACAAATATCTCAGCAAGGGGCCCAGCATTCACTTCCTTAACTTCCCACAGAGTTCTAGGATATGCCTGATCAGGTCCTGGGGATTTATCCACTTTTATCCTTTACAAGACATTGCTTATTGGTCTTCCAGATTCTACCTCATATAAAACAAAGGCCTTCACAATTCTGCTGCTTGTGTTGTGACTCAGGACAACTCCCATTCGCCTAAATCCCCTTACTCATTGACATACATTGGCTCCTGGTTAAACAACATCTCAATTTTTAACATCTCATAATTACTCATTTTTAGTCATTCATGGGATGTGGATGGCTTTGGTAGGCCAGTATTTATAGTCTGTCACTAATTGCACAGATGACAGTTGAGAGTTAAACACATGGCTGTGGGTCTGGAGTCACATGTAGGCCCAGAACCAGGTGAGGGTTGCCGTTTCATTCCCTAAAGGACATTAGTGACGCAGATGGGTATTTCCCCAATAACAGTTTCATGGTCATCATTAGACTCTTAATTCTAGATGCTTTAAAAATTGAATTCAGATTCCACCAGCTGCCCAAAATTTGAACCCAGGTTCCCAGAACACTGCCAAGGTCTCAGGACTAATAGTTTAGCAATAATGCTACTAGATTAGTAACTGTCCATCCCATCTCTGTGCATCAAATCCTCACATGACCTCACCCCTCCCTATCTCTACAATCTCCTCCAACACCACACTCTCTGAGATACCTTTGCTGTTCTTCAGCATTCCTGTTTTATATTGATCTATTCCTGATTTCAATTGCCTGGATCCTAAACTCTGGAATTAGCTCCTTAAACAACGATGTCTCTCTGCCCCTCTTTCCACCTCAAAGAAACTCGTTAAAACTTAATTCTTTGTCTGAAACTTGTGCTGTCTTACTTAGTATCTCTGTAGCTCACCCTTCCACAGGAATACATTCAACTTAAAAGGAGCCAACATATAAAGCTGAGATTGCAATTCAATTGTAATTAGGAGGCTATTATTAATGGACAATTGTTTGTTCACAAGACTCTTCCAGTTATAGCAGCAAGGTAGCTATCCTTATTGATGCTAGATCACTTTGGGTTTGAAGGAGATGACACACACAACATGCTTAATAACAACATAGAAATATAGAACTTAGAAGTAGTGTGAAACCATTTCTCTCTTTTACCCTGCTTTCCCATTCACTATAATCATGGCTGATCCTCTATCTCAATGCCACATTTCTTCTTTCTCCCCATACTCCTTGATGCCTTTAAAATCTAAAAATTGCCAGTCTTTTTGTTGAGCCCCTCTCATTCTTCTAAACTCTTGTGTATACAGGCCCAGTCAAACCAGTCTCTCCTCATAGGACAATCCTGCTAACCTTGGTATCAGCCTGGTGAACCTCCGCTGTGCTCCCTCTATCACAAGTAAATCCATTCTGAGGTAGGGAGACCAAAACTCCTGAAATACTCCAGGTGTGGTCTCACCATGACCTTGTATACCTGCAGCAAGACATTGGGGCACCAAAGGAAAGATAGGTTGGAGAGTGAGTTGAGAAAAATACATAAGGAGCCTACAAAGGGATTTAGATTGGTTCAGTGGGTGGGTGAAGATCTGGCAAATGGAGTACTCTGTGGGAAAGTGTGAAATTGTCCGTGTTGGCAGTGAGAATAAAAAAGAAGCAGATGATCTAAACGGTGAGCTACAGAGGGATCTGGGTGTCCCAGTGTGTGAATCACGGAAGGTTAATCTGCAGGTACAGCAAGTTATCAGCAAAGCTAGTAGGATGTTATGTTTTACTGTGAGGGCAATTGGATGTAAGAATAGGGAGGCTATGTTCCAGTTATACAGGGCATTGGTGAGAGCACATCTGGAGCACTGTGTACAGTACTGGTTACTGTACTTACAGAAGCATGTTGATGCATTGGAAGCAGTTCAGGGAAGGCTGACTAGACTAATACAGGTGGTGCCTGATTTACAAACGTCCGACTTTTCGTACTCACATACATTAGCCCTTATGGGGGAATAATTTTAAAGTTCCGACATATAAACATTTCCTGAACGTATCAACAGCTGCTTGATGTTGTCCTGCATTGTGTTCCGACTTGCACAAAAATCAACTTGTGAATGGACTCCAGAGCAGAACCCAATCGGTTCCCAGGGACTGTCTGTACTCAGGATTGAGTGGATTGTCTGAAGATGAAAGGCTCGACAGGTTGGGCCTGTATCCCCTGGAGTTTAGAAGAGTCAGAGGTGACTTAATTGAAACAGATTATATCCTGAGGGGCTTTGACCGGGATGATGTGGAAAAGATGAGACAACACAGTGTGGAGCTGGAGGAACACAGCAGGCCAGGCAGCATCAGAGGAGCAGGAAAGCTGACATTTCGGGTTGGGACCCTTCTTCAGGGGGAGGGAGCTGGGAAATAAATAGAGAGAGGAGGGGTGGGGCTGGGGAAGGTAGGTGGGATGGTGATAGGTGAGTGCAGGTAGGCAGAGGTGGGGATTGGTCAGTGAGGTGGGAGGGGTGGATAGGTGGGAAAGAAGATGGACAGGTTGTGTCAGGTCAAGGAGGCCGGGATGAGAGGGAGTGTTGGTCGTGGGATGAGGCCGGGGGTGGGGAGATTTTGAAACTGGTAAAGTCCACATTGAGACCATTGGGCTGTAGGCTCCTGAGGCAGAATATGAGGTGCTGCTCCTCCAGTTTGCGGGTGGCATCATTGTGACACTGGAGGAGGCCCAGGATAGACATGTCGCCCAAGGAGTGGGAGGGGGAGTTAAAATCCTTCGCGACTGGAAGGTGTTGTCATTTGTCATGAACAGAGCGCAGGTCTACAAAGCGGTCTCCAAGCCTCGGCTTGGTCTCATCAATGTAGAGGAGACCACATCGGGAGCAGCAGATGCAGTAGATCACATTGACAGATGTGCAGGTCAAACCTTGACTAATGTGGAAGGTTTGTTTTGAGCCTTGAATGGGGGTGAGGGGGGAGGTGTAGGGGCAGGAGTAGCGTTTCCTGCTGTTGCAGGGAAAGGTGCCGGGGGTGGTGGGGTTAGTGGGGAGTGTGGAGCAGGTGAGGGATTCACAGAGAGAGCAGTCCCTATGAAAGGCAAATAGGGATGAGGAGGGAAATATATCTTTGCTTGTGGGATCGGATTGTAGGTGGTGGAGAATGATACGCTGGATGCGGAGGTTGGTGGGCTGATATGTGAAGTCAAGGGGATTATGTCATTTTTTTGGAGGGGGAGAGGGTGTGAGGGTGGAAGCGTGGAAAATGCAAGAGATGCGGTTGAGGACATTTTCGATCACCGGAGAGGGGAAGTTATGGTACTTGAAATAGGAGGGTATCTGGAACACTCCAGTGGAACGCTCCATCATGGGAGCAGATGCGACAGAAGCGAAGGAATTGGGAATAGGGGATGGCATTTTTGCAGGAAGGTGGGTGAGAGGAGGTGTAGTCCAGGTAGCTGTGAGAGTCGGTCGGTTTGAAATAGACGTGAGTTTTGAGGTGGTCACCAGAGATGGAGGCATAGAGGTCCAGGAAGGAGAGGGAGGTATCAGGTGAACTTAACATTGGGGTGGAAGGTGTTAGTAAAGTTGATGAACTGTTCATGCTCCTCTTGGGAGCATGAGGCAGCGCTGATACAATCATCGATGTAACGGAAGAAAAGGTGGGGGATAGGGCCAATGTAGCTGCGGAAGAGAGACTGTTCCACGTATCCTATGAAGAGGCAGGCATAGTTTGGGCCCATGCAGTTCCAAGGCCACCCCCTTAGTCTTTCAGAAGTGGGAGGAGTTGAAGGACAAGTTGTTAAGGGTAAGGATGAGTTCAGTTAAGTGGATGAGGGAGTCGGTGGAGGGGGACTGGTTGGGCCTGTGGGAGAGGAAGAAGCGGAGGGCTTTTAGACCATCCACATGGGGAATGCAAGTGTACAGGGATTGGATGTCCATAGTGAAGATGAGGTGTTGAGGGCCAGGGAATTGAGAGTCTTGGAGGAGATGCAGGGTATGGGTGGTGTCCTGGATGTAGATGGGGAGTTCCTGGACCAGGGGACAAAAAACAGAATCAAGATGAGTGGGGACAGGAGCAGGCAGAGACAGTGGGTCGGCCGGGACAGTCAGGTTTGTGGATTATGGGTAGGAGATAGAAACGGTGGAACGATGTTGTTGGAGGCTGTGGGCGGAAGGTGTGGATGTTGGGAAGGAGATAGAAATGGGCGGTGCGGGGTTGGGGAATGATGAGCTTGGAGGCTGTAGGTGGGAGGTCACCTGAAGTGATGAGGTTATGGATGGTCTGGGAGATAATGGTTTGGTGGCTAGGGATGGGGTCATGATTGAGGGGGCGTGTCTATCTCCTTCCCAATACCCACAAACCTGGGGTCATCCATTTAAGACAGCGATGAGGAAACAGTTTCTTTTTGTCAGAGGATTGTGAATCTTTAGAATTCCCTTCCTCGAAAGGCAGGGAATGCAGGATCTTTAGATATTTTTAAGGTAGAGGGAGATAAATTCTTGATGACCAAGCGGATGAAAGATTATCAGGGAAGTGCGGAAAGGTAGAGTTGAGGGTAAAATCAGATCAGCCATGAATTGAATGGTGGAGCAGACTCAAAGAGCTGAGTGGCAAACTTCTGTTCTATGTTGGTATGTTCATCTTCCTGCTTCAAAACTCAAATTATCTTGCAATGAAAACTGACTTACCATTTACCTTCCTCATTGCTCACTGCTCCTGCCTGTCTACTTTCCTTAGATAACAAGGCGTAGAGCTGGATGAACACAGCAGGCCAGGCAGCATCAGAGGAGCAGGAAGGCTGACATTTCGGGTCTGGACCCTTCTTCAGAAATCAGACCCGAAACGTCAGCCTTCTTGCTCCTCTGATGCTGCTTGGCCTGCTGTGTTCATCCAGCTCTGCACCTTGTTATCTCAGACTCCAGCATCGGCAGTTCCTACTGTCTCTGTCTACTTTCCTTGACTGGCGTACAAGAACACCCAGATCCCATTGTTGATCCAAGATGGTGACAATAATGGTCTGTGACACAACTCAGTGAGCAGTGGGGACCAGTGTTATTTCTAAATGGTGCCAACAAGGAAAATTAGATTTCCCGACTTTCAGGATAAACAACATGGGGAAAAGGCTTCAACAGAAGTAGATACTTCTGATGCTGATGATGACAAACCCCACAAATCTCATGGCAAGCCAGAAGAATACTTCAGACAGTGATATGGTAGGAAGCACCATCCCACTGTACTGATATCATGGAGATTTGGTAAGAGTAAAGAAGGAGCTGGAGGAGATGATCAGGATGTCTAATGGAATGTTGATCCTTATTTCAAAGGTGTTGGAGTATAACAGTAGTGAAGTCTTACTGTCACTGCCCAGGGTGCTGGTGAGATCACATCAGGAGTACTGTGCAAAAACAAGGAACTACAGATGCTGGAAATTTAAAACAAAAATTGCTGGAGAAACTCAGCAGATCTGGCAGCATCTGTGGAGAGAAGGCGTTGTCAGTGTTTCAGGTCAGAATTGGGGAACGGTCGCTGGACCCGAAAGGTTAACTCTGCTCTCTCTCCGCAGGTGCTGTCTAACTTGCTGAGTCTTTTTTTTTCCAGCAATTTCTGATTTTGTTTCTGGAATAGTGTGAGCAGATTCGGTCAACTTATTTTAGGAAAGAACAAAAGCTGAAACTGCCGGAAAAGCTCAGCAGGTCTGGCAGCATCTGTGGAGAGAAATCAGAGTTAACGTTTCAGGTCCGGTGACCCTTCCTCAGAATGGGTCACTGGACCCGTTTATTTAATGAAATATACCATTTCATTGGAGGCAGTTGAGAGAAGGTTCATTAGGATGATCCCTGGTATGGAGGGATTGTCTTATGACCAAAGGCTAGACAGGTTGGGACTCTACTCCCTGGAATTTAGAAGAATGAGAGGTGATCCCATTGAAACATATAGAACACGTAAGGGGCTTGGCAGGGTCAATGCTGAGAGGATATTTCCCCTCATGGGAGAGTCTACCACCAGAGGGCATAGTCCCAGAATAAAGAGATACCAATTCAAGACTGAGATGAGGAGGAATTTCTTCTCGCAGAGGGTTGTGGGTTTTTGGAACTCCTTGCCAGAGAGACCTGTAGGAGGAGTCCTTTTGTATATTTAATGCTGAGATCGATAGATTCTTGATCAGTCAAGGAATGAAGGGGTACGGGAAACAGCAAGAAAGTGGATGTGAGGAATGTCAGATCAGCCAGGATCCTATTGAATGGCAGAGCAGGCTCAAAGGGCTGAATGGCCTGCCCCGTCTCTTATGGTCTAATGGAGTCAGACCTGAGGGTTTGTAGTAATGTAGGCCATATTCATGAAACCCGTAAATAGTTACATCGACTTAATAAACTTCCTGTTGTTTACTCATCAAGATTATTCCAGTTAGACCAGAAACGTGGCTATCCTCACCCATAGTTTGATCAGTTTGGGATTGAGAGAACCCACACAAACAGCTGTGAACTTTGATTCTCTCTCTACATTTTCTACCTGACCTGCTGAATAATTCCAACCTGCTTTGCCCCTGATTTCTGATTTCCTGTCTGTGCCGTACATTCTGCTGTTAATAGTGTTGAAGATTTCACTCAACCCCCAGTACTCAGGGACATTTGGAGGAGTGAACTCCCAACATCCAATAGGCTCTTGTGTGTGAAATAGTATAAATTTACTGAAGAAATTCAATTTAAATCATCAAAATGAAAGATAATTACAGACCACAATCTGTACGTCAAATTGTCCTCTGTCAGTTGGCTTTCAAAGAGCAGCTTACGCTCCTCATGTTTGCTTTCTGACTTTAAACAGCGAGTGAAACCAGGCTGGCATTTTTTAAAGAGTTTAATTTGTCTGAGTTAGCCACACTCAAACACTGCTCTCTCTTCAGACCTGCCTGACCTAATGTAAAATTTATAACTGTGAAAACTCATTTAAAAAAAAAACATGTTGCTAAGTCTGTGCCTGAACCCTTCACAGAAATATGCATTACATTTCTTGCTTTTAGAGTCAATTTCAGAGCTTGAACTGCAAAGGCAATGATTATTTTGCAAAACTGGCCTTGCTGCAGCACACTGTGTAAAGGCCAGGTTGAGACTGAAAGTTAAGTGTTCGAATCTTGAGCTCAGAATCCAAAGTGACACCAAACCCCCCAACCCCCCAAAAATCCACAATCTACTTCAGTAACACAGAAAGTAAACTGGAAATGCTAGATTAGCAATCCAGAACCCCAGACTATTGCTGAGGGGGGCAGTGGTTTGAATCCCACTATGGCAGATGGTGAAATGTGAATTCATTTACAATGTGGAATAAAAAATCTAGTCTAATGGTGTTTGAGAGAT
>NC_063350.1:3371801-3404531 GCF_021869965.1 Rhincodon typus
GCAGTCAGTAGTGAGCAGTGAGCAGTGAGCAGTCAGTAGTGAATAGTGAGCAGTGAGCTGTGAGCAGTGAGCAGTGAGCAGTCAGTAGTGAGCAGTCAGTAGTGAGCAGTGACAGTGAGCAGTCAGTAGTGAGCAGTCAGTAGTGAATAGTGAGCAGTGAGCAGTCAGTAGTGAGCAGTCAGTAGTGAGCAGTGAGCAGTCAGTAGTGAGCAGTGAGCAGTGAGCAGTGAATAGTGAGTAGTGAATAGTGAGCATTGAGCAGTCAGTAGTGAGCAGTGAGCAGTCAGTCGTGAGCAGTGAGCAGTGAATAGTGAGCAGTGAGCAGTGAGCAGTGACAGTGAGCAGTGAGCAGTCAGTAGTGAGCAGTCAGTAGTGAGCAGTGAGCAGTGGTGAGTTGGGCCGAAGGGCCTGTTTGCACACTGTAGGGATTCGATATAAAGAAATCTCACTTCCCCGATGACAGCGAGGCAGACGTTTAATCACTTCTGCAGTGATTGAGCTGCCTTTGGTTCTCACAGGGTTAGAAACATCGAAAACAGGAGCAGGAGGAGGCCATTCAGCCCTTCGAGCCTGCTCCACCATTCAATATGACCATGGCTGATTATCCAGCTCAGTTCCCTATCCCTGCTTTCTCCCCCATACCTTTACGGAGGTGCAGTGGAGGGTAACAAGCGGAACAGGGAAAGGTGGACTCTACTGCAGTAAAATCTTGGATTATATTCCGTGTTTCACAATGGTGCCAGAACAGGGCAACACTTTGCATTTTGCACAAAAAGATACTTTTCACTGTATTTTTCTACACGTGACAGTAAATCTAAATCTTTAATCCCTATGGCCCTAAGAACCACAACAAGCTTTTTATTAATTGGCACCTATGGGGCCAGGAGTGTGCTGATTGATCAAATACTTGGCATAATCAAGGGATTCACATAATCAGTGTAAAAACACACACTAAATAATAGAAACCTAATGCACAGGGTGTATACATCACTGTGATACTTTATTTACAGCATAAATCACTTAAATAATAATGCAACTTTGCCCTAAATAAAACTTATGGCTGACAGCCTTCTTGCTTGTATTCTCAGCTGATTACTCGGACGTCGTGGTGATACGGTAAACTTACAGTATTTGAGGTATTTTATTTTTGCCGGTTCATCAAGTGCGCCAGTTCATAAAGTTTGCTGTTTATCTAACTCCTACCTGAAAATGTTTTGGCCTCAATGGATTTCTGTGAGAAAGAATACCACAGGCTCAGGGGTCAAGACATCTCTCCTCATCTCAGTCCGAAATGGCCTACCCCATATCCTTCAATCAAGACCCCTGGTTCTGGGCTCCCTCATCATCCTTCCTTTGTTTACCCAGTCTAGTCCTTTTGGAATAATTGGATATAATCACAGACCGTATTGTACACACACTTTGAACTTTGTTGTCATGACTACAGCCAGGCCTTACTGCGACCAACCATCTGTTGCTGATGAGACAGCCTCTATGCAAAAAGAACTTTGGTCTTTTACCTGGGGAGTTTTGATATCCCAGTTCTGCAAATGTAAAATGAAGGAGGGAGGGAGAGTTGCTGTACACAAGGAGATCAGAGTCTGAGAAACAAACCAAACAACTCCCTGAGCTCTTCACCCTGCAATCTGAATAACCATTTTCAGAACAGTACATGAATGGCATTTAGACAATCACAGCTTGAATCTCCTGGACAACAGTTGCATTCCAAAGGGAGTATTTTTGCAAAAAAAAAAAATCTTGATTACAATTTTCAAAGCAAATTAAATCAACAAGTTTGGCAAAAGTTAAAATCCTAACCAGGAGATAACTCCAGAAGCACAACTTTCTCAACTGTCATTTATATAGTGCCTTTTATACAGTAGAATAACACAAAGCACTTGTAGATGTGTCACCAGACACCAAGCCCCATGAGGATGCCTTCCGTTTGGCTGAGTTTTAGGGTAAGTTTTAAGGTGTATCTTAAAGGAGCAGTTGGAAGAGGAGGTATTGAGAGGTTTGGGGAGGGAATGCCAGAGCTTAGTGTCCAGGGAGCTGAAGCTATGGCCACCAATGATGGAGCCATTAAAATCAGGGATGTTCAACAGGTCAGAGTTTGAGGAGCACAAGAATCCAGACAGGAAAGTGTCACAAGAGAGGAGTGAGGCTGTGGAGAGACTAGAAAACAAGGCTGAGAAACATGGGTGAAGAAGAAAGAGAGTTGAAATGAGTGTGGAGGGGGAACGTCACATTATTAGAAGCAAAAACAGAAATTGTCAGAAAAACTCAGCTGGTCTGGCAGGAGCTGTGGAGAGAAAGCAAAGTTAACATTTCTGGTCCAGTAACCCTTCTTCAGAATGTTGCCAGACCTGCTGAGTTTTTCCAGCAATTTCTGTTTGTGTTTCTGATTTCCAGCTTCTACAGAATCAAAGGATCCCTACAGTGTGGAAGCAGGCCATTTGCCCCAACTACCCTCTGAAGAGTATCCCAACCAGAACCCCCTCCACCCTATCCCTGTGTTTCCCATGACCAATTCACCCTACCCTGCACATCTTTGGACTGCAGGAGGAAACTGGAGCACCTGGAGGGAACCCACACAGACGCAGGGAGAATGTGCAAACTCCACACAGACACTCACCTGAGGGTGGAATTGAACCCAGGTCCCTGGTGCTATGAGGCAGTAGTGCTAACCACTGAGCCACCGTGCCATCCCAGTTCTATGAGTTTCTTTTGGTTTCACATATTAGGAAGATTTAGTATTGTCATAAAAACCGAAAGGACTGCAGATGCTGTAAATCAGAAGCATCCCACCTAACCTTCTGTTCTCCGAAGCTGATCATAGTCAGCAACATCTCAGCTTTATCCCTCTGTGTCCCCACTTTAACGAATTTTGAACTCTTCTTCCGCCATCTTTGCCTCCGTGCCCATTTCTTTGGACCAGAGTTGTCTCACCATCGCACAGACCCCTTAGCCCAGCTCCAGCACTCTCCCTCCGCCTGGACCCCTCCCCTACCTGCACTCAATTGGTTCATTCAGAACTGTTGACATGATATTTGTCGCTTCAATTTCTCTGCCCAATTTCAATCCAATCTATCTCCCTCTGAACTGACTGCACTCCGTGCACTTAGATCAGACCCTGGCTTTATCATCAAACCTGCCGATAAGGGTGGTGCTGTTGCAGGCTGGCATACTGACCTCTACTTTGCAGAGACTGAGCACGAACTCTCAGATACCTCCTCCTACCTTTCCCTGGACCATGACCCCACCAGGGCACATCAGGCCATGGTATCAACTACAGTCATCTGGTGATCTCCCCCCCACCACTGCCTCCAAGCTAATAGTCACCCAATCTCTCACAACTTGCTTCTACCTCCTTCCAAAAATCCACAAACAGGACTGTCTGGGCAGACCCATTGTTTCAGCCTGCTTGTGCCCCACAGAACTCATCTCTTCCTACCTTGACTCAGTCTTCTCTCCCCTGGTCCAATCCCTGCCCAAATACATCCGTGATTCATCTGACGTTTTACGGCAGTTTCAGATTTTCCAGTTTGCAGGTTCCAGCCGCCTCCTCCTTACCATGGACGTGCAATCCCTTTACATGTCCATCCCCCACCAGGAGGGTCTTAGGGCTCTCCACTTCTTTAGGAGCAAAGACCTGAACCATCCCCACCCACCACCACCCACCTCTGCTTGGCCGAGCTCATCCTCACCCTCAACAACTTCTCTTTTAATACCTCTTATTTTCTTCAGATCAGAGGGGTGGCCATGGGTACCCGCATGGGCCCTAGTTATGCCTGTTTTATCGTGGAACGTTCCTTGTTCCAGTCCTCTTCTGGCCCCCACCCACAACTCTTTCTTCGAAATATCGATAATATCATCGGAGTTGTTTCCCTCTCTCATCCAGATTTGGAAAAGTTCATCAATTTCACTCCCAATTTCCACCCTGCCCTCGCTTTCACCTGGTCTATCTCTGACTCCTCCCTTCCCTTCCCCAACATCTCTGTTTACATTTCTGGGGATAGACTGGCCACTAATATCCACTACAAACCCACTGACTCCCACAGCTACCTGGACTATACATCCTCACACCCTGCTTCCTGTAAAAAGACTCTATTCCATTCTCTCAGTTCATCTCTCTCCTTCGTATATGTTCAGATGAGGCCAACTTCAACAAGGGAGCCTTTGAAATGTCCACCTTCTTCCCCAAACGAGGATTCCCCAGCTCCGTCGTCGACAGGGTCCTCAACGAGGTCTGACCCATCTCCCGCACTTCTGTCCTTACACCCCCTTCCTTCCACAACAGCGGTAGAGTTCCCCTTATCCTCACCTACCATCCCACCAGCATCCATATCCAGAAGATCATCAGATGCCATTTCCGCCACCTCCAGCGAGATGCCACCACCAGACATATTCCCCTCCCCTCCCTTGTCCGCCTTTCGCAGGGACCGTTCCCTCTGGGACACACTGGTCCACACTTCCTTCACCCCCAACACCTCCCCACAGCCCCACAGCACCTTCCCCTGTAACCGGTGAAGGTGCAACACCTGCCCATTTACCTCCTCCCTCCCCTGTGTCCAAGGGCCCAAACATATCTTCCAGGTGAAGCAGCATTTTACCTGCAGTGTAGACTGGGTGACCACATTGCAGAACATCTACATTCTGCCCACAAAAATGACCCTGAGCGACCTGTTCCCTGCCACTTTAACACACCACCCTGTTCCCTGGCCAACATCTCTGTCTCTGGCTTGCTGCAGTATTCCAGCAAAGCTCAACACAAGCTGGATGAACAACACCTCATTTTCCGTTTGGGGACCCTGCAGCCCTCTGGATTCAATATCAAGTTCAATAATTTTAGGTCCTGAACTCTCCCATCTCCTAGTCCCCTACCTCACATGCACCAGGCCTTGTTATCACATAACCTGCCATTACAAGATTTATTTATTTCCCACTTCAAAATTAACACTTCTGAAGGGTGAGAGAAATCATAAATTTTAACTGGGAGTTTCATAGTGCTCGACATGAGGAAATTTTCTCAGTTTTTGAGGAAGACTGCAGGGTGGGGGAGTTAGCCCTTACAAAGAAGTGGCGCCTGCAGGCAAGATGGGCCAAATGGTTTCCTTTGGTGCCGCATCATTTGATGACGATCAACTGTCAAGAAGGAATAAAAACAAGCAAGTGAGTGAGACAAGCCCCTAAACCTTGTACTTGCTCCATGTCTGATCCAGGCAGGATTGTACTGAACTGGACAATCGAGTCTGGCAGTTCACATGGAAGAAAAACTGAACAGTCCATGGTGCTTCCTGGTCCATTGCTAATTCACATCCCTCAGGGCAGTCGACCTGCTTATTTTATCCAAGTGAGGTTGACAGCACTCTCTTACCCTGATTGCTGACCTTTTAAGCCCTATCAGGTGTGGTGCACAGAATGCAGTGAGTCGTGAAGCTATTTGATGTTTATTGGTTCGAACTACACGTCTGAAGGTCGTAACCTATATTACTTTGTTGAGATTTTCTAAAAAAAGCAAAATCAACTGGTGATTGTTTCAATGTTGGAAAACCTCCCTCTCTCAGTTTTCGAGGTTAACATAAATTCAATTGTAGCTTCTCACTGTCTGCCACTGTGTGCACACACTCCCCAGTGAAACCCTGAATTATGTCTTCGGGATGGTTTCTGATATCTTTTCCCCCTGCTTGCCTTACCTTATTTCATACCTATATTCAAGAAGCAGACAACAGATCTTGCACCAATTTGGAACCTTATTTTGATTCTGTCATGGAATATGGGTGTCACTGGCTGGCCCATCCCTACGCTGTTTGAGAAAGTGGTGGTAAACTGTCTTCTTGAGCTACAGTAGTCCCATCTTCCATCCTCTTGTCCATTCTGATTTTAATCACTTGACAATTGGTGGCTGTGCCTTTAGCAGCCTGAGTCCCAAAGCTCTGGAACTTGTCCCCAGACCCCTATCTCTCTCTCTCTCTCCGTTAAGACACTCCTCAGTTTGATGGAGAATTTTAGCTCCTGTTGTGGAATCTTTCTTTGCACCTTGAGGTCAATTTCAGTTTGACGTGCTCCAGTGAAGCACCTTGGGACATTTTGCTGAATGAAAGGGGCTATGTGAGCAGATCAGCACCTCAGGCAGATACACCCCAGACGTAGAACATAGAACATAGAACAGTACAGCACAGTACAGGCCCTTCAGCCCACGATGTTGTGCCGAACTTTTATCCTAATCCTAAGGTCTATCTAACCTCCACCCCTACCTTATACTATCATCCATATGCCTATCTAATAGCTGCTTAAATGCCCCTAACGAGGCCGACTCCACTACCGTCTCCGGCAATGCATTCCACGCCCCGACCACTCTCTGAGTAAAGAACCTACCTCTGACGTCTCCCCCATATCTACCTCCACACACTTTAAAAGTATGCCCCCTCATAATAGCTACCTCCACCCTAAGAAAAAGTCTCTGGCTGTCCACTCTATCTATACCTCTGATCATTTTGTACACCTCTATCAAGTCACCTGTCATCCTTCGTCGTTCTAAAGAGAAAAGCCCTAACTCTCTCAACCTTTCCTTGTAAGACCTTACCTCCATTCCAGGCAACATCCTGGTAAATCTCCTCTGCACCTTTTCCAACACTTCCACATCTTTCCTGTAATGAGGCGACCAGAACTGGACACAATACTCCAGATGTGGCCGAACCAGGTTTTTGTATAGCTGGAGCATAACTTCACGGCTCTTGAACTCAATCCCTCTATTAATGAAAGCTAACACACCATACGCCTTCTTAACAACTCTATCCACCTGGGTGGCAGCTTTCAGGGAACTGTGGACATGAACCCTAAGATCCCTCTGCTCCTCCACACTGCCAAGAATCTTTCCGTTAACCCTATATTCTGCTTTCAAGTTTGTCCTTCCAAAATGAATCACATCACACTTTTCAGGGTTAAACTCCATCTGCCACTTCTCAGCCCAGCTCTGCATCCTATCAGGGTCCTTTTGTAACCTAGAACAGCCCTCTGCACTGTCCACAACGCGACCCACCTTCGTATTGTCCATGAACTTGCTAATCCACCCTTCCACTCCCACATCCAAATGATTTACAAAATTCACAAATAGAAGAGGACCCAGAACAGATCCTTGCGGTACGCCACTCGTAACTGAGAACCGTGTTGAATATTTTCCATCCACTACCACCCTTTGTCTTCTAAGGGTCAGCCAATTCTGAATCCAATCTGCCACATTTCTCCCTATCCCATGCCTCCTTACTTTCTGCATGAGCCTTACCATGGGGAACCTTATCAAACGCCTTACTTAAATCCATGTATACCACATCCACTGCTCTACCTTCCTCCATGTGTTTGGTCACCTCTTCGAAGAATTCAGTAAGGTTTGTGAGGCATGATCTACCCCTCACAAATCCATGCTGACTATCACGAATCAAACTGTGCCTTTCCAAGTGATCATAAATCCTATCTCTCAGAGCCCTTTCCAATAATTTGCCCACCACTGACGTAAGACTAACCGGTCTGTAATTTCTGGGGTTATCCCTGTTCCTTTTTTTGAACAAGGGAATGACGTTTGCCTCTCTCCAATCTTTTGGCACTATACCCGTGGACAGTGAGGACGAAAAGATCATTGCCAAAGGCCCTGCGATCTCTTCCCTCACTTCCCATTGAATCCTTGGATAAATCCCATCGGGCCCGGGATACTTATCTATCTTCAACATAAGGGCTGCTGACTGATTGGACACGTTCGGGAGCTTTTATCAGATAACCTCTCAACCACTTCAGCTCATTGTTCGTCTCCAACGTAAGCAAAGCATCAAAATTGGAAGGTGACAGCAAGGACCCCCCAGCAACAGTGCAACGAATATAACTTCCTTTCATATTTGTATAACTAAATGATGTAGAATAAACAGTGACATTTCAAGAGTTGCCAACCTTAGAGGAGTGACAGAGAGTGAGGAAGATTTGAATCACCTGCGAGACCCCATTGATAGACTGGAGGAATGGGCAGACGAGTTCTCCTTCATCAAATTTCTCCTCAATCACCTCTACTCCAAGGAAAACAAACCCAGCTTCACCGCAGAATTAGTGAAGTATCACAGAAGCAGGCCATTTGGCATGTCATGCAATATGAATGAACAATATCGTCTAGAGTCAATCCCCTGCTTTTTCCCCGTCCACTTGTACATTGCTTCTATCCAAATTACCATCCAATACCCTCCCAGATGCCTGAATTGAACCTGCTCCCACTATATTTTCAGACTGTGCATTCCAGATCTGAACTACTCGCTGGGTGAGAGAGATTATACTCACTTTGCATTTGCTTCTTTTGCAAAGTATTTTAAATCTGTACTCTCTGGTTCTTGATCCTTTTACAAACAGGAATAATTTTCCCTATCTACTCTATCCAGCCCACTCATGATTTTGAAAAACTCTTTCAGAACACACTTCAGCCTTCTTCTCTCCAATGAGAACAGTCTCAACTTCTCCAATCTATCATTGTAAATGAAGTCTCTCACCCCTGGAATCATTCCCGTAAAGCTTTTCTGCGATGCCCACAACTGTACTCAATCCTCCTGCTGAAGTCTAACAAGCATCGCCTGCAAGTGCAGCATCACCTCCTTGCTCTTGAACACTATGCCCCTATTAATAACGCTGAGGACACTGTCCACTTTCTTAACTGCTCTCTCCACTTGACCTGCCACCTTCAATACTCTGTGTACATTTTCAACCTGGTCCCTCTGGTCCTGCACCCCATTTAGAACTATCCTCCTTAATTTTTATTGGCTTTCAATGTTCTTCCAACCAAATGTATCACCTCACATTTCTCTGCATTGACCCTCATCTGCCACCCATTCGCCCACTCTATCAACTTGATCACGTTGTTTTGGAGTTCTACACTGTCCTCCTTACAGTTCACAATGCTTCCAAGTTTCACATCATCCACAAACATTGAAATTGTCCCCTATACATCAAGATCCAGAACTTGAATATGTATCCATGCTGACTCATCCTAATCAACCCAACTTTTCCCACATGATGACTAACTCTATCGTGAATAATTGTTTTTTGAAGTTTTCCCACCACTGAAGGTAAACTGACTGGTCTGTAATTGCTGGGATTATCCTTGAAACCTTTCCTGAACAAGGCTGGAAAGTTTGCAATTTTCCAATTTCCCGGCACCTCCCCTGCATCCAGGAAAGACTGAAAAATTGTCGTCAATGTCCCCACAATTTCTGCCCCCACTTCTTTGAAAATCCTTGTGTATTTCTGATTCAGTCCTCGTGCTTTGTCAATGTTAATTAGTGAACAGTCTATCCAAGACCCCTTCATTATTAATTGTGAACCCTTCTAGTTTTCTCTATATCATCATGGTCTGTCAAGATCCTACTCTTTTGTAAAGACAGATGTAAAATATTAAATTTGTTGTACCTCTTGCCTCTACGTGTAAACCCCTTTATTGGTTTCTGTTCAGCTCCACACGTCCTTTAACCACATTTCAAAACTGTTCATATGACTTGGGATTCCACTTTTTGTCAATTGCCAGTCTTTTCTCATAATCACTTTTTGCTTCTCTAATATGTTTCTTCACTTTCCTCTGACTGTTCTATATTCTTTTTGGTTCTCAATTGTATTTTCTAAGTGATACTTGTCATAATCACACTTTTACTCCATCATCTTAATTCCTATCTGCTTTGTCATTCAGGACGTTCTGGGTTTGTTTGTTCTACTTTTCCCATTTGAGGGTATCAACTGTACACAAACCAGCTCCTCTCTGAAGGTAGTTCTTTGTTCCATTACAGTTACTCTGCCAGCCTATCGCAGCCCAGCCTAACCCATTGAAGCCAGCTTTCTGCCTGTTGATTTTTCTTGCTCTGGATTGATCTTTGACATTCTTCATCATCATCCTAAACCTTACAATACAATGATCACTGTCTCCTAAATGTTCCTCCAGTGATCCACTTGGCCTACCTTATTTCCAAGGACTAGGTCCAACAGTACATCTGTAGGAAATTCTCCTGAACACAATCCAGGAACACTTGCCTCTTGTTGCCCCTGACATGACCAGTATCCCAGTCTATATTTGGCTAATTGTAGTCTTCCATTATAACTACTTCATAATATGGGCATTTCTCTGTAATGTACCTGCAAGTTTGTTCCTGTACATCCTGCCCACTAGTTGGCTTCGATCAATTGCACCGAGCAATTAAAAAGCATCTTTTTTACCCCTTAGCTTGAGCCAGATTGATTTTGACCTTGAACCCTGTGGGGATGTCCTCTTTCTCCAGCAGAGCCATGCCCTTACCAGCTTGATGTTGGAATCATAGACTCATAAAGAACAGGAGTCATTGTACCTGTCGATAAAATGTGGAGCTGGAGGAACACAGCACGTCAGATAGCATCAGAGGAGCAAGAAAGTTGACATTTCGGGTCAAGACTCTTCATCAGTTTTGATGAAGGCTTCCAACCCGAAACATTGACTTTCCTGCTCCTCTGATGCTGCCTGACCTGCTGTGTTCCTCCAGCTCCTCGTCTTATCGACTCTGACTTCCAGCATCTGTAGTCCTTGCTATCTCCTAGTCATTGTGCCTGTGCTCATTGTCTGAAAGATCTGTCTAATTTGTCCACCTCACCACCATTTTGCCATATGTGGCTGGAAGTTAACTCCTCTAATTCATGATCATGCATGTGACCCATGGGAGCCACACTTTCAGGGAACTCTAGAGTCTAGAATCTCATAATCCTCCATGTGAAGACTTTCCTCTTAGTTTCCCTCAAACCTTTTTTTAACATTCATTTCCAAGATGTTGGCGTTGAAGGTTAGGCCAACAATGCACAGTGGTTACATGGTCACCAGATTTCAGACACCAGATATATATTCCCCTCCCTTGTCCGCCTTCTGCAGGGATCGTTCCCTATGGGACAAACCCTGCTGTTTGTCTGAGATCTTTGAAGTCACGTGGACTAAGACAAGGACCTGCCTCAGGAAGTCTGTGTTTGGGTCAGATGCTGCTTTAAATTTGAGAGTCTGTCTGCAAAAGGCTGTGCGATCCCTCAGAATGTCCTCAAGGTGGGTGGGTACAGAGGATCATGCTACAGCGATAACTCTTTATGTGATTAAGGACAATGTGCTGAAGTATGAATGTAGGAAATCTGAATCTAATTGATCCCTCAGCAGACGTACACACACTCAGACGCTCACACTCATACTCACACACACTCACACTCACACATTCTGAAACTCACGCACTGAGACACACACGCACACACACACACACACGCACACACACACACACTCTCGCACACACACTCTCCCCCCCTGTAACTGGCAAAGATGCAACACCTGCCCATTTACCTCCTCCCTCCCCAGTGTCCAAGGGCCCAACATACCTTCCAGGTGAAGCAACACTTCACCTGCACTTCACAGAATCTGGTCTACTGCATTCGCTGCTCACAATGTGGTCTCCTCTACACTGGGGAAATGAAGCATAGACTGAGTGATCGCTTCACAGAATATCTACGTTCTGCTCGCAAAAAAGACCCTGAACTACCTGTTGCCTGCCACTTCAATGCACCACCCTATTCCCTGGCCAACCTCTCTGTTTCTGGCTTGCTGCAGTATTCCAGCAAAACTGAGTGCAAACTGGAATAACAGCAAATCATTTTCCCCCGGGGCAGCCTGCAGCCTTCCGGACTCAATATCGAGTTCAATAATTTTAGGGCCCAAACTCTCCCATGTCCCAGCCTCCTACCCCACACACTAGGCCTTGTTATCACATAGCCTGCCATTACACATCCCCTGTTGTTAGTCACTAACAGTCCCCATTACCAGCTATTCTCTGTCCTAGCCAGATTGTTATCAATTCCTTTGTCTATCCAACTGCTCTTCTCTCTCTTCAGTCTCTATCCTATCGTTTACTCCCTACCCCATCTCCTCCCTAATTTCTGCATATAAGCCAACATTTTCCCAGCCACCATCAGTTTTGAGGAAGGGGTCACCAGTACCAAAACATTAACTGTGATTTCCCATCACAGATACTGCCAGACCTACTGAGCTTTTCCAGCAACTTCTGTTTTTGGGCCTGATTTACAGCATCCACAGTTCTTTCGGTTTTTATTTTGTCACCTGATTTCTATTGTGTTCAAATTTTGTCATTTGTCGTCATGGCATTTGAACTCATAAGGTTCTCGATTTTTTTTTTGTTTATTCACAAAATGAGTGTGTCACGGGCCAGGTCAGTATTTATTGTCTATCCCTAATTGCCCAAAGGACAGTTAAGTGCCAATTGTATTGCTGTGGGTCTGGAGTCACATGTAGGCCAGACTGAGTGAGGAAGGCAGATTTCCTTCCCTGAAATACATTAGTGACCCAGATTGGGTCTTTCCAACAATGGCTTCATGGCCATCATTAGACTTTTAATTCTAGACATACCATGAAGGTGGGAATCAAACACGGGTCTTCTGAACATTACCTGTGCTTCTGCATTCATAGTCTAGCGATAATACCACAATGCCATTGCCTCCCCTCGCCTAAAATACTAGCCAAGTGGGCATTACCACTAGACCACAGTGTTTGTGATTGATTGAAACTCTCTGGACATTTTCGAGAGGTCACTCACTGCTTGCTCATTGTACCAGGAAAATTCTCACATTGAGGGGGTCCTGGAAGTGCCCAGAGGGTGAATGCACTGCCCACTGCCTCTTTTAAAGGCTGTGAGATCACCAAGTTCAAACCTTGCTGTTTGTCTGAGATCTTTGAAGTCACGTGGACTAAGACAAGGACCTGCCTCAGGAAGTCTGTGTTTGGGTCAGATGCTGCTTTAAATTTGAGAGTCTGTCTGCAAAAGGCTGTGCGATCCCTCAGAATGTCCTAAAAGTGGTTGGGTACAGAGGATCATGCTACAGCGATAACTCTTTATGTGATTAAGGACAATGTGCTGAAGTAATGAATGTAGGAAATCTGAATCTAATTGATTCCTCAGCAGACGTACATACGCACACACACTCAGACGCTCTCACACACACTCTCACTCAAACTCACACATTCAGACACTCACGCACTGAGACACAAACACACACACACACACTCCTGCACACACATTTTCTCTCACACACACACACACTCACTCACACACACTCACCTGCACACACTCACTCACACACACACTCTCACACACACACACTGACACATTCAGACACCCACACTGAGACACACACACACACACAAACACACACTCATACTCTCACACACACACACACACTCACTCACATGTTCACACACGCTCACTCACTCACATAGACACACACACACACACTCAGATACACACACGCACTCTCTCACACACACACACACACACACACACAGACACACAGATTCACACATGTGCGTGTGCACTCACGGACACTCATACCCCACCTGTCAGCAATCAGAAATGAGATTCGTGGGTCAGTTTGGGCTCTTGGAATTTCATTGATGTCTGGGGAAGGGGCAGTGAGAGCCACTTGCTCTTCCGACATCAGCCAGCAGGAAAGAGGAGGGGTATTTCACCAACGAGTAGTGATCTATGCAGCAGGATCCTGCCCTGTGGCTACAGGGAGTATTATCCATTAGATACAAATTCAATGTGTTTCTTTCAGACAATAACGTGTTGGGGCATTATGTATGAATAATCTGAGACACAATATGCGGTAATTGTGATGTTCTTGAGGTAAGCAGGATACTAAAGGGCTAGTAATTGGCAAACCTGGTGTTTTGGTTGGGGTTTGTGATCTGCCCTCGCCCACTGGGGGTGTAGGATGTTGATGTGCTGTACCTACTGGACCAGAATGAGTGTCCCATTGGCCCCAGCAGTTTGTTTGATGCAGAGCATTGGGTAGACACACCTTGCTCCTGTTAAAGGATCACTCCCTACTACAAGGAATGTACTTACCTGTGTGCCTTTATCACTGGCGCCAGGCAGGGAGCTCCCACCTGATGAAGGGCTTGGCTCCTGCCCATTTGCACAAATCATAGGACCACCAGGTTGGGCTGGTGGGCTCAGGACCCGTAATTCATCCAGATATTGAGTTCCTGAGCCCCAGATTGAAACTCCAAACCCCATGTCTGGGCCAATAGAATGCAGTGATTATTTGAGACTCCATTATCATTGCATCATGTGACTCCCAGACAGTGGAAGGTGAATTGTTGACTAATTGATGTTTTTCTTCCTCGCTGTGTCATGGAGATCCTCCTGTGCCTGCAGTTTGTCCATTTTCACACTCTCTAATGCATGAGCTTAAACAGTGACCACAAAATCAACACCTAAATGCAGGAGTAGGCCGTTCAGCCCATTGAACCTGCACTACTATTCAATAAGGTCATGGTTTTAGCACCTATCCTCAATAGTCTTTCACTTCATCCTCCCTTGTTAGTCAAAAATGGGTCTACTTCCACCATACAAAGATTAAATGACTAATGCCTGATGATTCAGAATGAACTCCACTCACCTAAGTCAACCTACTGTATCTGAGAGGGATCCTCAGCTCAGAGATTCCATCTTCACTCTAGACAGAGCCCCCACCTCTTGCCATCGGTGAACTGTAAAAGGAGAGATTTTGCACAAAACAACGTGATGTTATTTGGAGATAACAAGGAGATGAGTGCATCCTAATGTACCATGACTGCTTGTCACTTCACAAGAGCTACATGCTAAGATTAGTTGTCTAGGGTCATGCAGTAAGTAAGCCTGGCCTGCAGATGCCTTTGTCACAAGAACACGTGGATTCCAACATCAGCAAAACAAAACAAAACCAGTCAGGAGAGGAAGGTCAAAGTCCAAGGCCAGCTAAACCTGAGTCTAATATTGGATAGAATAATATAATGCAGGGTGAATAGGCAGCACAATAGAGGGACCCATATTAAAGCTTAGAGTGAAGATTTTAACCAATTGACTTGTTATAAATTCCTTCCACTGCAGCTTTTGTATTGTACAGCCTAGAAGCTTAAAAGTTTCCAGCACCAAACGAAGCCATTCAGTCCATCGAGCTGGTGCTAACTCTTTGAATAAACTCTCCAAGTAATTCCTCTTGCTTCCACTCTCGCTCTCTCCTCAGTCCCTATAAGTCCGCAACCCGCTCCCTCTTCTTCCAATTTCCTGTTAGAATTTTTCACTGGGTCTGGTTCCACCTTTGTTTCAGTCAGCACATTCATTACTGATTATAACATCACGCTAAGTAAAAAAAAGTCTCATCAAAAACCCCTCAGACTTTTTTTTAAACCAATTACTTTAAATCAGTCTCCACTGGGTACTGACTGCTGGCCTGCAAGTGGAAACAGTTTCCCAAATTTACTCTAAAAAGCATTTTTGAGTCAAGTCTCATTACTGTAAAATTACAAGGTTGCCTTACATAGCCCAATATAAAGTACAAGTACCAGGTTCGATCTCCAGATTTTCTTTACATTCTATCCAGGGATATGAGCATTTTTGTTACTCATCCCTACTTACTCTTGTGAAGATAGTGGTGAGCTTTCTCCATGAGGCTCTTCAGGCCATATTGTACAGTAGTAGTACAATGTACTATAGTGTGTCCCACGCGTGCATTTTTCACAGAATTATACAGCACAGTCATGGCCCTTTGGCCTGTTGAACCAATATCTTCTGAAATATACCACTACCTACAATGGTCATATTTTCCTGCACTAGGCCCGCAGCCTTGTATGTTATGAGATTTCGAGTGCTTAGTACTTTTTAAAGTTTTCAGCTTTCCCACCCTTTGGGTGAAAGGGTTTTTTCTCAAATTTCCTCTAAACCTCTTGCCTTTCACTCTCAAATTATTCCCCTTTGATGTGGACCCTGTGACTAAGGGGAAGGGTTGCTTTCTATCCACTCTGCCCAAGCCCCTCACAATCTTACAAATATCTATCAAGTCCCTTTGAACCTTCTCTGCTCCAAGGAAAATAACCTGAGCTTATCCAGCCTTTATAGCTAAACTGCTCCATCTCAGGCAACATCCTGGTGAATGTCCTCTGCATCCCCTCCAGTGCAATCACATCCTTCCTATAGTGCAGTGACCAAAAATGCATATCCAACTGTGGCCTAACCAGAGTTCTGTTGTTCCCTGTTTTCTCTTTCTCCTCTTTCTCAAGCACAACATTACATTTGCAAGCTTCCAATCTGCAGGCACTGTTGCAGAATTAATAGAATTTTCAGAGATGTTCACCAAAGCATTTACCATCACTGTAGTTATCACTCTTAACCTTCCAGGGTCCCGGTGATTCATCAACTTTCATTTCTACTAATTGCTCTCATATGGCTTTTTACTAATAATGATTTATCTTAGTTCCACACTCTTACTTGGATTTTAATTGTTTCAGGGAAGTTTAATTTTGTATCTTCCTCCCTGAAGACATTCATTTAGTATTCCTGCCATTTTCCTATTTCCTGTTATAAATTCTCCTATCTCTGCCTGCAATGAACTTATAGTTTTCTTAGTTAATCGTATACTTTTTACACACATATGGATGCTTTTACAATACATTTTTATGTTTCTCTCTATTTTATACAACAGAACTCTAGAAAGTTGTGTGCACAGACCAGACCATCACGGAAGCCAATCTTCCATCTATTGACTCCATTTACACTCCTCGGTGCCATGGGAAGGCTGCCAACATCATCAAAGACCCCTTCCATGCAGTAATGCTCTCTTCCCACTTTTTCCATCAGGTAGATACAGAAGCTTGAACACACACACCAACAGGTTCAAGAGCAACTTCTTCCCTGCTGTTATCAGACTGCTGCATGGAAATGGCCATATCTCACTTCAAATAATGTTGATCTTACTAATCTTGCTTTGTGCACTCCTGTGCAGCCATGACCTTATACTCCTTGCTCTGTCTAAGCACCCTACGATCTGTATGTCCTTGTCTACTATGATCTGCCTGTACTGCTCGCAAAACAAAGCTTTTCACTGAACTTAGGTACATGTGACTACAATAAATCAAATCAAATATTTTACATTGATATTCAATTATCTTTTTATCAACTGTTTGGAGCAAATTTGCTGAATTCTAAAATGCTTCTTATCCTCAGACTTACAACTTTTTTTGGCATTTTATAAAACCTCCTCCTTTGACCTGATGCCATCTTTAACTTCCCTTGTTATCCATGGCTTGCACAATTTTCCTGTTGGTCATTTTTGTCTCGAAGAAATGCATGTTTTTTGAAAATCAAACATGTATTCTTTAAATACTAGCCATTGTCCATGTACTGTCAAATGTTTTAATGCATTTATTCCCCATATAGCTACATACTTGCTCTTAATTGGATTTCAGACTCTTAGTTTCAGACCTATTCATAAACGTCATGGAATACTCTATTATATAATTATTACCAGTTCCCAAAGGTTCTCTTACAACAAGTTGCATGATTAAACCATTTTCCTGGCACAATATTCTGATATAAATCATGTTATTTATCTATCTTTTAATATGATGTATTTTTATGTTTGGATATTGTGACTTTAAGCTGGTGGCATATTGGCTTTATGTGTATCTGAAGGGGTTTAATGATTAATTTGTAAGTATTTTGGAAGTCATGGTGATTTGTTTTAAAACACAATGTGAAAGAAAAACTTCCTGAAGAGTAATAGGTTTTTGTTTATTTTGGGAGTATTATGAATGAAGGTATATGGTTATGTATTTGGACTGAGGTTAGAAGCTGATGTGATGAATATTTTACTTAGGGGAAACACTCATATCTTGGGGAAAAATTTTTTTTATAACAGTGTCAGGACAGGAAATTCAGCTGAAGTTGGATGTATAAAGAACTTGCTCCTGAAAAACAGAGAAGCTAGTTTAGAATTGTTAAAAATAGACTACCTTGGTGAAAGGACGTTAGTGGAAATTCCAGATGAAAAGTGTTTTGTTAAAACTCCAAATAGGTTATTTGAAGCTGAGAAAGTTTAGTTCAGTTGTATGAAGTCTCAAGAAAGAGGCTATTAGATTCTTAAGACTGGGCATTGAAGACACAGTAAAATCGAGCCTAGGTGTGATGAAGAAGGGAATTCTCTATGGTGTAAGTGCTATAAAGGGGTTCTTTTTGGATTAATGTAATTATATTTTTACTGTCTATTTTGAAATATTTAAATTGCTTGGTTTATTCTACTTTATTTTCATTTCTTTGCAATATGAACGTCAATTGCATTGTTTAACCCAAATCTTGCATCGATTATGATCGCTTGAGAGACAACCTCAATAAAACCAAAACAAAACACAAAATATAATTTATCAAGCTAGACTTCAGTCTGAGATTTGTCTTCTCCAGTAACAACATTAGCTGGGATCACACCAATATCAAATGTAAAATACCTTGCACCTTAGTTAGTTCCTCAACATATTGTGCAAGAAAGCCATCTCAAACCCATTCCAGGAATAGTTCCTCCACACCATTGTGCCCATTAGATTTAACTAGTCTAGATATAGATTGAAGTCACATATGACTAGTGCGTTCCCCTTGCTACATGCATCTCTAATTTCCTGATTTGTGCTGTGTCCTACCCTACCACTACTGCTTGCTTGTCGATTAACCACTCCTCCCAATGTTTGCTGCCCCCTTGCGGTTTCTTAGCTCTCCTCAAAGAGATTCTGCATCCTGTTCTTCTGATCTTTCTTGTACACTGATCCCATCCTTTATTATCAGCGTTAGCCTAATTCCTTTCCCTTTTTGACTGTGCATCTTAAAGGTTGAATATTCTTTAATGTTCTGTTCCCAGACCTTGTTACTCTGAAGCCATGTCTCTGTAGTGGCAACTATTCATACTCTTTAATGTCCACTAGTTTGACCTTATTAGGGTTTCCCTCAACAATGTTCACCTCAACCACTCCCTATGGGAATGACATCCACATTCCCAACACTCACTGTGCAAAGAACTGTCTCTGGAGTTCCCTGTTGGATTTATTGTATATTTATAGCCCCGGTTCTGAGTCTCCCTCGAAAAGATAGAAGCATCTCTATGTCAACCTCAACAAATCCTTTCATGGCTTTCTAAATCTCTATCAAGTTAGCTCTCCATCTTCTCATTCCAACAGAAACCTGCTGCAGGCTACTCAGCTGCTCCTGATAGTTACAACCCTCCCATTAAATGATGCGTTTCATGTATCCACAATCCATGAGCTAAAAAAAAGCTTCCTCCCTGTTTAAGTAAATGCTAAAACATGTTAATTATTCATTCATGTGAGCAGTAGCTTTATTTTGTGAATATGTGAAGTGACCATCAGCACTCAGAGAGAAAATGAAGATAGATTGCAAGACATGGTGGGTTTCGCATGAACTTGGAACAAGTAAAAGAACTCAGAAAGAAAAAAAAAGACTTGCAGAAAGTTTCACCTGTAGACTGGTTAAACACAAATAAAAACAGAAGATGCTGGCAACATTCAGTAGGTCAGCCACAATTGATGGAGCAGAGTAACTTTCACGTTGCCAACTGTTGTGATGCAACTGGATAAATCATTCAGAGATATAATGCAATTCAACCATGTACAGGAAAAGGCAGCAGAAGGCAGTCCAAATGTATACTCCTCAAAGCCACAAGTGCTCAATACTGTTTTTTATGTTCATTCACTACATTTATAGCCCATGCCTAATTGCTCAGGGGACAAATAAAATTCAGCCACATTGCTGTGAGTCTAGAGTCACATTTCCCTTCCTTTTGCATTTGTGTACTAGATGGGCTTTACTCCAACCATTGAGAATGTTTTCATGGTCACCACTAGACTCTTAGTTCTGCCAAGAGCAGGATTTGAACCTGGGTCCCCAAAACATTCCATGGGTCTGTGGATTAATAAACTAGTGATACTCCAACTAGGCCATCTCTTCCCCTTCAACACTGCCCCTCCTTATCTGCACTTTAAATTATGCATACATACACTTTGCCAAATCTAGTCTACAGTCACATAGAGTCATAAAGCTGTACAGCACGGAAATGGACCCTTTGGTCCAACTCGCCCATTTTGACCAGATATCCTAAATTAATCTAGTCCTTTTTGCAAGCATTTGGCTCAGATCCCTTTAAATCCTTCCTATCCATATATTCATCCAGCTGCCTTTTAAATGTTGTAATTGTACCGGCCTCCACCACTTCCTCTGGCAGCTCAATCCATACACATACCACCCTCTGCATGAAAAAGTTGCCCCTTAATGTTCCTTTTAAATCTTTCCCCTCTCACATTAAACCTATGCCCCTCTAGTTTTGGACGCCCCCGCTCCAGGGAAAAGACGTTGGCTATTCATCATTTCCATGCCCCTCATGATATTATGAACTTCAACTAGGTTACCCCTCAGCCTCTGACACTCCAGGGAAAATAGCCCCAGCCTATTCAGGCCCTCCCAATAGCTCAAGTCCCACAACCCTTGCAACATCCTTACAAATCTTTACTGAACCCTTTCAAGTTTCACAACATCACATGTTGAACAGGTGTCCCTATATCAGGTCACTTAGCTCCTGTGGTACATACATCAGGCATTGTTCTTTAGCTATCCAGGGACCCCCACTCTTATCTTGCTGATTGTACTGTCCAGGCTGCATCATTGTTTCCATCGTCCACTCCCCTGCACTGTGTCTGGGCTCTGGTCTCATTCTGTATCCTGTCTAGAATACACCTGCTAATCTTCTGTTTTGCTTCACTGCTTACATCTCGTTTTATGAAATTGAAACTGTTTAATCCTTTCAAAAACCTTTCATCAGAATCAGAAAAGGTTACACATGGAACAGGTTTTAAACAAGAATGAAGACAAGTGAAGGGAGAAGGAAGGGAAGGTCTATGATACAACAGAAGGCGGGAGAGATTAAAATAATTGGTGGTGCAAGACACAAGGAGATGGTAATTGGCCAAGTAAGGAAGCAAGGGATGAGGCTGAAGGAAGTGCAAATGAGAAATGCAGAATCATTAACAACAATTGTAGTCTAAAACCTTAGGGACAGGTCTGAAATTGTTGAACTTCAGTGTTGAGTCTGGAAGACTGTGTACTGCCTAATTATGAGTCATGGAATCTTAGAGACACAGCAAACAGACCCTTCGGTCCAACTTGTCCATGCTGACCAGATATCCTAAATTAATCTAGTCCCATTTGCCCACATTTGGCCCACATCCCTCTAAACCCTTCCTATTCATATACCCATCCAGCCAGGTACTGGTCTTTGAACTTGCCTTAACATCTTTTGGAAATGTATAGGAGGCTGAGCTGCTAGAAAGTTGATGCCATGATTAGTTAGCTGTTTTGAGGACTCGGGTTAAATGATTGTGAAAATTGATCCGTTTGAATCACTGACAAGTTGCTAGGAATTGGTTTCATTAAAAAGGTTATTGGAAGGACACTTACAAATATTTACTTGAAAAGAAAATTAAGCGAAATAAACAGCCGACACCTTATAAACTTTGAAACTGTGGCCTTGTTTCGAGAGATCACATCTCTGCACCTACAGTTGCCAGAATTCCTGGGTTTTTGTAGATATTGTTTAGAAAGGAATTGGGATAAAACCTCTAGGAGAGAAGCCCCCAGCACATTCTTTCCTGTCTTTTTGAGTTAGCCTTTTTGACAGGCCAGTGTCAGGGCTGGTAAAAAAAGATGCATCCATTGTTCTGAGAAACTTCTGGAAGATTTCCTTTTGACATCACCCGAACAACTGCTTGCTTACTGAAAGGTAACAGTGACTGCCACATGTGTGCAGTCACCCATTTATATATATGAGGATTCTAGACCGAATATCATCTGGAACATTTTTTTTTAACATGTCCCTCTTTCTTTCAGAATTAAAATGATTAGGCTAAAATATTTTTTAAGGAGCTTTGCTTTTCTTTAACTATTGTATGTGGGTGCATCTCTGTTAGGCTTTTTAAAAGACTTGAATGGAGATGAGGAGAAATTTTTTTCTACTTTTTTTCTCCCCCTCAATTCATCGATGGAATTCTGTTCCTCAGACAAGGCTCCGCCATTGAAGTTATTCAAAGCCATGCTATATGTTTGATATACGAGGGAGTCAAGAATTCTGGGCAGCAGATAGCAAAGTGGAGCTGACACCACAATCAATCAGTCAGGATCTTATTGAATGGTGGAGCAGGCTCCAAGGACAAAGTGGGCCTAAGTCCTATGTTTCTGGGAAAACTCAGCAGGTCTGGTAGCACCTGTAGAGAGAAAACAGATTCTGATCAGTACTTCTTCTTTGGAACTGTTGGTAGCTGGGAAAAGGTTGGTATATGTGCTGAAGATGGGGACAATGGAGTGGGGAGGAGTAAATGATGGACACAGAGCGCAGAGAGAGAGAAAAGTTGAGGGAAGAAAGGAAAGGGGTAATGGTCATCCTGGGAGAATCAGTAGCTGCTAATGGGGACCATTAGTGCCTGACAATGGGTTGTGTGTGGTAGGAGCCCATGTGAAGACAAGGCCTGGTGTGTGGGGTTTGGAGTCAAGACATGGGAAACGCTGCTCAGGCCCTGAAATTATTGAATTCAATATTGAGCCCTGAAGGCTGTAGCGTCCCCAAGTAGAAAATGAGATGCTGTTGTTCAAGTTTGCACTGAGGTTCACTGGAGCACTGCAGCAAGCCTGAGACAGAGATGTTGGTCAGGGAACAGGGTGGTGTGTTGAAGTGGCAAGCAACTGGAAGCTCAGGATTATTTTTGCAGACAAAGCATAGGTATTCTCCTAACTTTGCTTTCTCTCCTCAGATGCTGCCAGACCTGCTGAGTTCCTCCAGCAATTCCTGTTTTTGTTTTGATTTCTACCATCTGCAGTTCTTTGCTATTTTCCGTATGTTTCTACAATGTGGAGTGGATTAATCCCACTCAAACCGTTGAGAATTTCCAACTTTTCTGCTGTACTTTATGGTTTAAACAGGATTATTTTCATGTCCTGATTCATTGTCTCATTGAATTTTGTAACATAGGCGATGGCATTTGCATATTCCCCAGCACCATGCAATCTGGTACCACTGCCTCAATGCAGGAAACCAGAGAAATAAGGCAGGGCCAATGACTAAGGTGTTAGTGGGGAGCACTTTGGGACCTGTGACCACAATTCTATTAGTTTCAAGGATAGGCTGGGCCACAAATTAAAGTTCTAAACTAGGGCAATGCCAATTTTAAGCGTATTAGACATGAGCTTTCAAAAGTTGATAGAGGGAGGCCGTTTGCAGGTAAAGGGATGCCTGGCAGTTGGGAGGCTTTCAAAAGTGACATAACGAGAGTTCTGGGCCCAACATGTTCCTGTTTGTGTGATAAGCAAGGCTGGCAGCAGGAGGGAACACCGGATGACTAGAGATATTGAGGCTCTGGTCAAGAAACTGAAGAAGGTATATGTCAGGCATAGACAGCTGGGATCAACTGAATCCGTTGAGGAGTATAGGGGGTGTAGGAGTACACTTAAGAAGGAAACCAGGAGGTCAAATAGGAAACATGACATAACTTTGGCAGATAAGGTTAAGGAGAATCCAAACAGATTCTACAACTATATTAAGGGCAAAAGAGTAACTATGGAGAGAATAGGGCCCCTTTAAGTCAATGAGGCCATCTATGTGTGGAACCACAGGAGATGGGTGAGATTCTAACTGAATATTTCACGTCAGTATTTATTGTGGAGAAAGACAAGGAAACTAGAGAACTTGGAGAAATAAACAGCAATGTCTTGAAAAGAGTCCACAGTACAGAGCAGGAGCTGCTGAAGGTCTTAAAATGCATAAAGGTAGATAAATCCCTGGGAGCTGATCAAGTGTATCCCAGGATGCTGGGGGAAGCTAGAGAAGAAATTGCAGGGAACCAGGCAGAGATATTTGTATCGTTAACAGCCAAAGATGATATTCCAGAAGCATGGAGGATGGTTAATGTTGTGCCATTATTTAAGAAAGCTGCAAGGAAAAGCCAGGGAACTATAGCCCAGTGAGCCTGATATCAGTGGTGGATAACTTGTTGGAGGGGATTCTGAGGGACAGGATTTACAGGCATTTGGAAAGGTGAGGACCGATTAGGGATAATGTGTGGGAAATCATGTCTCACAATTTGATTGAGTTTTTTGAAGAGGTGACAAAGAACACAGATGAAGGTAGAGGGTAGACATTTTCCTCATGGACTTTAGCAAGACCTTCAACCAGGTTTGCATGGTAGACTGGTTAGTAAGGTTAGATCACACGAGATCCAGGGAGAGATAGCCAATTGGATTCAAAATTACCTTGACAGGAGGCGACAGAGAGTGGTGGTAGAGGTTTGCTGTTCAGACTAGAGACCTGTGACCAGTGGTGTTCTGAAAGTATTGGTGCTGGGTCCACTACTGTTTGTCATTTATATAAATGATTTGGATGAGAATATAGGAGGCATGGTTAATAGGTTTGAGGTTTGTTACCAAAATTGTGTTATAGAGGACAGTGAGGGAGGTTATCTAAGAATACAATGGGATCTTGAGCAACTGCGCCTGTGGGCAAAGGAATGGCAGATGGAGTTTAATGCAGATGCATGTGAGCTGTTGCATTTTGGTAAGGTAAAACAGGGCAGGAATTACACAGTTAATGGTAGGGCCCTGGGGAGTGTTGTCAAACAGAGAGACCTAGGGGTGCAGATACATATTTCCTTGAAAGTAGTGACACAGGTAGACAGAGTAGTGAAGGAGGCATTTGGCATGCTTGCCTTCATTGGTCAGAGCATTGATTACAGGAGTTGGGAAATCATATTATGGCTGCACAAGACATTGGTAATGCCACATTTGGAGTACTGTGTACAAGCCTGGTCAGCCTGTTATAGGAAAGATGTCATTAAACTGGAAAGGGTGCAAAAAAGATTTAAAAGGCGGCTACCAGGACTTGAAGGTTTGATTTATAAGGAAAGGCTGGATGGGCTGGGACATTTTTTACCTGGAGCGTCGGAGGCGGAGGGGTGACCTTGTAGATGTTTATAAAATCATGAAGAGCATAAATAAAATGAATAGCCAAGGTCTTTTCCCCAGGGTAGGGGATTCCAAAACTAGAGGACATAGGTTTAAGGGGAGAGAAGAAAGGTTTAAAAGGGACCTGAGGGGTAACTTTTTCCACACAGAGGGTGGTGCATGTATGGAATGAACTGCCAGACAAAGTTATAGAGGTGGGTACAGTTACAACGTTTAAAAGTATTTGGATAGGTACATGGATAGGAAAGGTTTAGAGGGATATGGGCCAAACGCAGGCAAATGGGACTAGTTCAGTTTAGGAAACCTGGCCAGCATGGATGGGTTGGGCTGAAGGGTCTGTTTCTGTCTTGTATGACTCTACATCACTCTATGTGATCTTGAAGACAGAACCAGTTCCTGAAGATAGAACCACCTGGAACGACTTCATGCCCTTTGATGCCTTCAATGTCAACAATCAGAACCAATGCAAACAACAAATTAACATTAGCCACAAATTGTTGACATCATAAATTGTTTGTGTGGAATTCTGCTGTTCACCAAATCTTGCTGGTTAAACTCACGTCTGCTTCTTGTTAAATCAATTGTATTTTTCCTGTTCTTGCTGAATTTGCATGCTGATTATTCTGAAAGATTTCAACACTGGGGATTCAACATTTTTACATTAGGTTTGCCATATATTTCAAACTGCCTCAGGATGCTTGTGGCTAGGCTTAGCTTGTGCATGACTTAGCTCAAAATAAGACTGTACAATATTAATACTGAATTTTTAATACATTTAATGGGCTGAGCAGCATTTGTAAAGAACACAGATGGAAATTTCATCTGGAAAAGTGAGGCCTAATCTTCATTCTGAAGCTGCTTTTGAGCCTCTCGATCGCTCTAATCGCAGAGCTCAGAAGGATATTTGTCATAGTGCTGAATTAACTTTCTCTACAATAGCTATTAACATTTGCTGGGACTGCTGAGTGAGTTCATTTAACCTAACGTCAAGCACTGTTAAATTGTGGCCAACTCCTTCAGTGCTGCTTCATTCCCATTTCAGGTGTTAATGATCCATCATCCAAGATAGTGAGAGTGTGAGAATGTGTACATGTGTGCACAAGTCTGTGTGTGTGTGCACATGTAAAAGAGTGTGTGCATTTTTGTGTACTTATGTGTATGTGCGTGAGAGAGTGTACATATCTGTGTGCATGTAAGTGCATGTGTGAGTCTCTGTGCATATGTGTCAGTACGCATGTGCAAATATGTGTGTGTACATTATTGTGAGTGCACGTGTATGCAATAGTGTGAGTTTCTGTGTGTGTGTGTGTGTGTGTGTGTGTTTCTGTTATTGTAAATGTGTGAGAGAGTGTGGGCTTTTGAGAGGAAGTTACACATGACAATGTGAATATAGGAATTGGGATCAAAATTAAGCCACTCAGCCCATTGAACCTGCTCCTCCATTCAATATGAAGGTCAAATTGGTATTGTCAGACAACATAGACCACAGAACTTAGAGCTGTACAGCACAGAAACAGGTCCTTTGGCCCTCAATTTTGTACTGAACATGACACCAAATTAAACTAATCCCTTTTGTCTGCCCTTGGTCCATACCCCTCCATTCCTTGCATTTAACGTGCTTATCTAAAAGTCTCTTAAATACCCCTAATCTACCTGCCTCCACCAACAGCCCTGGCAGAGAGTTCCACACTCCTACCACTCTCTGCATGAAAGACTGGCCCTGCACATGTCTTTTGAACTTTCCCCTCTCACCTTAAATGCATGCCCCTAGTATTAGACATTTCAAATCTGGGAAAAAGATTCTGATCATCAACCCTATCTATGCATTTCATAATTTTATAGACTTCTATCAACTCTCCCCTCAGCCTGTGCCGCTCCAGAGAAAACAACCTGAGTTTTTCCAGCCTCTCCTTATAGCTCACACCCTCTAATCCAGGCAGCATCCTGGTAAACTTTTTCTGCACCCTCTCCAAAGCCTCCACATCCTTCCTGTTATGTGGCGACCAAAATTGAATGCAGCACTCTAAGTGTGGCCTAACCAAACTCTTATAAAGTTGCAACGTGACATTCTGACCCTTGTACTCAATTCCCCAAGCATGAAAGGCAAGCATGCCATATGCCTTCTTTACTACCCGATCTACTTGACTGGCCACTTTCAGGGAGCAATGGACTTGAACCCCAAGATCCCTCTGTACATCAATGATGTTCAGGGTCCTGCCACTAACTGTATACTTTTCCTGAACTTCTGATCTCCCAAAGTGCAGCACCTCCTACTTAAATTAAACTCCATCTGCCATTCCTCTGCCCATATCTGCAACTGACCAATATCCCGCTGTATCCTTTGACAACCCTCAACACTATCCACAACCCCACTGATCTTTGTATTGTCTGTAAACTTACTAACCCACCCATCTACATTTTCATTCAAGCCATTTATATATAACACAGACAGCAGAGGCCCCAGTACAGATCCCTGCGGAACACCATTAGTCGTGGACCTCCAGCATGAAAAACACCCTTCCACCACTACCCTCTGCCTTCTTTGAGCAAGCAAATTCTGAATCCAAGCAGGCCAAGTCACCGTGGATCCCATGAATCTTAATCTTCTGGATGAGACTACCCTGAGGGAGCTTGTTGAAAGCCTGACTAAAATCCATGTAGACATCACCCTCTACCCTCATCAATCATCTTCGTCACTTCCTCGAAAAAAATCAATCAAGTTAGTAAGACATGACCTGCCCTGCACAAAGCCATGCTGACTGTTCCTAATTTGGCCATGCTGTTCCAAATGTACATAAATCCTATCCCTAGGAATTCTCTCCAATAGCTTCCCAACCACTGATGTGAGACTCACCGGTCTGTAGTTCCCTGGATTATCGTTATTTCCCTTCTTGAACAGATGAACATCATTAGCTACTCGCCAGTCCTCCAGGGCCTCTCCAGTGGATAACGAAGTCAAAAGGTCTTCGTCAAGGGCCCAGCAATCTCCTCTCTTGCCTCTCTCAGTAACCTGGGGTAGATTAGGGGCAATGGGTCTGTGTGGGTTGCTGTGGACTTGTTGGGCTGAAGGGCCTGTTTCCACACTGTAGGGATTCTATGATCATGATCTATACCATCATGTGCTGGGGATGTATCTGCCTTAATGCTCTTCAAAAGACCCAACGTGACTTCTTTCCTGATCCCAAAATGCCCTCGAATAGTAGCATGCTCCACACAAATCTCACTGTCCTTCATGTCCTTCTCCTGGGTGAGTACCGATGCACATTTAGGATCTCACCCACATCCTCTGCCTCAAAACACCAGTTCCCTCCTTGATCCGTGAGTGGTCTTACCTTCTCCCGAGTTATCCTCTTATTTTTAATGTATGTATAGAATGCCTTGGGATTCTCTTTAACCCAACTTGCCAAGGATATTTCATGGCCCGTCCTTGGTCTCCTAATTCCCTGGTTGAGTACTTTCCTGCTTTCCTTATATTCCTTATGGGCTCTGTCTGATTTTAGCTTCCTAAACCTTACATATGCTTCTTTTTCCCTTTTGACTAAATTCACAACATCCCTCGTTATCCAAGGCTTTCTTACTTAGCCATCCTTGTCCTTCCTCCTTACAGGAACAAGCTGGCCCTGAACTCTCATCAGCAGGTCTTTAAACAACTCTCACAGGTCAAATGTGGACTTGCCTGATAACAGCTCCTCCCAATTACCATTCCCCAGCTCCTGCCTAATCCTGATGTAATTTGCCCTCCCCCAACTTAGTACCTTCCCACAAGGCCCTGATTTATCCTTATTCACAGCTATCTTAAAACTTAAGGAGTTGTGATACTGTTTCCAAAATACTCTCCCACTGAAAGGTCAGTGACTTGGCCAGGCTCATTAGCCAGGGCAAGGTCTAGGATGGCCCCTCCTCTAGTTGGACCATCCACATACTGTCTCAGGAAACCCTCTTGGATGCACTTAACAAATTCTGCCCTGTCTAAGCCTCTTGCTGTAAGGGAGTCCCAGTCAATATTGGGGAAGTTAAAGTCACCCACAATGATGATTCTGTTTTTATTGCATCTTTCCATAATCTACTTAAATATTTGTTCCTCAATGTCTCGGTGGCTGTTGGAAGGTCCTGTAGTATAATCCTATCAGAGTGATTGCACACCTCTTATTTTTGAGCTCTACACATATTGCCTCAATGGATGAGCCCTCCAGTATGTCCTCTCTGAGTGCAGATGTAACATTCTCCTTGATTAGTAATGCAACTCCTCCACCACTTTTACCTTCCTCTCTATCTCATCTAAAACAATGAAACCCTGGAACGTTGAGCAGCCAGTCCTGTCCCTATCTCAACCAACTCTCTGTAATGGCCGCACCATCACAGTCCCATGTACTGATCCAGGCACTAAGCTCATCTGCCTTACCTATAATACTCCTTGCATTGATATACCAGCCCATGGGGCTGCTTGGAGACTGCCAGAGACCAGGCCCCTGTGGTATTGACAAACAGGGACTGTGCCCATGTGTACAGGGAGGAATAGAAGCAGCAGACAAGGCGTACAGCTCAATGGCTCTCATTGACAGAGATAGCGGGGGTAACTTCACATGTGATCATCAATCTGCCACCATGGATGGGTTGGCAGCTGCCATGGAGAGCCAACTGCAGCCCCATCAGCGTCTACTGGAGAGATGCAAACGCATTCACTCCATTGTCCCAGTCACTGGTCCTCAGGGCTGAAGGAATGGTGATAGGGGAATGGAGAACATGGCACACATTCCGGTTTCCCCTTCCTCAGGAAGAGAGAGGGCAATGGCAGGAAGCACACAGCCAGAGGAGGAACCATACCCACGTCCCTCAGAAGTCTCCTGTCAGAGCCCTGCAGAGGTGGCCAAGCTCTCCACCTCCACCTGAACTGCCCCACTCTCAGAAGTTCAATGCCAGCTGGGTCCATTTGCCCCTCAGCATGTCAGGGCTATCCAGACACATGTTACCCCCCAGGGTCCTCTGACCAAATCTCCAGGGCTAACAGGCTGTACTGGTGAGCATGCTCTGTCCAACCCAGCTGTGGAACCAGGGACTACGCTAAGATGTGGTGAGGGAGAGCAAGCAGGAAACTTACTGAGTGCACTTTAGTGGCACAGGTGACAGTGCACTGTGTGTGAAGCTTCCCGTTTGTCTAAATGTGGTTGTTTTTGTTCTACATCTGTTTGTTTGCGTCCCTGTGTAGACCCCAAATGTAACAGTGCCAGCATGATGCCTTACTTCCTGTCCACCCAGGAAGTAACAGGAATGAGAGTGTGCTGCAGTAAGTGGAAGCCAGAGGACAAGGCAGATAAAGGACAATGGGTCCTGCCAACAACATTACCCCATGTTGTGAAACTTTCCATTTCTAATTTCCCAGTTTCTCCATCTCCATCGCATCTGTTCCGATGGTGCCACCTTCTATAAGGGAGCCTCTGAAGTGTCCACCTTATTTCTCAAACAAGGATTCTCCACCAAAATGGTTGACACGGCCCTCAGTCATATCTGACCCATCTCCCGTACTTTCGCCCTCACCCCCTCTCTTGCCTCCCATGAAAACAATAGGGCCCCCCCTTGTCCTCACCTACCATCCCACCAGCATCCACATCCAGAAGATCATTAGCCTCCATTTCAGCCTGCTCCAGTGGGATGCCATCACCAAACATATACTCCCCCTTGTCATCCTTCCACAGGGACAGTTCCCTCCAGGACACCCTGGTCTACTCTTCCTTCACTCCCACCACATGCCCACAGCCCCACAGCACTTTCCCCTGTAACCAGCAAAGGTGTAACAGAGATAGTAAGAACTGCAGATGCTGGAGAATCCGAGACAACAAGGTGCAGGGCTGGATGAACACAGCAGGCCAAGCAGCATCATAGGAGCAGAAAGGCTGACGTTTCGGGCCTAGAGCCTTCATCAGAAAAGGTGTAACATCTGCCCATTTACCTCCTCTCTCCCCGTATCCAAGGGCCTAAACATACCTTCCGGGTGAAGGGGCACTTTACCTGCAGTTCCCAGAATCTAGTCTACTGCATTTGCTGCTCACAATGTAGTCTCCTCTACATTGGGGAAACGAAGCATAGCCTAGGTGACTGCTTTGCAGAACATCTACATTCTGCTCGCAGAAAAGACCCTGAGCTTCCAGTTCCCTGCCATTTTAACACACCACTCTGTTCCCTGGCCAACATCTCTGTCTCAGGCTTGCTGCAGTGTTCCACCAAAGTTCAGCACAAGCTGGAAGAGCAGCATGTTGTTTTTCGCAGCTTTCTGGGACTCAATATTGAGCTCAATAATTTTAGCTCTGACACCTTCTTCCCTGCCCTTTACCCCAACCCCATTCCACAGGCCCTGTTGTGACACGGACTGCTTTCAATGCAACCGACCCAAATTCAACTACTTATGATCCCCGTTAGCAGCTTTTCTGTCTCCCTGGCTTACCATTATCCATCCTTTTGACTGCCTGCCTTTCTCTGTCTGCCCTTCATACACGATGGGAGGTGACAGTGAGTGGTCCTCTGTCAATAGATTCCAACCCCGCCTGAATGTGTAGGTGAGACCCTGAGTTTCCAGACCCCACTTCCTGACAGCCCTTCCTGTAAACCCTGGAGGCTCCACACCTCCCCAGGGCACCCCCCAATCCGTCCATAAGAGCCTTCACTTCCCCCTCAGCAGCTGGCACATGTGGTGACTGTACCAGATGTGTTCATTCACTGTGCTCCCCTCCTTGGAGCCAGGTGTGCTCCCGCCCATGGATAACAACCCCCGCTCCCCCCAACCCCAGCATGAGCTGCTTCCCATCCCTGATTATCATATGCCCCTCTTAAAAATGTTATTGCCCCTTTTCACCACTGTTACCCCCAGCCTTCAGACCCCCACTCCCCACAAATAGGTTCCTGAGTCTTCTTCCCGCTGTGTGAACTCCTCTTGCACATACAGTGTGTTTACCGAGTCAGCTGCTGGTGTGAAATCGATGCAGTACACTGCTGTACAACAAGATGTACCACCCCATGCCTGGGGACTGCAGTCTGGCAAGGCACACTGCCTGGGTGTGTGACTGCGCTAATGGGCATGACAAGGCAAGGCAGGGAGATATGAGCGTGCGGGTAGGTGCGAGCGTGTGTGTAGGTGCGAACGTGTGGGTAGGTGCGAGCATGTGTGTAGGTGCGAGCGTGTGGGTAGGTGCAAGCGTGTGGGTAGGTGCTGAGTGGGTGAACACTGACAGAGCAAGTGAACAACTCTGACCTGCAGTCTGGCCCAGTGTGTGAGCTGTGTCCCTGGCCCAGTCTGTGAGCTGTGTCCCTGACCCAGTGTGTGAGCTGTGTCCCTGGCCAAGTGTGTGAGCTGTGTCCCTGGCCCAATGTGTGAACTGCAGCCTTACCCTGCATAGAACATAGAACATAGAACATTACAGCGCAGTACAGGCCCTTCGGCCCTCGATGTTGCGCCGACCTGTGGAACCAATCTGAAGCCCATCTAACCTACACTATTCCATTATCATCCATATGTTTATCCAATGACCATTTAAATGCCCTTAAAGTTGGCGAGTCTACTATTTTTGCAGGCAGGGCATTCCACGCCCTTACTACTCTCTGAGTAAAGAACCTACCTCTGACATCTGTCCTATATCTATCACCCCTCAATTTAAAGCTATGTCCCCTCGTACTAGCCATCACCATCCAAGGAAAAAGGCTCTCACTGTCCACCCTATCTATTCCTCTGATCATCTTATATGTCTCTATTAAGTCACCTCTTAACCTTCTTCTCTCTAATGAAAACAGCCTCAAGTCCCTCAGCCTTTCCTCATAAGACCTTCCCTCCATA
>NC_063350.1:3404931-3426182 GCF_021869965.1 Rhincodon typus
TGCTGTGTTCATCCAGCTCTGCACCTTGTTGTCTCTAGTCATTAAAGCAGTTCGGTGCTGCACAGTAGTATCTGAAGAAACAAACATTGGAGTTTGACTCGATCTAGAAAACAAACCAAAGGCATTTCTTACTTGTACAAGACTATATTTACATACATTCGAGGCACCGGGAGGGTCCGATAACTGAACAGACCCCCATTTAACTTTGGCAGAAAGATGTTAGACGGTGGTCTTTCCCCACTGCACCTTTTGCAGCAGCTGCCCCAAGCTTTAGTGAGTTTCTCAGCATGTAGTCCTGGGCCTTGGAATATGCCAGTCTACAGCACTCAGTCAGGGGCAACTCCTTGTTTAGGAAGGCAGACCAAAGAGTGTCTTCCATTGAGTTGATTGTCCTCCAGGTGCTGTCAGTGTTTGTCTCAATGTGCGTCCCAGGGAACAGGCCATAGAGCACAGAGTGCCGCATCACAGAGCTGCTCGAGATGAACCTTGACAAAAACCACTGCATCTCTCTCCAGGCTTTCTCTACAAAAGCACATTCCAGCAAGAGATGTGTGTAACAGTCTCTACAAGTCTCACAGCTGCTTTGAGGACAGTGTTTGGTAGTGCAGACTGACCATGTGTACATGAAGGATCTTACAGGTACTGCCCTTCTCACCACCAGCCAAACAATGTCTTGGAGCTGGTTAGAAAGTTCTGGTGACGAAGTGTTCTGCCAAATGACTTTGACAGTCTGTTCAGGGAACAACCTGACAGGATCTGCCCTCTTCTTTTCCCACAGGGTCTCAAGGACATTACATGCTGACCATTTCCTAATGGACTGGTGGTCAAAGGTGTTTTTCTTTGCAAATTTCTCCATAAAGGACAGGTGATATGAAATGGTCCAGACTTCTCACCAGATTCTGCCACAATTCTCAGCACAGCCCACATCGTTCAGGCCCCCATATGATTCCATCAGAGTGTAGTGTATCTACATTGGCTAATGAGATCAATCTGGATGGAAATGTAAGCTGTGCGGAGGACATAAAGAGAGTGGAAAGGGATGTAGAACTAGGATATCAGCTCTCCGATCAGTAACATGCGTTAGATTGAAATTTTAGACATGCCCCCTTGAGGTTTATTGGTACAATTGTGTAAGCTACAAAGACAGAGTCTATGGTGCTTCTGTTCCAGCAGATTGGGAATGATCGATTTACAGAACACTCTCACTCTCCAGGGAGCAAATTTGCCTGCTGTGATGGAAAGGCATACTCAGTCTTTGGATGACAAGGCAGAGAACTGCATGTTTTCCATCATTCCCAGGGCTGCCTCATTACTCCGGTCTCTGGCACTTACCATATCTTAGATTTTACACTGTACTTCAGTCTGAGATGAGTCCAAAGGTACAAGACGTTTAATGGAGAACAGAATTGATGCACTTAAGCCTTAGTTGATGAAAACCAATGAGGTTTGTCAGACAGACCATGGAAAATAAATGTCCTCGTGTGATTGAACCCAGTCCAGGAGGTCCTATGGACCCAGTACTACTTGTAGGCTCCATATTTTCTCTTTGCTGTGATCTCTGCTGCAGTCAGAAACTGGTCCTGATTCTCTCTCGATAGCAGAGCACTGCAGCAGCTGTTTAGACACCTCTGGGAAAAATGAGATAGTGATCAGCGAGATCAACCGGTCAGCCACACAATGTCAATACACAACCACCTTAGCAGTCAGTCAAAATTCAAATAATCTCTCATGAAGTAACCAAACCAGTTGCTTCCTTTGTTCCATAAACCTCTAACAAGGTGCCTCTCATTCTACGCTGGTTTAAAGTAGAGGTTCTATAATTGCCTCAAGTTCAGGGCAGTTGCATATGACCCCTCCTCATTGATGTTAATGACCCCCCTCCCCAAAGATTGCTGATTTCAACTGCCTCAGAAATAGGGACCTGACTGAACACAGCATGGGAGCTGTGACCTGTATAGACTGATAGAAGCAATCCACAAACACAGAGCAAAAACATGCAGGAGTTTTATTTCAGTGAAGAGTGTAGAAGTTAAAACAAATTCTTCTCTCTTTTGAGGTGAGCTGACAGTGATTTTGAAGATCTCTCAGCCAATAAAATTCTCCAAGGAGCTCATTGCCTTGTGGAGTGTGGGATAAAATGTTAATGAACATGTCATTGATGATTGAGAATTTATTTCCAGCCTTGTGACTCCACTCTAAGCTGCCACATTGTCATCTGGACTCTGAGCTGAAAGTGACAGTGTGATTTATAAAACATAAATGCAGTAGGCTACACACTCATTAAATGTGTAGAAAATTAATTAAATCCCAGGGTCTGTACAGACAAAGAAACTTCAGGTGTGCCTTAAGGAGCAAGACAAAAGTCGAAATGTAATGGCTTATTCTTGGATGTATTATTGTAATACTGGACAAAGAATCTAAAGAACAGGATTGGTAATCCTGAGAGTGTAAGCCTCATGTTAATATGCAAATGGTTTCTGTGAGGGCTTGGAGTTATATGAAGGAAAAGCTGGATGTTAACTGAGCACGTTGCTGTGTGCGATCCTAACTCAACGAACAGTTCGAATTCCTGGGATACCACCCACCACCAAGCAGTGTTGTGGCTGTAACGAGCACCTCAATGGAGAAATTTCAGCTGCATTTAAAGGGAGAGTTACACAAATGGAAATTGAACGCGTTCATGTCAGAGAGTGGTCATTGACAAAGGGCAGCATCTGTGTTTGGGGACATCTTGTTAGGTGTTGGTGCTGTCTGAATGAGGAAAGATCATCTTTCCTCCATCAATCAAAGGAACAACTGTGGATCAGCCATGTTCCTATTGAATGGCAGAGCAGGCTCAAGGGGCTGAATGGCCTGCTTCTATTCCCATTAACTTATGGTCTTATGGTCTTCTGACCAAGAGCTGTAGTTGGAGGTGTAGCATTATACCATTTTGAAATAGTTGTTTGTACACAGTGTTCACTTCAAGCTGCTCCACAGAACATGAGTAGATTGAGCCATAAAAAGCAAGAAAGCAACTGGGCCTAATTGTTCATTAAAAAAAACAGCCATCATTGTTGGGTGATGTTTTTGTCTGAAACTGCATCAAATCACAAAAAAACCTGACAGGCGGTATTTGAGCAGCTGCAGAATTGGAACCAAGGACAACATAAAATGCTGGAGAAACTCAGCAGATCTGGCAGCATCTGTGTAGAGGAAACAGAGCTAACGTTTCGAGTCTGATATGGCTTTTTCAGAACCCAAAGAGCCTGAGCTCTGGCTGTCTCTCCTGCTCTTACCATCTGCGGTAGGAATACCAAAGGGACTTACAGGACGATAAGCAACAAGTTTCATTGTGGCTTCCCCTTCCTTGACCATTAAGCTGTGGAGTGGAACTCAAACTCAGAACTTCTGTATCAAAGGTAGGGACACTATCACTAATCCCCATCCTTATTGCTCTACTCAGCTAAGCTCTCTACACCTTGTCGACTCCTGTCCCAATCAGCTAGGATCTTACATGTTGTTGTACCTGAGGGATTCACAGCTTCAGAGGCAATTCCTAGTGTCCTTTCATTATTACTGCAACAGAAAAATAGACAGAACGTAGAGAATAGGAACAGGAGTAGACAGTACTGTCCCTGGTCTTCCAGCTCTGACAATCAAGTCATTAAACTCCCAGAATCCCTACAGAGTAGAAACAGGCCATTCAGCCCATCGAATCTACACCGACACTCTGAAGAACATTCGACCCAGATCCACCCCCTACCCTATCCCTGCATTTCCCATGGTTAACCCATCTCGCCCACACATCCCTGGACAATTTAGCATGGACAAAAAAACTGCAGATGCTGGAATCCAAGGTAAACCAGCAGGAGGCTGGAAGAACGCAGCAAACCAGGCAGCATCTGGAGGAAACAAGAAGTCAATGTTTTGGGTATTACCCTTCTTTGGGACTGCATGTGGGAGGAGGGGGAGCTGCAGATAAAGAGGGTGGGGAGGGGTGGAGGTGGAATGGTGGTGATTGGTGGACACTGGTAGTAGGTACAACCTGGTTGGTCGATGGGAGGGATGAATCCAGTTGATGGTTGAAAGGGAGGAGGTGGGACTGGAAGGGGAGCCAGGGGATGGGTGGGAAGGTTATTTGAAATTGGAGAACTCAACATTGAGTCCCCCGGGCTGCGGGGTGCCCAGATGGAAGATAAGGTTTTGTTCCTCAAATTTGCGTTCCGTGTCGCTGCAACACTGGAGGGGGCAGAGGATGGACATGTCGGAGGGGGAGAGGGGTTGACATCATTCGACTGTGGTTGGAAACCGGAGCACCCAGAGGAAACCCACATACACACGGGGAGAATGTACAAATTCCACAGTCAGTTGCCCAAGGCTGGAATCGAACCCTGATACCAGGCGTTGTGAGGCAGCAGTGCTAACAATTGAGCTGAACATTTTCTGAAGAAGGGTCTAGGCCCGAAACGTCAGCCTTCCTGCTCCTCTGATGCTGAGATTCTCCAGCATTGGCAGTTGCTACTATTTCTAACAATTGAGCTACTGTGCCGCCCTCTTTCTGTACTGCTTTGCAAGCGAGGGCGATCTCCTGAGTATGTCACCTGTAGCACCTGGGAAGGTGCCTTGGTGTGAGCTGGTTGTAGATTCAAGTCTTGATCACAAAACCCTGAATCGCAATCTAAGTTGACATTCCCAGTGCAGTGATAAGCGAATGCTGTAAGCTCAGATGTGTTTTCCTCCAGATAAATTAACAAACTAAGTACCTGCTGCCTATTCAGGTGCATGTTCCAGATCCCTTTGTATTCCTTTGACAAAGACTCAGGGAGGATGAGGCATTCTCAAATACACATATCTGAACTACAATTGCTAAAACAGGTGACCTTATCAATGATGTCTTTGTTCTTTGTGGGAGTTTACTGTGTGTAAATTGGCTGTGCATTTCCTCGATCATAACAGGGACTAGATTTTAAATAAAAGATGTTTCAGCTGTTGGGCACTTTGGGAAGTCCTGAACTGGTGAAAAGCTCTATATTAATTTCAGGCTGTCTTTGTTTGAAGGATATTGAGGGAAATTAGAGGAAAAAGTTAAGATCAAAACACTGACTTACCAGTCTCCCTTGTCTGTGTATCACTGATCTGCTGCAAAAGGCAGAATTGAAGGGTTATTCTTTATGGATATAAGAAACTGCAAGCTAATTCCATCTTCATTTATCACCCACGACAAAGAGGAAAAGCTTATACATCTACATATCCATCAGCTGTTTCATCAAGTTACAATATTGACATGCTGGTATTGTATTTTCACAACTGTTTCAATACTTCAAATTACAGGCATCTTGTTACTGTTTTGCCGAAGGGGGTCCACAGGGAAGGCCTTATTTGAGAAAATGATATGTAACTGGTAGACATTGGAAAAATCTGATGCCTTAACAACCACTTGCATTTACGTGGCATCTTTAATTCTTCTAAATATCCAAAGATGTTTCACAGGAACATTGTCAAATAAAATGTGACACTGACTAATGTGAGGGGATGAGCTCTGATGGAGGGTCATTGACCTGGAGAATTTTCCCAGTCCCTGAATGATGTTGCCATTTTTACTGTTTATTTTGCTTTTCTAAGGCGATGATATGATGGAGAGTGAGGGATTAGGAAAGGTCTGCTCCTGTTTCTCCAGCTATTGTGCAGTGGGGCAGGCCTACATAAGAACATCAGAAATAGCAGCAAGAAGCCATTCAGCCCATTAAGCCAACTGTGCAAATCAACAAGATTGAGGCTTATCACCTTCCTCAACGTCACCTTCCCACACTATCTCTTCAGAAATCTATCTAACTCTATCTTGAACCTAACCACTGACTGAACCGCTACAGCTCACAAGGTTAGAGACTCACTACCCAAAGAGTGAAGAAATTCCTCTTCATCTCTGTGCTAAATGGCCAACCCCTGACCCAGAGACTGTGCCCCTGGTTCTCAATCACCCTTACCCGCATCTCCACCCGCTACCCCCCCCACCTCCCGCCACCCCCGTAGCCACAGGAATCATCCTTCCTGCATTGATCCTGTTGATTCCTGTGTGTATTTTGTAGGTTTGAATTAGATCACCTTTCATTCTTGTACTCCCCCCAGGAATTAGTTTAGTGAACATTCATTGTACTCCCGCAATGACAAGAATCTCTTTCCATAGATAAGGAGACCAAAACTGCACACAGTGCTCCAGCTGTGGTCTTACCAAGGCTTGAGCTAATTGAAGTAAGATATCTCAGCTCCTACATTTGAATCCTCTGGCTTTGATGGACTAGTTTTTGCCTGTCATTTTCAATTCGAATACTGCATTCAGATCTGGTCTCCCCGCTATAGGAAGGAAGTTGTGAAACTTGAAAGGGTTCGGAAAAGGTTTACAAGGATGTTTTCAGGGATGGATGATTTGAGCTACAGGGAGAGGCTGAGACTTTTTTTCCTCAAGCATAGGAGGCTGAGTGATGACCTTATAGAAGTCTATAAAATCACGAGGGGCATGGATATGGTAAATAGCCAAGAACTTTATCCTAGGGTTAGGAGTCCAAAACTAGAGGGAATAGCTTTAAGGTGAGAGGGGAAAGATTTATAAAAGACCTGAGGGGCAACTTTTTCATGCAGAGGGTGCTGTGTGTATGGAACGAGCTGCCAGAGGAAGTGGTGGAGGTGGGTACAATAAGAACATTTAGAAGGCATCTGGATGGGTACATGGATAGGAAGGGTTTAGAGGGATATGGGCCAAATGCTGGGACTAGATTAATTTAGGATATCTGGTCAGCGCAAACAACTTGGACCGAATAACCTGTTTCCGTGCTGTATATTTCTGTGATTCTGTATTCCAGCCAAATGTTGACTAATTCCACCTTGACCTGGGCACCCCATCAGCAGAGAGTCTGAGGAAATACAGAGCCCAGAAATATTACCAGGGAGATGGTGTGGGAATTGAAATGGATGATTGAGTGAAGTCAATTGTGGCTCTGATGTCAGGGACTGAGAAATAAAAGACTTGCATTTACATAGCACCATTCACACTCTCAGGATGTCCCAAACTGTTTTCCATAAGACCACGAGATGTAGGAGCGGAAGTAACCATTCAGCCCATTGAGGATCTTCCGCCGTGCAATGAGATCATGACCGATCTAATAATTTTCAACTCCACTTTCCTGCCTTTTCCCCAGAACCCTTGATTCCTCTTCCTGATTAAAATTCCGTCCATCTCAGCCTTGAACATACTTAAGAACCCAGCCTTGGCAGTCATCTGCAGTAAAAATATTCACTGTAAGACCGTAAGACCTTAAGAAATAGGAACAGGCGTAAGCCATTCTGCCACTCGAGCCTGCTCTGCCATTCAATAGAATCACGGCTGATCCAATATTCCCCACATCCACTTTTCAATCCTTTCCCCATAGCCATTGATTGCCCGACTGATCAAAAGTTGACCTGTATCAGCCTCAAATATACCCAAGAACTCTGCTTCCACAGCTCTCTGTGGCAAGGAGTTCCAAAGAATCTCAGCCCTCTGAGAGAACGGACTTTCCTGCTCCTCTGATGCTGCCTGGCCTGCTGTGTTCCTCCAGCTCCACACTGTGTTACCCCTTAAGTATCCTATATGTTCCAATGAGATAGAACATAGAACATAGAATATCAAACAGTACAGGAATGCGCCCTTTCACCCTCGATGTTGTGCCGAACACGGGGTCTAAATTAAACTAATCCCTTCTGCCTGCCCTTTGTCCACATTCTTCCATTCCTTGCATATTCATGTGCTTATCTGAAAGTCCCTTAAATGCCCCTATTTCACCTGCCTCCACCACCACCCCAGGCAGCCCCATACGAGCCATGCTGACTGTCCCTAATTAGTCCAAGCTTTTCCAAATGTGAATAAATCATATCCCTAAGAATTCCCTCCAATAGCTTCCCAACCACCAATATGAAACTCAAGGTCTGTAATTTCCTGGATTATCCCTATTTCCCTTCTTATACAGACAAACAATATTAGCTACTCGCCAGTCCTCCAGGACTTCTCCAGTGGCTGGTGAGGATACAAAGATCTTGGTCAAGGCCCTAGCAATATCCTCTCTTGCCTCACTCAATAACATAGGGTAGATACCATTGGGCCCTGAGGACTTATCCACCTTAGTGCACTTCAAGAGACTCAACACCATTTCTTTCTTGATCTGAAAATGCCCTGGCATAGTTGCATGCTTCACACAAATCTCACTGACCTCCATGTCCTTCTCCTGGGTGAGTACTGACACAAAGTGCTCATTTAAGATCTCACCCACATCCTCTGCCTCCAAGCACAAGTTCCCTCCTTTATCCTTGAGTGGTCCTACCTTCTCCCGAGTTATCCACTTATTATTAATGTATGGATAGAATGCCTTGGGATTCTCTTTAACCCTATGTACCCAGGTCATTTCATGGCCCCTCCTTGCTCTCCTAATTCCCTAGGTGAGTTCTTTCTTGCTTTCTTGATATTCCTCATGAGCCCTGTGCGATTTTAGCCTCCTAAACCTTACATATGCTTATTTTCTCCTTTTAACTAAATTCATAAATTCCTCATTATCCAAGGGTCCCTTACCTTGTCATCCATCTCCTTCCTCCTTACTGGAACAATTTGGCCCTGAACTCTCATCTGCAGGTCTTTAAAAAACTTCTACATGTCAAATGTGGACTTGCCTGGTAACAGATCCTCCCAATTACTATTCCCCAGCTCCCACCTAATCCTGATGTAATTTTCCCTCCCCCAGTTTAGTACCTTCCCACAAAGTCCTGACTTATCCTTATTCATTGGTATCTTAAAACTTAAGGAGTTGTGATACTGTTTCCAAGATACTATTCTACTGAAAGGTCAGTCACCTGGCTAGGTTTATTAGCCAGGACAAGGTCCACTAAGGCCCCTCCTCTAGTTGGATCATCCACATACTGTCTCAAGAAATGAAAATTCAAGAATGAGATACTTCTAAACTCCAGTGATTACAGTCCCAATGTATTTAGTCATTGTTCATAAGATAATCCACCCAAACCAGGGATCATCCTAAATCAATCTGTAGATTGCCTCCAGTGAAATTATATCTTTCCTGAATTAAGGGGTCCAAAACTGCTCATAGCCCTCCAGATGTGGTCTTACCAGCACCTTGTACAATTGCAGTAAGATTCCCTACTCTCATACTCCAATCCCCTTGAAATAAGGGCCAACATTCCATTAGCTTTCCTGATTATCTGCTGCACCTGTGTGCTACCTTTCTGTGTTTTGTGCACAAATTCCCCCCAAGTCCCTTTGTGTTGCAGCTTTCTGCATTTACACAATATTTTGTTCTCCCTTCCAAAATGAACAACTTTGCATTTTCCCACATTACGCTCCATTTGCCAACATTTTGCCCCCTTACTTAACCTCTCAACATTTCTCTGTAAACTGTTTCTATCCTTCTCACAATCTGCTTTTCCACCTAGGTTTATGCTGTCTGCAAATTTGGCTCCAATACATTTATCTTCTTCCTCCAAGTCATATATATTGGAAACAGTTGTAGTCCCAGCACTGATCCCTGTGGAACCCCACTGGTCACAGATCATCAACATAAAAAAAAAAGCCCTAACCATATACACTGCTTCCTGCCCATTTGCCAATTCTCTTTCCAAGCCAATATACTCCCACCAACACCAGGGGCTCTTATCACTTAACATTTTGTGAGGTACCTTGTCAAACTCCCTCTGGAAGTCTCAATAAAACACATCTACTGGTTTCCCTCTATCATTTCTGTTTCAGACTTGCTGAAATAACTTTAATAAATTAGTCAGACACGATTTCCCTTTCATGAACCCATGCTGACTCTGCTGCATTAGATTATGATTTTCCAAATGTGCTGCTATTACTTCCTTAATTTATTCCAGTACTTTTCCAACAATAGATATTGGGCTATTCGGTCTGTAGTTATCCAGTTTTGAACAGGGAAGTCACATTGGCAGTTTCCAATCCTCTGATTCTTCTGCAGAATCCAATAACTTCTGGAAAATTATGACCTTTGCATCCACTATCTCTGTAGATACCTCTTTTAGGATGTTAGGATACAAGCCATCAGGGCCAGGGGACTGATCTGCCCTTAGCCCCATTAGTTTGTTTAATACTACATCTTTAATGATGTTGATGGCACTTAATTCCTCCCCCAGTTTCTTCAGTATTAATGAAATATTCAAAGCATCTTCTGATGCAATCTATCTGTTTAACTCCTCTGCCATTTCCTTGTTCCCTATAACTGTCTCCCTAGATTTATTTTCTAAGGGGCCTGTTGTAATGTAGGAATTAAGGCAGCTAATTTGCCCACAATTGCAACATGACAACAAGCAGATCATCGGTGTTTACTGATATTGGTTATGGGATAAATGGTATGCAGAACACGACTTGAGATCTCCTGTTCTTCTTTGAGTAATGTGTGTGAACCTTTAGATTCACCTGAAAGGATACTCAGTTGGGCCCAAATCCATTGGTGTCTCTGATTGAAGAATTATATGCAGGATCATGCAGGAATTTATGATTTGAAAGATGGTCCTGCTGTCACACTAACAGGCATCCAGAATTTGACGTTCGATAACACCTATCAATTACTGTGTGAATATTTTCAAGGCTCATATTTCCTTCAGAGTTCATTTGAGGCCATTGGCACTTAGCTGACAATGTAATGGCTGGAAAGAGAGAGAAAGCCAGCAATTTACTGGTCCAGTCATTTCGGCCTTGGTGGTATTATGTTGCGGAGGGATGTAATTTATTTGCACTTTTCCGCAGTGGTATTCCATAATAATTTCAGACCCGTTCCCCCTTCAATCCTCACTGATAGAGAGACACTATTCAACTGGCTGTCACTGTGGGCAATATGTGAGATTCTACCACTTACAAAAGTGAGTTAACTTTAACTGAACATAATACAAGCCAAAGGGAAGGCAAGTATTCTGGACACTGTTAAATAGATTCACAGAATGCAGCAGCAGGTTCCATTCAGTGGAACTGTACCTCTGGTGGTTTCATTTGGCCTGCTTTTTTCTTATTGGCCTGTGATGCTTTTCATTCATGTATTTATTTGATTATCTCTCAAAAGTTAATATCAAATCTACTTCCATCGTCCTTTCAGGCAGATCATCATAACTCATTCTGGAAGCTTTCCTTTCCTCAAGGGAATGTGATGGCCTAGTGGTATTATTGCTGCACTATTGATCCAGAGACCCAGATAGCATTCTGGAGACCAGGGTTTGAATCCTGCCATGGCAGATGCTGGAATTTGAATTCAATAATTAAAAGGAATCTGAGAGTCTAATTGTTGGAAATATCTTGTTCATTAATGTCCCTTAGGGAAGGAAAATGCTTGTCTATATGTGACTTCAGACCCACAGCAAAATGGCAGACTCTTAATTGCCCCCTAGGCAATTAGGGATGTGCAATACGTGCTGGTGTAGACAGTGGTGACTTCATCCCACAGGCAAATCAAAAAAAGGTTGACTTTGATCCTTTTGCCAATTAATTAACTTAAATCTGTGCTCTCCAACTCCTGACATTCCTGCCACTTTCACTTTATTTAGGGGTGGCACAGTGGCTCAGTGGTTAGCACTGCTGCCTCACAGTGCCAGCAACGTGGGTTCGTTTCCATCCACGGGCGACTGTCTGTATGGAGTTTGCACATTCTCCCTGTGTCTGCGTAGGATTCCTGCGGGTGCTCTGGTTTCCTCCCACAATCCAAAGATGTGCAGGTTAGGGTGGATTGGCCAGGTTAAATTGCCCACAGTGTCAGGGGATGTGTAGATTAGGTGGGTTATAGGGGAATGGGTCTGGGTGGGATGCTCTGAGGGTCGGTATGGAGTTGTTGGGCTGAAGGGCCTGTTTCCACACTGTAGGGATTCTATGATACTCAATAAAAAAACCATTATCATTCTAATCCCCTCTGTTAAATCTGTACTAAACTTTCTCTGATCTAAGGAGAACAACCTCTGTTTCTCGATTGGTGCCTGAGATAAGGGATTCGTCCTTCAATAAGAGGCCGAGTAAGTTGGATTGATACCTTTTGGAGTTTCAGAGAATGAGAGGCAATCTCATTGAAACGCACAAGAATCTGAAGAGGCTTGGGAAGAGAATCACTGAAGGGTCATTACCTGTACCTGGGAATTTAGGACAGGGAACAGAGTTTCAGGATAAGAGGTAAATCATAAGAACATTATGAATCATTAAGCTCACTGGGGGAGGTAAAAACTTAGATGTCCTATGGATCAGTTATAAATCCAGAAAGTCAGCTTGTGTTCTGGGGACCTAGGTTCAAATCCTGCCGTGGCAGATAGTGAAATTTGAATTCAACAAAAAAAATTTGGAATTAAGAATCTACTGATGACCATGAAACCATTGCCGATTATCACAAAAACCCATCAGGTTCACTAACGGCCTTCAAGGAAGGAAATCTGCCATCTTCATCTGGTCTGGCCTACATGTGATTCCAAACCCACAGCCATGTGGTTGACTCTTAACTGTCCTCTGAAATGAGCTAGCAAGCCAATCAGTTCAAAGGCAATTAGGGTCTGGCAATAAATGCTGACCAGCCAGCAACACCCACATCCCATGAGTGAATGAAAAAATAATCTGCAATGGGGAGAAATTTCCTACTCCAAGGGTTGTGAATATTTGGCATTTTCCATCAAAAGGAGTAGCAGAAGGAGGCCATTCAGCCCATCAAGCCTGCTCTACTGTTCAATAAGATCACAGCTGATCCGATAATGCTCAACTCCACTTTCCTGTCTGTTTCTCCTAACTCTTGATTCCCCTCACAATGAAAAATCTATCTATCTCAGCTTTGAATATATTTAATGACTCAGCCAGAATAACCTCTGTGGTAAAAGATTCCACAGATTCACTACCCTCTGAGAGGAGAATTTCCTGCTCATTTCTGTCTGTGTGCATCTTCTTATTCTGACATTATGCCCTCTGGTCCTAGACTGTCCCACATGGGAGAATAGCTTTCCATATCTACCCTGCCAAGTCCCCTTGCATGTTTCAATAAGATTGCCTTTCATTCTAAATTCCAACAAGTACAGACCCAACCTACTTAAACTCTCCTCATAAGACAATCCCTCCATACCTGATATCAGCCTGGTATATATTCTCTGAACTGCCTTCAATGCCAGTATAGTTTTCCTTGGATAAGGGGCCCAAAGCTATTCACAGCATTCCAGCAGCAGCCTGAATAATGTCTTGTATATTTTTAGCCAAACCTCCCTACTTTTATAGTCCATTCTTTTTAAACCACCTTGGGGAGTTGTGGTTGGTCCATCATTCAATGTTTTAAGGGCTGAGATAGACATGTATTTGGTTTCCCAGGACACCAAGGGCTAAGAGGAATGGGTGGGGTTCACGTAGGAGATTGGCCACTGATCAAACTGAATGGTGGAGAAGTCTCAATTGGTCAAATGGTCAACTCCTGCTCCGACTATTTTATGTTCTCTAAATTCTCTTTGCAACTGAAGTCTTCCATCATCAGTACCATTTTAGTAAATATCTTCCTGTAGGCTGAGACATGCTTCAAGAATTAAATGTTTTATAAAGGTTCAGCACCATATACTCATTGCCTATCTTTGTCTAACCAATACTCTCCTCACATTAAATAAACTTGTACCTCACGTACACAATTTTCACAACTGCTTCTTTTAATTCCCTTGAGTGAAAAGTACCTGAGCTTGAAAAGCAATCAAGGTGTCTAGAATATTATTGTACCTTTCCAATTGTTTCTTCCTGTTCTCCCGCTTGCAAGCTCCTTTGTCATTGGCAGTCTTCCATCGCATAAGATGTGAGCTTAGTTGTGGTGCCCAACTCTGTGTTGATGCAGTGCCTACAGCAGAGTTTACTGCAGTTGCTGCAGAGAAAGACAGTGAGCTGTGAAAGTGCACAATTCACTGGCCTCTAGTTTCCCTTGGCCACTTCTCATAGAAATATAGAAAATAAGAGCAAAAGTAGACCATTCAGCCCTTCAAAGACCGCCCCACCATTCAATACGATTACGGCTGATTACACAACTCCGTACTCTTTTCCCACTTTTCCCCATATCCTTTTGATCCCTTTAGCCCTAAGAAGACAAGAACATGAGAAAAGAATAATAGAACTAGGATCAGGAGTAGGCCATGCAGCCCCTCAATCCTGCTCATCTGTCGAATGCAACCATTGTTGATCTTAACTCAGCCACAATTGCACATTCCTGCCTGCTCTTCATAACCTTGTAACCTGTCTATCTTCTGCTTAAGTTTATTCAGTATCCCAGCATCAACCACACTCTGGGGAGTGAATTCCACAAACTCATGACCCTTTGAGAGAAATAATTTCTCCTCATTTCTGTTTTAAATCTTCTATCCCTTATCCTAAAACAATTGTCTCTAGGTTACCCCACATGAGGAAACATCCTCTCTACGTCTATTTTGTAAATCCCCTTTAGCAACTTTCTACCTCAATTAGATCTCCTCTCAACTACAGCTTTAGATATTTTGCTAGTACAGACTTGATGGACTGAAGGGCCTTTTCTGTACTGTATGACTATTATATTGCTTTCTGTGCTCTAATGTGATTACAATGATAAATAGTTTTACTCGAGTAAGTAACTGGTCTGGCCTACATGTGACTCCAGACCCACAGCAATGTAGTTGACTCTCAACTGCCCTCTGGGCAATAAGGGATGGGGCAATGAATGTTGGTCTAGCCAGTGATGCCCACATCATGTGCATGAATAAAACAAAATAACGAGACAGTGGCAGGAAGGTCAGTAGTCAGAGGACTCAGATGTAAGATAATTAATTGGTGACAGAGCCAGAGACAACTTGAGAATAGGAACATTTCAAAACATAGAACATAGAACAGTACAGGCCCTTCGGCCCACAATGTTGTGCTGACCTATTATCCTATAATGAGTTATGCAATGAGTTATAATGATCAAGAATATGCTGCCCAAAAGGCCAGTGGAAGATTCAGTCAAATCTTCGAAAAGGTAATGGGACAATACTTAAAGGAAAAAACATTGTAGGCTGATAAGTAAAGAGATGTGGAGAAAAGTCAGCAGTGAGTCAAAGGACTGAATGATATAATTAGATTCCATTGAACAGTATTCAATATAATTGTCTTCCCTTTGGCTTCCCTTCTTGGCCAGCTGAGTTTTTCAAATCTGCTCACCTCTTACAATGCCCCCCTCAAGCAGTCAGCTTCTGGAGATCATGGTTGCCAGTAACAGTCTCCCGATCGTCAATGTCATTGCCCACCGTCATCACACCCAGCTTTCAGGGGGATTCTTTTGGCAAAGGATTGGGTACTGAGGTGATGGTGAGCCAGTGGTATTTGCCTGGCTATCATACATCATCTAACTGATGAATGAGACTGAGCCAGTGCTGATCTCTTAGGCTTCATAATGAGTACAAACCTCTGATATTCATTCGTATCTCACATGTAGCTCTGGAATCCTAACAGCACAGGGCAATGAGCAGTTTAAATGAGTCTCTAACACATTATTCACATTACAGGACCTCCCTCAGTGCTGTAAGCAAACAACGTTTACATGCCAGTTGACACGTGAATGCTATTGACTGAGCCATTCTGGCTTTTGACTCACAATGTCCCCAACAGAGTTCACCAATCTCATTGTAATTAGATATGATTGATGTTTTGATCAGAACTAATCCTGTAAGCAGTAAATTGCTCTTTATAATTTCATTATTTGGACTAAAATCATTCTTTGAGGTGCAGCATAGATATTCCCTGGGAAGACTAAGTTTTAGCCAGATGTAGAAATTAATCATCAAAATTTTACTGCTTTTCTGAAGAAAGATCAGAGTTCTGCAAGATTTTAAATTGCCTTAGAGGATTTAGCACTGCTGAAGCCTAGCCACAACAAGAGGTCATGGACCATTTGCTAAGTACATGACCATGTTTAAAACCTGCCACCACAAGATCCTAAGATAGACCTGGCCATCTGAACAGCAAGTTAGAAATTCGGAGAAATTAAATCACCTGGGGACAACATCATCATTGTCAACATTTTAATTATCGCACTGAATGACCCAGAACCGTTCCTGGGGAATACTCTGACTGGAAGGACAAGTTCAGTGTTGAGGCTTGTTTCTGTTAGTAGTAGAGGTGGGGGTGAGAGGTGCATGAAGTTAATGAAAGTTACATTTTGGATGAAGTATCTTGATTCTAAAGATCTGTATCCCAACTTGCACCAAGTCCTTTTCACTCAAGACATTATGCTTACTGACCTGCATTGGTTCCTGCTTCATCACCATCTTATTTTCAAATTCATACTTTTAATGATGTGGAGACACTGGTATTGGACTGGGGTGGACAAGGTCTGAAGTCACATGACATCAGGTTATAGTCCAATGGATTTATTTGGAATCACAAGCTTTCAGAGAGCTGTGAATTCTAACCTCATACTTTTAAGTCCATCCTTGGCTTTGCCCCTCCCTGTCCCTGTAATCTCCTGCAGTCCCACAGTTCTCTGGGATAGCTGCACTCCTCCTATTCTGGTTTCTTAGGTTTCTTCAATTCCCTTCACCCCATCAAGAATAAGAAGCTAAAAGCCCATGGATTCCAGGACAGTTTGGCAAATTGGATCCAAAATTGGCTCAGTGGAAGGAAGCAGAGGGTGATGGTCAAAGGGTGACTTTGAGACTGGGAGCCTCTGTCCAATGGTTTAGCACAGGGTTCAGTGCTGGGTCTCTCGCTGTTTATTGTGTACTTTAATGATCTAGACTTGGAGGTAGGAGGTTGATTTGGTAAGTTTGCAGGTGACTTGAAAATTGGTGCAGTGGTAAACAGCGAAGAGGAAAGCCTTAGGCTACAGGATGATATGGGGTGGCACGGTGGCACAGTGGTACAGTGGTTAGCACTGCTGCCTCATAGCGCCAGGGACCTGGGTTCGATTCCACGCTCAGGCGACTGTCTGTGTGGAGTTTGCACATTCTCCCCGTGTCTGTGTGGGTTTCCTCCGGGTGCTCCGGTTTCCTCCCACAATCCAAAGATGTGCAGGCTAGGTGAATTGGCCATGCTAAATTTCCCATAGTGCTCGGGATGTGTAGAGTAGGTGTGTTATCTGGGGATGGGTCTGGATGGGATGCTCCAAGGGTCAGTGTGGACTTGTTGGGCCAAAGGGCCTGTTTCTACACTGTAGGGATTCTATGATCTATGATATGGTCAGGCAGACTGAACAGTAGCAAATATACTATAATCAGGAAAAGTGAGTGGTGATACATTTTGGGAAAACTAACAATGAAAGGAAGCACATGTTGAATGGTGGGGCCCTAGGAACTACAAAGGATCAGAGGGACGTTGGTGTGCATGTCCATCGATCCTTGAAGTTAGTGGGACAGACAGATAAGGTGGTTAATACAGCAAATGGGATACTTGGATAATTGATGGTGTTGGAAAATGGTACCGAGGCCATAAGACTTATGTTGTAGAAGCAGAAGTAGGCCATTCAGCCCATCAAGTCTGCATGGACATTCAATGAGACCACGGCTGATCTGATAATCCTCAACTGCATTTTCCTTGTTTTTTTACCTCTCATTCCCTTACTGATTAAAAGTCTGCTCTCTCAGCCTTGAATATACTTAACAAACCAGCCTCTACAGCCCTGCATGGTAAAAAATCCCACAGATTCACCCCTCTCAAAGAAGAAATTCCTCCTCATCTCTGTCTGAAATGGGTGACCTCTTAATTATACCCTTTGGTCCTAGACCCTTCCAGAAGGGGAAATAACGTCATCTACCCCCAGTCAAGCCTCCTAAGACTCTTATATGTTTCATTAAGGTTGTCTCTCATTCTTCTAAACTCCAATGAGTACAGGCTCAAACCACTCAACCTCTCCTCATTAGCAAATCCCTTTGCAACTAGTATCAACTTTGTAATAGTTCCCTGGGTAGATGATCAGCCATGATCTTGAATGGTGGAGCAGGACCAAGAGGCTGAATGGCCTACTCCTCCTCCAGCATTTTTATTCCTCATCAAAGAAAACTGTTGAACTCTTCAAACTATTCTAGACTTCAATTAGATTGTGCATGATCTGCTTAACAACTCTAATTACCAGTCTCCCTGCCAGGCCTCAGGACCACATCAGCTGGGAAAATGGTGGAGGGGAATGGGCTGCTCTCACACCTACTCCCCCTGTCCCCCAGCTCCCACCCCTCGTCTAAAAAGATTGTCCAAAGTCCACCCCAAATTAACCACAGCCGTGGACATCATTAACCAACGCTGAGCTGGATTTTCACCCTCAGATGTTGATGTCCAATCTGATTGGTTGGCAGCACCAACAGAGCCAGCAGTGCTGAAAGCTGGGTAGTGGGCACTGATGGTACTGCAGGAAGCCATGGGATCCTGGCACAGGCTAATTTGGGGCATTTGGCAGGAAGGACTAGACCAGCTTGGTGGGTGATAGGGTTGGTGAGGGGATAGTTTGGAAAGCAAGTGGATGGGAAGGAAGGATGGAGGGTAACTCTAGCTGGGGGTGGAGGGTATGTGGTGCTACTATTGTGCAAAAGGCACTCCATGGGTATTGTATGATGCCAAGGCTGAGCTTCCCAATCCGGCCTAGCTGTCCATACCATAGACACATAGAAGTTAGGAGCAGGAGGAGGCCATTCGGCCCTTCTAGCCTGCTCCACTTTTCTTCATGATCATGGCTGATTGTCCAACTCAATAGCCTAATCCTGCTTTCTCCCCATAACCTTTGATCCCATTCACCCCAAGTGCTGTATCTAGTTGCCTGTGGAATACATTCAATGTTTTGGCATCAACTACTTCCTGTGGCAATGAATTCCACAGGCTCACCACTCTTTGGGTGAAGAAATGTCTCCTCATCTCCGTCCTAAATGGTCTACCCCGAATCCTCATACGGTGAACCCTGGTTCTGGACACACCCACCGTCGGGAACACCCTCCCTGCATCTACCCTGTCCAGTCCTGGTAGAATTGTATATGTCTCTAGGAGATCTCCCCCTCATTCGTCTGACAATCCTAACCTAGCCAATCTCTCCTCAGACGTCAGACCCACCATCCTCGGAATCAGCCTGGTAAACCTTCGCCGCACTCCCTCGAGAGTAAGAGCATCCTTCCTCAGAAAAGGAGACCAAAACTGCACACAATATTCTAGCTGTGGCTTCACCAAGGCCCTGTACAACTGCAACAACACATCCCTGCTCCTGTACTCGAAACCTCTCGCGATGAAGGCCAACGTACCATTTACCTTCTTTACCGCCTGCTGCACCTGCGTGTTTACCTTCAGAGACTGGTGCACAAGGACACCCAGGTCCCGCTGCACACTCCCCTCTCCCAATTTACAGCCATTCAGATAGTAATCTGCCTTCTTGTTTTTGCTTCCAACGTGAATAACCTCACATTTATCCACATTATACTGCATCTGCCATTGATTTGCTCACTCACCCAACCTGTCCAGATCATGCTGAAGTATCTCTGCATCTTTGTCACAGTTCACCCTCCCACCCAATTAGGTATCTTCTGCAAACTTGGAGATGTTACATTTTGTTCCCTCATCCAAATGATTAATATACATTGTGAATAGCTGGGGTCCCAGCCCTGATCCCTGTGGCACCCCACAAGATACTGCCTGCCAATTTGAAAAGGATCCATTAATTCCTACTCTTTGTTTCCTCTCTGCCAACCAGTTTTCTGTCCATTTCAAAACACTTCTCCCAATCCCATGCGCTTTAATCTTACACAATAATCTCTTATGCAAGACTTTGTTAAATGCTTTCTGAAAGTCCAAATATACCACATCGACTGGCTCCCCCTTGTCAACTCCACTAGCTATACCTTCATAGAATTCCAACAGATTTGACAAACATGATTTCCCCTTCATAAATCCATGCTGATTCTGTCTGATCCTGCCACTGCTTCCCAAAAGCTCCACTATAAAATCCTTGATAATGGTTTCGAGAATTTTCCCCACCACTGATGTTAGGTCACACTCTGTGCCTCCATAGTAACTAAGCCATGCTAGTCCTGTGGCCGGCAAAAATTCACAATGGATCTCATGTCTCTGTCTATGGCCTGTTGTTATTTGGATTAAAATTCTTCTTCAGATCTGAAAAATGCTGGAAAGTTTTATTTTACAGTTTTGACAGAGATGGAGGAGGGGTAAAAGAAACAGATGGTGTTGAGGTACACTGCTAAAGACAAAGAGGGTTGTGAATGCTAGTGAAGTGGAATGTGGAATGATGATGGTGGCCTTTCATAACCCCATTTGTCTTTAGCATTGCACCTCAACACCATCTGTTCCCTTCACCCCTCCTCCATCTCTGTCAAAACTGTGAAAAGCCCATTTTCCAACATCTTTCAGTTCTGAAGAAAAAGTCATATCACACTCAAAACATGAACTCCATTTCTCAATTGACAGCGGCTTCATGGTCAATATTAGACTAGCCATAATTCCAGATTTAATTGAATTCCAATTTCGCCATCTGCCATGGTGGGACTTGAACCAGTTACGTTGGAACATTAGAGTGATATTCATGGATTACTAGCTCAGTGATATTACCACCACCTGCCCCACGGTTTGTGTAAGGCCACCAGATGACCCTTGCTGTGTAGCAGTACTGTCCGTGAACCTTGTACATTCTTCTGTCCATTCAAACACATTACTGTCGCTAGCTCACCAGCAGGAACATCCCAGGTTGCTCGTCTCCTCCCACACCCTGTTGCTGTAGGCTTCTCCCAGATTCAGGAGGTGGAAGCTGACCTCTCAGTATTGAAGATCTCTTTCGCTCTTCCCATTGTCAGGAGGTCAGTTCCCAAAGAATCAAATGCAGAACTTTATTGGGATTTGACTGCAGAAAACCGAATTTTTAAGGGATCAAATTATAAATGAAAAAATGAGTTGCTTCAAAATGCTGAATTTCCTTTTATTGAAGATTCCGAATGTGTTTAATGCTATTATCCACATTATATAAAGCAGTACTTGGTTCCTGCAATTGGATGTCTTGTTATGGAGGTGGTTTCTAATAGGAACCTCCTGTGGTACAGTGGGTAGTATTTCAGGGGCAGGGGATCCACACTGGGACTTGATGAGCAAGGGAAGTATGTATGGGGAAACAGCCAAACAGCCAGATGATCAATATGTAAATCTTCTGATACAGACAGTAAGTGTGATTGATTTAAGGTTAAGACTCCACATGCACGTTCCTGCTATGTGTCAATGTTATGTCATTCGATGGTGCAGGGGAGGGGGGCAGTGACAC
>NC_063350.1:3426682-3432823 GCF_021869965.1 Rhincodon typus
ATGGCTATAATCACTGCAAACTGCCTGCAGAATATAAAAACCCACAGAGTAAACTGAACATGTCTGAAAATAATTCCAAAGATCTCAATACTGGCTGGATCTGTGTTAAATGAGGCATAGCTGTGGCTATGGCGACATTGTTTAAATCTGATGCACTGAGTTTCGGAGAAAACTCCTTTCATCTTGTGGTATTATGACTTTCAGGAAAAATTTGATCATGTAACTGATAACAAGGAGAGGAGAGGCGAGGTCAGGACCCAGTGACAGGTCATCAGCATCACAGAGAGGAACAGGTGAGGTGAGGACCATGTGATGGGCAGACAGCGTACAGGAGAGGAGAGGAGAGGGTGAGGAGAGGGTGGGGACTCTGACTAAAGCTTGGGGCAGCTGCTGCCAAGGCACAATAGGGAAAGACCAACATCTGAGGTCTTTTGGCCAAAATACAATGGGGGTCTGTTCTGTTATTGGACCCTCCCAATGCCTCATATATATGTAAACATAGCCTTGTGTAAGTAAGAAATGTCTTGAGCTTGCAAAGACTGTACAGAATCAAACTGTTCGACCATGTATGTTTAGAAAGGTATCCTTATGAATAAAGTCTAATTTTGAAATAAAGGTAAAGTCAGCAACTGCGAGGAGGGTGTGCAGAGAAATGCAATGGTTTTTGGTGAGATTCGTCCTGAGCAACTCCATGAGGCAGGACTCTGTGCTCCATGGTCTGTTCCCTAGGACTCACACTGAGACAAACATCGACTGCGCCAGGAGGACCATCAACTTAGTGAAAGATGCTCGTGGTCTGCCCGAAACCTCTGGCCATCCAGAGGTGACCTCGACGGAGAATGGCAGACTGGCACGTTCTAAGGTCTATGACCTTACTGAGGAATGTACCAAAGTTTGGGGCCAAGGTGCAGTGGGGAAAGGCCACGGACTCGAACCTTTCTGTTATAATTTACAGAAGTTCTGGCACTTTATAGAAGCACTCAGAGTTTTTGTTGGAATGTATGTAGTTTCTGGTCATATTTTGTAATTGATCCAATTTTGCATTTGGGTGGAGGTAATGAAAAGTAGTGTGTTTTTGACTTAAAATTGTATTTTCTGTAATGTCCAACTTGAACTATTTTGTAATGTACTTATAGATAATTCATGAATAACATATATATTTGCACATAAAACACTAAGATTTTTTGAGGCTACACTTAAGAATGAGTAAAAAGAGAAATAAAAGTGTTAAATATTCTTCCTACTAGTGAAGGTGTGTCTGAAGGGTTTAGGCTTGTGTCTTGCACATCCTGCTCTATGTTTGGAGATCCCGGATTTCCTGACAGTCCGGATGACCATGTGCAGGAGATGACCTCCAACTGGAACAACCCAACTTTGGAGGTTGAGAAGCAGCGGGGAGCACTGCGGTGCTGTCGCAAGGCTGAGGGGTTCGTGAGCAGCACATTTAAGCGCATGGTCAGTCCACAGCTTAAGGAAATGCAGGCAGAGAAAGTTGGGTGGCCAGCAGAGAGAAGAAGAAAAACAGGCAGGTTGTGAGGGAGTCCTTTGAGTGAATTTCTCTCACAAACCAATTTTCAGCCTTGGAAAGTGGTGTGGATGATGGATCCTCTGTTGAGGACAGACACAGCCAAGGCCAATGTCTCTGTGGGTGGTCCAGCTGCTCAAGTGGATGAAGAGGTGTGGATGGGTAGGGGATTCGTTAGTGAGGGGAGTAGACAGACACTCCTGTGGCCATACATGTGACTCCAGGATGGTACGTACATTGCTCCCAGGTACCAGGGTCAAGGATATCATAGAGTCACTGAATCATAGTGTCTTACGGCACAAAAACAGACCCTTCGACCTAACTTGTCCATGCTGACCAGGTTTCCCAAACTGAACTCGTCCCATTTGCCTGTGTTTAGACCATATCCCTCTAAACCTTTCCTATCCATGTACCGGTCCAAATGTCTTTTAAACATTGTAACTGTATCTGCATCTATCACTTCCTCTGGCATTTCCCTCCACACAGGAACCACCCTCTATGTGAAGAAGTTGCCCCTTAGGTGCTTTTTAAATCTTTCCCCTCTCACCATAAACCTATACCCTCTAGTTTTTGGACTCCCCTACCCTGGGGAAAAGACCTTTGCTATTCACCCTATCCATACTCCTCATCATTTTATAAACTTCATAAATAGAATAGAATAGCAATTTATTGACACTTGTATTTTTGCAAAAAAAAGTGAAAAGTTTTGTCAGTCACCTTACCAGGGCACCAAAATTAATGACAGAAGTCATGGATAAGCAAAAAAAAGTAATAATGTCGCCCCTCAACCCCTAATGCTGCAGGGAAAAGAGTCCGAGCCTATCTAGCCTCTCCTTATAAGTCAAACCCTCCAGTCATGGTAACAATCTTGTGAATCTTTTCTGTACCCTTTCCAGTTTAATAACATCCTTCCTATAGCATTGCAGAATGGCTGCAGGGCATCCTGAAGGGGATGATGAACAGCCAGAGGTCATGGTCCATGTCAGTGCAATTAACCGAGGAAGAATGAGAAATCAGGTCCCGTAAGCAGACTTCAGGGAGTTAGGGAGGAAATTGAAAAGCGGGACTTCAAAGTTCACACTCTCCAGATTACTCCTGGTACCATGCAGTGCAGAGCATGGGAATAGAAGGACAAAGCAGCTGAAAGCATGCCTGGGGAGTTGGTGCAGGAGGAAGGACTTTAGATTCCCAAAGCATTGGGATAATTTCTGGGGAAAGTGGGAGCAGTACAAACTGGATGAGTTACATTTGAACAGGAACGGGACCGACATCCTGACAGGGAGAGTTGAATCAATCAATCACAGAATCCTTACACTGTGGAAACAGGCCCTTCGACCCAACGATTCCACACTGACCCTCAGAGCATCCTATCCAGGCCAATCCCCCTGTAACCCACCTAATCTACACAGGCCTGATCACTACAGGCAATTGAGCATGGCCAACCCACCTTAACCTGCACATCTTTGGACTGTGGGAGGAAACAAGGGCACCCAGAGGAAACCCACGCAGACACAGGGAGAATGTACAAACTCCACACAGACAGTCGCCCGAGGGTGGAATTGAACCTGGGTCCCTGGCGCTGTGAGGCAGCAGTGATAACCACTGAGCCACCATCCCACCATTTGCTCATGGTGTTGGAGTGGATTGAAACCAGTTAAAGAATGGGATACTGGTGAGCAGCTCAGAGGGGATAGAAGCTGATGTGGAATTAGAAGTTAAAATGAGAGTAAATATCTGTGGAAGGCAGAGTAAACAGAGGCTAGTTAATAAAGAAATGAGTTTAACAAGGCAGAGTGGAATATATTTTAATGCGAGGAGCTTGAGGATTAAGACAGATGAGCTGAGGGCACAGGTAAGCACATGGCAGTATGGTATCACAGCTATGACCAGACTAGGCTGAAAAATGGGCAGGGTTGGTAGCTCAATATTCTTGGTTATAGGGTATTCAGATAAGACAGGGAGATAAAACAGGAGGGGGAATCACAGTATTGATCAAGGAATAAATTATGGCATTGAGGAGGAATGATATCGTGGAAGAGCCATTAAGTGGGTAGATGTAAAAAATGAAAACACTGTTGGGAGTGCAGTGTACTAAGGGAGAGATGGAGGATTGAATACATAGCCACATCTCAGGGAACTGTAAGGATAATAAGACATTGGTGGTAAGGGTTTTTAACCAGGCTTAGAAGATGAACAACAATAAGTCTTAACAAGAAGAGGAACTTTTCTTAAGAGCAAGATGTAGTTCATTGCATGATTACAACTGGTACACATTGCATTGGCTTATTACTACGACTGTTAGGAGCCAGGAGTAACACAGCTGATAGTTTCAGGAGCTGAACTCCTCAATTCTCCATCCAGACATCTATGGAATATTGCTTGAGGAACGTCTAATGTGCAGTCTAACAGTACCCCATTTAGAAACAATAGCTAATACATCTCCTTCCAAGCTTTAATTCCCACAGTTTACACTCATACATTCTATTACAGTTTCTCACCTTGTACTCATCTGGACAATTCACAAGACTATCAACTTCAGGGGAAAATCAATCCATATAGCATGAAAGGAGTGAGCTGAATGGTTGGTGTGTGGACTCTGATTGGTAGAGGCATTGCCATGAAGATTACAGCTGTCAATGATAAGAACATAGGAACAAGGAGCAGGAGAAGGCCATTTAGCCCCTTAAGACTGCTCTGTTGTTCGATCCGATCATGGCCAATCTCATCTTGGCCTCAGCTCCACTTTCTTGCCCACTCTCCATAACCCTTTAACACATTTCTACTTAAAAATCTGTCTATCTCCTCCTTAAACTTACTCAATGTCCCAGCATCCACCACAGTCTGGGATAATAAATTCCATAGATTCATGACCTTTTGAGAGAAGTAATTTCTCCTCATCTCTGCTTACAATCAGCTACCACTTATTCTAAAACCATGATGTTCTAGATTGTCCCACATGAGGAAACATTTATTCTATATTTATGTGACAATCCCCTTTAGCATCTTACGTACCTCACTTAGATCTCCTCTCATTCTTCTAAACTCCAGAGAGTATAGGCCTAAACTGTTCAATCCCTCTTGTTTTTTTATTCGTTCATGGGATGAAGGCGATGCTGGCTAGGCCAGCATTTATTGCCCAGAGGGCAGACAAGAATCAACCATATTGCGGTGGGCCTGGAGTCACATGTAGGCTAGACCAGGTAAGGATGGCAATTTCCTTCCCTAAAGGACATTAGTGAACCAAATGGGTTTTTCTAACAATCAACAACAGATTCATGGTTATCACAAGGCTCCTAATTCTAGATTTTTATCGAATTCAAATTACACTATCTGTTGTGGCGGAATTCGAAGTCGGATCCCCACATCATTACTAGGGTTTCTGGATTAACAGTCCAGGGATAATACCAATAGGTTGTCACCTCACCTCTCCATTAGACAAACACTTCATTTCTGGAATCAAACAGAGTGAACCTTCTCTAAACCGCCTCCAATACAAATATGTCCTCAAGAAAGGGGACAAAAACTGTACACAATTATCCAGGTGTGGTCAGCTCAATAATGCCTTGTACAGCACCAGCAACAGTTCTCTAATTTTATACTCTATTCCTTTAACAATAAATGCCAAAATTTCATTTGCCTTTCTTATTACCTGCTGTACCTACTTACTAACCATCTGTGATTCATGCACAAGGACACCCAGATTCCTCTGCACCAAAGCACTCTAAAGTTTCTCTCCATTTAGACAATGAGTAACCTTCCTATTCCTCTAATCAAAATGGATAAGTTCACACTTATCCCCGGTAAAATTCACCCACCAAACCTTGGTCCAATCATCTGAACTTTCCATATCCATTTTTAAATTTCTTATTTTTCCATTGCAACTTACTTTCCAAATTATTTTACTACTGTCTATCCCTGCATCCAAGTCATTAAAAACTGAAATAACTCCACAGAGGCTGGTATCCCATCACCAAGTCACCCATAGTACATGACATTGATCCAGCTCGCTCAGAGCTGGCTCCTGTGGTGAACAGAACCATGGACAATCCTGTCGATATCTGTCAGCCAGGGCTCCCTGGTTGGACCAGGTTAACATCCCCAATCAAGGACCTCGTATTCTATGTGGTCCACTTGGCCGACCATGTTCCGATCACTACATCAATAGTTGGGGCCCAAGGACCACAGATCTCTGAGCAAGATGGCAGCAGAGTAGGACACTCCCATCGGAGCTCCTCTGCTCTTTTTCATCCTTTTTCCTTTACTTCCTCATATATTTCTCTTTTTCTCTCCCTGCAGCACCAGAGCCGGCAACAAATCCTGAGCAGAGACCCCTCGAACACATTGAGCAGTGAGCAGTCAGCCCTACAACAGTGTATGGGCTGTGAGCCCCGCAGCAGCACATGGGGGACAGCCCTGTAGCAGCACGTGGGAGACACAGCCCTGCAGCAGCACGTGGGAGAGAGCCCCACAGCAGCACGTGGGGAAGGAGCCCCGCAGCAGCAGGTGGGGGAGAGCCCCGCAGCAGCACGTGTGGGAGAGCCCCACAGCAGCACGTGGGGAAGGAGCCCCGCAGCAGCACGTGGGGGAGAGCCCCGCAGCAGCACGTGGGGAATGAG
>NC_063350.1:3432833-3442652 GCF_021869965.1 Rhincodon typus
GAGAGCCCCGCAGCAGCACGTGGGGAATGAGCCCTGCAGCAGCACGTAGGGGAGAGCCCCGCAGCATCGCACAGGCTGCGTAAGCAGGAGCAGGTGGGAGCAGGCAGCCCGAGGCAGCCGAAGATGAGTGTGGGAGCTAGAAGGGTGAGGCAGCAACGGAGGGGCTGATTCCCTGGAGCAATGGAGAGGCAGAGTCCCCAGAGCAACAGGAGGCCAAGTCCCGGAGCGATGGAGAGTCTGTAGTACGAATCCCGGTACAGCGCGGATTCCCCGTTTGCTGCTGAGTGCCGGTGAGGAGCGGACTAGACGATAGAGCGATGCAGGAGAATTGCTGGACTTGGGCCTGACGCCACATACTGAGCTGCTGTTATCAGACTGTAATTTAAAACCTTTCTCATATGTGGTAACTACATCTTTAAGTAACGCTTATGCTTTCCTTTAATCCACTTTGTGTAAGACTACTATAATTGTTTTACTCTGTAAGATTTGTACCTGGGGACATGAGAAGTCTTTAGAAGTCTTTAGCAGGTAGGATCAAGGAAAACCCTAAAGCTTTCTATAGGTATGTCAGGAATAAAAGAATGACTAGAGTAAGATTGGGGCCGGTCAAGGACAGTAGTGGGAAGTTGTGCGTGGAGTCCGAAGAGATAGGAGAGGTGCTAAATGAATATTTTTCGTCAGTATTCACGCAGGAAAAAGACAATGTAGTCGAGGAGAATACTGAGATACAGTCTATTAGACTAGACGGGATTGAGGTTCATAAGGAGGAGGTGTTAGCAATTCTGGAAGGTGTGAAAATAGATAAGTCCCCTGGGCCGGATGGGATTTATCCTAGGATTCTCTGGGAAGCTTGAGAGGAGATTGCAGAGCCTTTGGCTTTGATCTTTATGTCGTCATTGTCTTCAGGAATAGTGCCAGAAGACTGGAGACTGGCAAATGTTGTCCCCTAGTTCAAGAAGGAGAGTAGAGACAACCCTGGTAATTATAGACCAGTGAGCCTTACTTCGGTTGTGGGTAAAGTGTTGGAAAGGATTACAAGAGATAGGATTTATAATCATCTAGAAAGGAATAATTTGATTAGGGATAGTCAACACGGTTTTGTGAAGGGTAGGTCGTGCCTCACAAATCTTATTGAGTTTTTCGAGAAGGTGACCAAACAGGTGGATGAGGATAAAGCGGTTGATGTGGTGTATTTGGATTTCAGTAAAGCGTTTGATAAGGTTCCCCATGGTAGGCTATTGCAGAAAATATGGAGGCATGGGATTGAGGGTGATTTAGCAGTTTGGATCAGAAATTGGCTAGCTGTAAGAAGACAGAGGGTGGTGGTTGATGGGAAATGTTCATCCTGGAGTTCAGTTACTAGTGGTGTACCTCAAGGATCTGTTTTGGGGCCACTGCTGTTTGTCATTTTTATAAATGACCTGGATGAGGGCGTAGAAGGATGGGTTAGTAAATTTGCGGATGACACCAAAGTCGGTGGAGTTGTGGATAGTGCGGAAGGATGTTGTAGGTTACAGAGGGACATAGATAAGCTGCAGAGCTGGGCTGAGAGGTGGCAAATGGAGTTTAATGCGGAAAAGTGTGAGGTGATTCACTTTGGAAGGAGTAACATGAATACAGAGTACTGGGCTAATGGTAAGATTCTTGGTAGTGTGGATGAGCAGAGAGATCTCGGTGTCCATGTGCATAGATCACTGAAAGTTGCCACCCAGGTTGATAGCGTTGTTAAGAAGGCGTACAGTATGTTAGGTTTTATTGGTAGAGGGATTGAGTTTCGGAGCCATGAGGTCATGTTGCAGCTGTACAAAACTCTGGTGCGGCCGCACTTGGAGTATTGCGTACAGTTCTGGTCACCGCATTATAGGAAGGATGTGGAAGCATTGGAAAGGGTGCAGAGGAGATTTACCAGGATGTTGCCTGGTATGGAGGGAAGGTCTTATGAGGAAAGGCTGAGGGTCTTGAGGCTGTTTTCATTAGAGAGAAGAAGGTTAAGAGGTGACTTGATAGAGACATACAAGATGATCAGAGGATTAGATAGGGTGGACAGTGGGAGCCTTTTTCCTCGGATGGTGATGGCTAGCACGAGAGGACATAGCTTTAAACTGAGGGGTGATAGATATAGGACAGATGTCAGAGGTAGGTTCTTTACTCAGAGAGTAGTAATGGCGTGGAATGCCCTGCCTGCAAAAATAGTAGACTCGCCCACTTTAAGGGCATTTAAATGGTCATTGGATAAACATATGGATGATAATGGAATAGTTTAGGTTAGATGGGCTTCAGATTGGTTTCACAGGTCGGCGCAACATCGAGGGCCGAAGGGCCTGTACTGCACTGTAATGTTCTATGTTCTATGTTCTATGTTCTATGGGTACTTATATCTAAGATGGCGCCATTAAAAGGCAGCCATTGTAAAAACTTTTCACTGTACTCCTGTACTTCTGTGTAATAGTACAAGTGACAATAAAGGATATTCTATATTCTATTCTATTCTATGTTCTATATTCTGTGTCTCCTAACTAGTTACAAATTACAAAATAGTAAAAGACATTTTTGAAGTTCTGAAGAAGGGTCCCGACCCAAAACATTGACTTTCCTGCTCCTCTGATGCTGTGTTCCTCCAGCTCCACACTGTGTTGACCTATTTTTCCCCTGACTCTCTGTTTTCCGTTGCTTAGCCAATCCTACATCCAATCAAATGCATCACCTCAATCCCATATGTTCTTACCTTGCATATTAACCCTTTGTGTAGCACCTTATCAGATGCCTTCTGGAAGTCCAGATATACTATATCTACATAATCCCCATTATCCACATTATAAACAAACAAAGCCAGGCTTTATTTACATGTTAATGCAAGCAGGTTAACTCTGATTTGTCTGTTAACTCTGTAATCATTTCCATGAATAGAGAACCAGTGAATTATTGTCACCCATTAGTTGAGTTGAAATAGGCACAGTTTATTTACATGTTCTTTCTGCCTGTAAATAACAGTGCCCTGTGCGCTGATATATGTAGCTTCTGGCAGAGATAATTATTCACTGAATTTATGATCTCAGTGACTACGCACTTGCGATCAGTTTTAACGATCTCACATAAGCCCAAAAAGATGGTATGGGAAACAAAAACAGAAATTGCTGGAAAAGCTCAGCAGGTCCAGCAGCATCTGTGAAGAGAAATCAGAGTTAACGTTTCAGGTCCAGTGACCCTTCCTCAGAGCCATTAACTCTGATTTTTCTTCACTGATGTTGTTAAACCTGCTGAATTTTTCCAGCAATTACAGTTTTTGGTCCTGATTTCCAGCATCTGCAGTTTTTTTTTATCGTTTAGATGGTATGAAATTCCCAGCTCTCAGAAACATCTTTGCTGGATTCCATGAGAAACATGTCTTTGATGGAATGACATTGAACCTCTGGCCCCTTGCAAATTTCTGAGACGTTTGTTACATTTTGAAATGCAACATTTCTGAAGAAGGGTCTAGGCCCGAAACATCAGCTTTCCTGCTCCTCTGATGCTGCTTGGCCTGCTGTGTTCATCCAGCTCTACACCTTGTTATCTCAGATTATCCAGCATCAGCAGTTCCCACTATCTCTGAGTCTGTAAGAATTTCCTTACATGACTTAACTGTCTCTATCCTGCACTTAAGTTCACTGAAATGAAGTGGTCAAATGAGCTCCCTTTCCTTGATATCCAGGTTAGGAAACCATCTGAGGCACTGCCCTTCTAATGCCTACTACAAACCCCCATTGACTGCTCCGCATATACTTTGGGATTCTTACAGCTCCATGCTCTATCAGATTGATCTTACTGGCAATGTTGCAAATAGAGCAAATAGGCAATTTTTTTCATCCTTTCCTCCAGATACTGCCTGGCTTGTTGTGTTCTTCCAGTCTTCTGTTTGTCTACCTTTTCATCCTGCAAACCTGATTCTGAAATAGGGTGCATCAGAGCCACTCTACAAGATATTGCTACTCTGGTCTGATCATTTACATCGAACATAGAACAGTACAGCACGAGAATGGGCTCTTCAGCCCATGATGCTGTGTTAAACGTGACACCAAATTAAACTAATCCCTTCTGCCTGCCCTTGGTCAATATCTCTCCACTCCTTGCATATTCATGGGCTTATCTAAAACTCCTCTAAATGCCGCTGTCGTATCTGCTTCCACTGCACCCCTGGCAGCACGTTCCAGACTCCTACCACTCTCTGTATAAAAACTTGCCCCTCATCTCCTTTGAACTTTCCACTCCTCACATTAAATGTTTACCCCTTGAATGCATTTCTCACTATCGCACAGATTCACAAATAGGCCTAAGGTCATCACTCTTGCTCCTGCAAAGTACCCAGTCTACCTCAGATTACCCTGTAAGGAGACCACATTGAAATGGCTTCAGCAACAGGCGTTTCACAGTACTCTGCCTGTCAGACAAATAAGTACCATGGTTTATAAATATTAATGCTGGTGCAATGCCTGATCTGAGCAACCCAAAGACTGTCGGATTGTATCAAACAGCATTTCTCTTTAGCTGCTCATAACAAGCAAGGCACTGACCATTCCCAGCCAGCCCACTATTGCAATACCCAGAAGCTCATTTTGGAAGGTCGAATTTGAATGCAGAATACAGGGTTAATGGCAGGATTCTCGGCAGTGTGGAGGAACAGAGGGATCTTGGGGTCCACATCCATAGATGCCTCAAAGTTGCGACCCAAGTTGATAGGGTTGTAAAGAAGGTGTATGGTGTGTTGGCTTTCACTGGCAGGGGAATTGAGTTTAAGAGCCGAGAGGTTATGCTGCAGCTCTATAAAACTCTGGTTAGACCACACTTGGAATATTGTGTTCAGTTCTGGTCACCTCATTATAGGAAGGATGTGGAAGCTTTAGAGAGGGTGCAGAGGAGATTTACGAGGATGCTGCCTGGACTGGAGGGCAGATCTTATGAGGAAAGGTTGAGGGAGCTAGGGTTTTTTTCATTGGAGTGAATAAGGATGAGACTTGATACAGATTTACAAGATGATGAGAGGCATAGATAGAGTGGATAGTCAGAGATATTTTCCAAGGGCGGAAATAACTATTACGAGGGGGTATAATTTTAAGGCAATTGGAGGAAGGTATAGGGGAGATGTCAGAGGTAGATTCTTTACACAGAGAGTGGTGGGTGTGTGGAATGCTCTGCCAGCAGTGGTAGTGGAGTCAGATACTTTAGAGACTTTTAAGCGACTCTTGGATAGGCACGTGGAGGATAGTAAAATGTAGGGTATGCAGGGTAATTTGATCTTAGTAGGATAATAGGTCGGCATTGTGGGCCAAAGGGCCTGTACTGTGCTGTACTGTTCTATGTTCTATGTTCACCAGTGTCCAACATTAGATTTGATTCTGTAATTGGACAATATTTGCTGGATATTCCTGAGTGTGTGAAGAGTTATGCAGAAAACCAAGTTTGGGTCATTGCTCAGGCTTGCAGAGTAGTGAGCTTGCATGGACTGAAAGTTACATACGTTAATACATAGGACCGTGATCTTTACAGACAGAAATATGTACATGCATTGCGTCTATTTCAACTCAACAATGTAGATGATAGCTATTCATTGGTTTAAACAAGGGTGTACTAAGCAGTTGAAAGAGGTTTTAGTGACAATGTGTCCAAGCTCTGACAGTGATTTATTTTCCTTATTAAGGGGTGGAGAAGAACTCGTCTTGAAACTTTTGTTACACATCCCAGAGACACTGCTCCTCAAGATTAATGGAATCTTGCTTGATGCTATCAGTCGTATCCTCTGACGGCAATGGAACCATTCACATAACCAGACAGAATTAAAAGAAGTGGGAGACAGTTACAGCTCCCATTGACTCAATAACAAGTATCAGCATCCGTGTGTTGGAATAGGAATGAAGAATCTTCCTCACTTAACCTTATGTTATCTGGTCAGGTGCTGCAGCGCAAAATATTGAAAGGTCAATGCTTGCAGAATTGGCAAAAATAGTAGAATTGGTTGCCATGAGTTAAGAGATGAATTTTTGCACACTTTTTTCAGATGGCATACGGGATAAGAATTTATGTTGATATGTTGAGGTCTCAGCTGGAATAACGTGCTCAACTGTGTGAAGTTTTTCAAGGAGGTTTACCCACATTGCACCAGGTTTTTTTCAAAATTTATTCTTCAGATGTGAGCCTGACTGGTCAGACTAGGAGCTATTCCCAATCCCTAATTGGAAACCACCAACTAAATTGCTGTGGGTCTGGAGGCACAATAGGTTTTTAAGATGATCAACAGTTGTTACACGGTCAGCTTTTTTATTGAGCTCAAGTTTCACTGACCACCCAGGTGAAATTTGAACCTATGGCCCAGAACATAATCCTGAGCCCCTGGATTGTATCACTGCCGCTACGGCACTGCCTCCCCAAAAATGCATGTTTTATTTCAGAGGACAGAAGGAGAAAGCTTGGAACAAAAACAGAAGTTGCTAGAAAATCTCAGGAGGTCTGGAAGCATCTGTGGAGAAAAAAAATCAGAGTTAACGTTTCGGGTCTGATGACCATTCCTCAGAACTGATGGTAGCTGGGAAAACGTCGGTTTATAAGCAGAAAATGGGGAGGGGACTGGGGTAGGGAGTGAACGGGATGGGGCAGGGAGAAAGCTTGTTCTCCTGTGTGAGGAAATCAAAAGTCATGAATGATTTTATACAGCAAGGAAGAGGAGCAGTTTCCAGTGTTGAATGTGTCATAAATTCGTAATGATTGGCAAAAAGGCCAGAGGTAAAATGAGAAAACACTGCATCTAATGCAACAAGCTGTTGTGATTGGGAATGCAGTACCTGAAAGGGAGGTGGATGCAGATTCAATCAGCATTTGCAAACAAGAATTTGGATAAATTTGAATAAATTCTATTCGGGGAGAACACAGACAGTTCTAGGGAAAGAGGAAGGTGTATGATCCATTGCATAGCTTCAACAAAGAGCTTCTATGGCCACAGGGCCCAAATGACTTCCTTCTGTGGTGTATCTATCTACAATTCCATAATATCACTCTTCCGTCACTCTAATGCTCTTTACAGCCACTTTGTGAAATGTAGTTTATGTTGCAGGAAACACAGCATCCAATTTCCACACAGCTAGCTCCCCCACACAGCAATGTGCTGAAGAGATGATTACCTGATTTTAGCAATGTTGGCTGAGAAATAACTATTAGCCTCAAGATACCAGCCACTCTTCTTCAAAGTAGTGGTCACAGACTCTTTTAAGATCTGTGAAGTCAGACAATGCCTCAGTTTAATATATTATCCAAACCACTGGCACTACAGCACCCCCTCAGCCATGCAGTGTGGTTGGCAGGACTGCATTACTTGTTGTGAATGGGACTCATAGCCTTCAACAGTTTGACTGAGCTGCGATGAAACACTTTAACAAAGTTAATAAACGTCATTAATTTACAGATTTAAGTGTTTTTCATTTCCGGTGTTGCATATATTTGCTGTTTGTTGAACACTGTCTTCCCATCATACATTGCTAGGACTGCACCTATTCTATTTGGATAAATAGACCAGAAAATGGAGATTTAGATTTTTGGTTATTTTTCTCACAAATGCACTGTGTTGGCACTCAATGGTTATACAATAGTATATAACTTCACTAAAAGCTGGATTTTGATACTTCTTAGGCACACCAAGTGTGTTCAGCAGCAGTTTGTGAATTGGATTAAGTACAGTTTGTTACAGACCTGAGAGGGCACACAGCAATTAAGACTCAGATATTTTAACCTGCCAATAAGTAGAATTGCCCTCTCTCTCTTTTTCTGTCTGTGAGCTGATGAAATACCATTCAAAGAATTTGAAAAAAGAAAGAACTCCTAGTTCATGAATCATAGAATCCCTACAGTGTGGAAACAGGCCCTTCGGCCCAACAAGTCCACACCGAACCTCAGAGCATCCCACCCAGACTCATCCCCCTATAACCCACCTAATCTACCTGTCCCTATGGGCAATTTAGCATGGCCAATCCACCTAACCTATACATCTTTGGACTGTGGGAGGAAACTGGAGCACCCAGAGGAAACCCACACAGACACGGGGAGAATGTGCAAACTCCACACAGACAGTCACCCGAGGCTGGAATCGAACCCGGGTCCCTGGCGCTGTGAGGCAGCAGTGCTAACCACTGCCACCCCTTTATTGGTCCTTTATTGGTCAGTGCATTGAGTATAGGAGTTGGGACATCACATTGCGGCTGTACAGGATATTGGTTAGGCCACTACTGGAATACTGTGTGCAATTCTGGTCTCCCTTCTACAGGAAAGCTGTTGTGAAACCTGAAAGGGTTCAGAAAAGATTTACAAGGATGTTGCCAGGGTTAGAGGACTTGAGTTATAAAGGCAGAGGCTGAACAGTCTGGGGCTATTTTCGTTGGAGCATTGGAGGATGAGGGGTGACCTTATAGAGGTTAGTAAAATCATGACGGGCATAGATAGGGTGAATAGTCAAGGTCTTTTCTGCAGAGTAGGGGAGTCCAAAACTAGAGGCCATAGGTTTAAGATGAGAGGAGAAAGATTTAAAATGGACCTAAGGTTTAAGGTGAGAGGGGAAAGATTTAAAAGGGACCTAACGGGCAACTTTTTCATGCAGAGGGTGGTGCGTGTATGAAATGAGCTGCTAGAGGAAGTGGTGGAGGTTGGTACAATAAAATATTTAAAAGGTATTTAGATGGATATATGAAAAGTTAGAATTTAGAGGGATATGAGCCAAATGCTGGCAAATGGGACTAGATTAATTTTGGTTATCCAGATAGCATAGATAAGTTGGAGAGAAGGGTCTGTTTCCATGCTGTACATTTCTAAGACTCTATGACTTAGGTCCAACTAATTGGCTACTAAATTGGAGATCGACACAGTGGACAACAATGTGATATCATCACCCAAAAACAGAAGGAACTGTGAGGAAATTATTTCATTTTCCCTTTAGGATTGGGCTCTGATTCTCAGAGCTTGCACCTGTTTGTCTCCATTTTTTTAATGCATTTTCAGCTGCCAATCTTCTTAAAAATGAATTGCTTGTCTCATCTGTTTATTTGTTCCTCTTATTTGTGAATGAGCATCTGTGCTTTTGGACTTAAAGGAGGTATAGATTAAGTTTGCAGTAGTAATTAATAATCTGTTGATGCCACATGCTAGAGGATACATTTGTTCTAATAAATAAGTTTTTGGTTTCTTGTTCATTGGTGAAACTTGGTGTGACTTTTACAAATCTTAGATAATAGCCACAGTCTGTCATTAACCATCCTAGTGATTACTTTGGTCATATTTCGCACTTGTGATGAAATGTGGGTTAGTCGGTCTTGATTTCAAGTTCAATATTTCCACCAGGATTATAATACTGTGCATGAGGGTAACTGCAGATGATTAATTACTGAGAAAATCAAAAGCCCTCATTTATTACAGCCATCACTAGGTCTATTGTCTGTCAGTAGTTTTGAATTATCCTTTTGTTTACATTTATTCAAAGGATGTAGATATCACTACCAAGATCTCCATTTGTTACCCATCCCTAATTACCCTTAATGAGGTGATGCTGAGCTTTTTCCTTGAATACAACAAAGCCTACTTCAGAGGGAAGGTAAAAAACTAACCGTATGGCCAAATAAAAACTGAAAGAACTGCGGACGCGATAAATCAGGAACAAAAACAAAGTTGCTGGAAAAGCTCAGCGGGTCTGGCAGCATCTGTGAAGGAAAAACTAGTGTTAACATTTCGGGCCCGGTGACCCTTCCTCAGAACTGGAAGGGTCAGTTCTGAGGAAGGGTCACCGGACCCGAAACATTAACTCTGTTTTCT
>NC_063350.1:3452652-3456202 GCF_021869965.1 Rhincodon typus
AACTCTGTTTTCTCCTCCACAGATGCTGCCAGACCTGCTGAGCTTTTCCAGCAACTTTGTTTTTGTTCCTGATTTACAGCATCCGCAGTTCTTTTGGTTTTTATTTGTTTTAGTAATGTTAGTTAATGTTAGAGGGAGGAAATGACCGAGTGGTATTGTCGCTGCTCTGTTAAACCAGAGACCCAGGTTCACAATCCTGCCTTGGCAGATGGTGGAATTTGAATTCAACAAAAATCTGGAATTAAGAATCTAATAGCCACAAAACCATTTCAATTGTCAGGAAAATCCCATCTGGTTCACTTATGCCCTTTAGGGAAGGAAACTGCCATCCTTACCTGGTCTGGCCTACATGTGACTCCAGACCCATAGCAATGTGGTTGACTTTTAACTGCCCTCTGGGCAATTAGGGATGGACAATAAATACTGGCCTAATCAGCAATACCCACATCCCTCTAATGAATAAAAAAAATTGTGGGATAAATATTGACTCAGGACAGCAGGAAGAATTCTCCCACTCTTCAGTACCCTGAATGTAAAAGAGTTGGTAAAGTCACCATAGGGCTGCTCTCTCATTAGAGAGAGGTGACTGGCAGTGGTTTAACCTGAGGGTCACCATGCTACAGGTGGCAGGTGAGTTTGAAAAGCAGAGCTCTTCATGGCAACATCAGCCAGGCATGGGAATCAGTGTCAAGTTGCAAACCAGACTGAGGTAGCTGACCTCCACTCTGTGTGACTATATTGCAAATACACCTGAGGGGGAAATACAGTTTAATGTCTCACAAAAGATGGCAGCAGCAACAGTGCAGCACCCCCTCAGTACTGGCACTGGATTGCCATCTTAGATTCTGGGCTTGCAATATGCAGGTCAGACTCAGGATTTGTATTGTAACCACAGCTAGTACACAATACCTTGATTGAAATATTGCAATCATAGGGTCCTAAAAGTCAGAAGGAAAATATAGTTCCAACTCCAAACCTTGAAAATAAAGTGAGTTATGCCAGCCCAGCATCAGAACTGGGAAACTTAATCACATCAAATGACACAGAGTTACAGACACAGCACATTCAGCCAAATTGATCCATTCAAAGTTCCCCAGAAGTCTCTCCCACTCCTCTTTATCCCACCCTGACAACATATTCTACCTCCCCCCCATCATGCTCATCCCTAGTGTCACCTTTAAAACACCAATACGACTGAACTCATTCACTTATTTGAGAGTGAGTTCACTCTTTGAGTGAAAATGTTTCTCCTGACCTCTGCATTGTTCTGGAGATAGTAGGAACTGGAGATAGTAGGAGGTTAGAGGCCCACCTGGCCTAAATTTCTGAAGAAGTGTCCAGACCCGAAACATTAGCTTTCCTGCTCCTCTGATGCTGCTTGGCCTGCTGTGTTCATCCAGCTCTATGCCTTGTTATCTCTGCGTTGTTCTTATTGGTGAGTATATCTGTGGCCCTTATAGTTCTGGTTTGAGAGCGAGTCAAAATCTTGAGTATTGCTGAGAAAACAAAACATGTTTTGTCAAACAATTTTGTATTGCCCTCAGAATCACAGAATCTCAGAACTGTCATTGTGTAGAACGGGACCATTCAGCCCACCATGCCTGCTCCTGTTCCATTGCCTAGTGCAAATTTCCTGCCTTTTGCCCGTATCTCTTGTGCAGTATTTCCATCCAAATAACCATCTAGTGCCTCATGTGACCCTGTTTCCACCACAATTGTAGACAGTGCTTACTTGCTGTGTAAAAATGTTTTTCCTCACATTTCCCCTGATCTATGTGCATATGACTTTAAACCTATGCCCTCTTGTACCTTTTATAAGCAGGAACCGCACAGGGTAGAGTGAGCCCGCATGGGGAGTGTGGGGGAGAATGTGCTCTACTGGGCAGTGTGGGGGGGGCCTGTGCCCTCGTGGGGAGTGTGGGTGAGAGTGTGCCCTCGAGGGGAGTGTGGGTGAGAGTGTGCCCTTGTTGGGTGTATCGGGGAGAGTGTGCCCTCATGGAGAGTGTGGGGGGGAGTGTGCCCCGGGGGGGTGTATGGGGGAGATTGTGCCCTCATGAGGAGTGTGGGGGGGAGTGTGCCCTCGTGGGGAGAGTGTGCCCCATGCAGGAGAGAGCATGCCTTCATGGGGAAGACCCCAGTGTGGAACAACTGCAGATCCATGGCTATAGAACGACTGTAATGTTGACCTTTTAACTTATTTCTTTATTTTTCTATTTTGTACCTTTGCACCTACGATGGCACTGGAAATGGCGACTGTGTACACTTTTCACTGTACCCCTGTACTTCTGTACTTGAGCACACGTGACAATAAAACCAAATTCTAATTCTTTTGCATATTTAGTCTGTACAGCCCACTCATGATTTTGAAAACTTCCATTAAATTTCCTCTCAGCCTTCTTCTCTCCAAAGAGAACAGCCCCAAATTCCTCAATCTATCCTCTGAATTGAAGTTTCTCATTCTTGTAAATTGCTTCCGCACTCCATCCAGTGCATTACCATCTTTCTAATAATGTGATGTCCAGAACTGTACACAATACTTCAGCTGAGATCTGACCAGTATTTTGTACAAGTTTAACATCTCCTCCTTGATCTTGTACTCTATGCCTCTATTAATACAGTCAAAGGCACTATATTCCCAACAGGACAATTTTTAAGAAATACCAAATTAAAGGGAAAACAACATATATACCTTTTGAGAGGTAAGTGCTGATTGGTTAGCAAAATTGATAGAGATGTGGCATGGGAAATGCACCAGTTATAGATGACTAACAGTGAACTTCCACACTTTGCTTATATTTTGTATCAGGCTGGTTGACTCTGATTGGTGAAGGCATTGCCAGGAAAATGAATGAGCGTATAGTTGTCACCTATTTCAGTGAGTTGAAATAGGTGCAGTGTATGTACATATTCTTTCTGTGTGCAAACAGCACGGCCCTCGGTATTTATACATGTAGCTTCCAGGACACACAATTAACTTATAATCCTCAGTCCAAATCTCTTCACTGCAAGTATCCTTTTATAATTTTAATGCCATCAATCTGGCCACCTCTCAGCCTTCGTTTTTCAAGTGAAAAGATCCACAGCCTGTCCAATGTTTCCTACATGTTAATTATTCCTGCCTATGTTTCTTTTATTTTTAAAAGTACAGAAGCACCTATTAGTCTGCTACAGACATGGACTTTGAACTGTGTTCCTGCATGATGGGTCCCAGAGCCATATTAATAACATCATGCAGATTAGTATAATAAAGCACACACATGTACCCCTGGCCATGTGACTCATCCCTTGTGACCCTGTCTGGCAATATCATTTGTAAGGAAGCACAGACTGTTAGCACTCCTAGTTACACTAGACTTCTCACTGTATTTGAGACACGACACATAATGAAAAACAACAAAATCTTTGTATTGCCTTTGAATCCACTAGGAACAAAACAAAAACTTATTCCCATGCAAAATGCGACAGGGTTAACGTTAGCTTTAGGATTAACCCGAGCCCTAACTCTAACCTGAACCCTAACCATAGCCCTAAACCTAACCCAAACCCTAAC
>NC_063350.1:3456212-3463196 GCF_021869965.1 Rhincodon typus
AAACCCTAACCCTAACCCTAACCTGAACCCTAACCATAGCCCTAAACTTAACCCAAACCCTAACCCTTTCTTGATCACTGGGGTTTGGAGAATCTAAAGCTGAGCATCGTAGATGGATTAAAAACTGTAAACACAGCAATATCTTTCTCCCAGGGTTCTAGTCCGTATGTCATTAGACTTATTGGATCAATCAGAGAGGCCAAGGTGTGAATGGGCTCGCCATTGGAAATATTTTGTAGAGGTTCAATAAAGCATATTGTGAGAAAGTGAAGAGGGAACTTTATTCTGATTCTAACCCCATGGTATACCTGTGCTGGGAATGTTTGATGGGGTCAGTGTAGAGGCAGACTTACTCTGTTTCTAACTCCATAGTATACCTATTCTGGGAATGTTTGATGGGTACAATGTAGAGGGAGCTTTACTCTGTATCTAGCTCCATGGTATACCTGTCCTGGGAATGTTTGATGGGTACAGTGTAGAGGGAGCTTTATTCTGTATCTAACTCCATGATATACATGTCTTAGGAATATTTGATGGGGACTGCACAGAGAATATTTTACTGTGTGTGTAGCTTTTTGCTGTTCCTGTATTTAGAGTGTTTGAAAGCGATGTAGTGAGAGCTTTACTGTCAGTTTAAAAGAATAGAGGGAGCTTTACTCTGTATCTTGCTTGTCCTTAGCATATTTGATGGGGACAGTATAGAGGAAGCGTTTCTTTCAGTTTAAAAGAGTAGAGGAAGCCTAACTCTATCTCTAACCCAGGGAGTGCTCAGTGCCAATACTCATTAGGTTGGAGAAGAAATTTTCAATCACTAGCTTTAATACTTGATATTCAGAATGAAACAGGACAACAGTCAAAAGAATGCCCAAACTTGTAGATCACTGCAATATCCTCTGTTGAACACTAGTTCAACCTCAACTGGACTTTAGCGATCAGCTCGAGGAGCCACAGTTTAGCAAAGATGTAAAGGCAGAAAATGAGCAGCAAGTGCAGGGCTCAGTTAGCCCATTGGTTTGAAGGTTGGGTTGTGATGTAGAGTGACACCAGTTGCATGGGTTCAATTCCTGCTGTGCCTGAGGTCACCCTTCTTGACCTTGTCCCTCATTTGACGCATGGTGACCCTCAGGCTAACCTCACCACCGGTCATCTCTCTCTAATGGAAAAGCAACTTTGGGGACTTCTGGAAGCGCTGCTGGACAGTGTAGTGGAGGCAGCCAATCAAGTCATTGATGAGGGAATTGGATTGTTATCTGGAAGGAGGAAACAGACAGAGCTTTAGTGAGAAGATGAAGGAGAGCCACCAGGTGAACAGATTCTTCAAAGGGCCAGAACAGAAATATCGGCCTCTATGGTCTTCTTGTATACTGCAACCATCCTGAAATTGTGTGTGTGAGATTCATCATTGCCTACAGAGGAGCTAAGCTCACTTTCGCTGCAGGGCTGAATAATTTAAGAACAGTTCCGACAACCACATCACATACCATACCCTGTTCGCTCACAAAACCTTCCTTTCATTGTTTCCTGCCCTTGCAGCATTGATCCAATGGAGAGGTCAGAAAGGTTGTGAGATTCTCAGTAATCTCGGGAGTTAAAGGAACATTAGCTTGTGAAGGACTCACTCACGGAAGAACATAGAATCCAATCACCTTCACTTCAAACTTTCCCCCGAAAACTTTTTATAATTCTTCATAAATTTGTTTGGGGAGAAATTGAAATGGTGTCAATCTCCCATCTGGAAGGAATTTATGGGTTTGATGTGTGTCCGAAAGCTACCTGGGGTCGATGGGAATTTTCCTCAGTGCTTGCAATAAAAGAGCCCCTCAGACATCTCAGCATGACTAATGGCTGAGCGCTGAACCTAAAGCAGCAGAATTCCCTCTACACCAGCACACACATTACTGGTCATGGAGGGAGGGTATTGAGGCAGCAAGCAGAGGGGAGAGCAGATCAACAGGGCAAGATGCTGGACATGGAATGTTGCAGGGGTTCGGAACAAGACGTAGTGAGGTTAAATCATAGAATCCCTACAGCGTGGATACAGGCCGATGCGTCCACACTGACTCTCTGAACGGCATCCCAACCAGACTCACAGCCCCCCACCCCACCCTATTCCTGTAACCATGCATTCCCCATGGCTAATCCACCTAACCTACACATCCCTGGACACTATGGGCAATTTAGCCTGGCCAACCCAACCGAACCTGCCTATCTTTGGACTGTGGGAGGAAACTGGAACACCCGGAGGAAACCCACGCAGACTCGGGGAGAATGTGCAAATTCTACACAGACAGTCACCTGAGGGTAGAATTGAACCTGGATCCCTGGCATTGTGAGGCAGTAGTGCTAGCCAATTAGCCACCAGATATGGAAGTGCCAATGGTGGGGAGGAGAGGGCACGGTAGGATAGGGACCAGGTGGAAAGGGTAAGGCACAGGCATGGGCTAAGTGGGAGCTGCAGAGTGATACATAGTAGGGCAAAACTGCATTGGTTTGGGGGGGTGGTCAAAGTAGAGGCCTGGAGGTGAATGCAAGGAGCAGAGGGAGACATGGCAGAGGGACTGAGTTGTGTTAGAGTGAATGGAAGGTCGAAGTAAAGTCCAGGCAGAGATAGTCACTCTTATACCTCATAGGGCACTTCCAGCAATGAGATACTCACAACATCCAGCAGCTGGTCGGTGATGGGCATTCTGGGGAGAAATGTCTGAAAACAAATACTTCCTTGGAATGCCTACCCAAAAACATAAGCTGGAAAAAGGATACTGAAAATAAAAACTGCTGATGATCACGCTGGGTCAGGCAGCATCCATGGAGAGAGAGCAAACAAACATTTTGAGTCTTGATGACTCTTCATGGATAAAAGCATACCTTGCCTATCTCCATTTTTTAAAATGCATTTTGGAATGTGGGCATCGCTGGCTAGGCCAGCATTTATTTACCCATCCCTGATTGTCCCAGAGGACAGTTACCATTCAATCACAGCATAAGCAAGCTGTTCCACCTTTTACCCAACAATGCGGAAAACTCACCAAAAGTCCAGACAAATCTCAACTCCCACTCCATTAGCTACTTTCAATCAGCAGTAAAGTAATGGAAGGGCTCACCAATGGTGCTGTTAAGCTGAACTTGCTTTGCAGTAACCACTTACTGATACCCACTTTTGGGACAATGAGGACCACTCTGCTCCTGATCTCATTCCAACCTTTGTTCAAACATGGGCAAAAGAGCTGAAATACTACCATGAAGGAAGTTGGCTGTGGTTGTAGGAGGTCAAACATCTCAGCTCCAGGACATCTCTGCAGGAATTCCTCAGGGTAGTGTCCTAGGCCCAACCATCTTCAGCTGCTTCACCAATGACCTTCCCTCCATCATAAGGTCAGAATTGGGGATGTTCGCCGATGATTGCACAATGTTCAGCACCATTCATGACTCCTCAGGTACTGAAGCAATCCACAGCCAAATGCAACAAGATCTGGACAATATCCAGGTTTGGACTGGCAAGTGACAAGTAACATTTGCACCACACAAATGCCAGGCAATGACCACTTCCAATAAGAGATAAACTAATCACTGCCCCTTGACAATCAATGGTATTGCCCACTATCTCCGGGGATATCAATGACCAGAAACTGAACTGGACTCACTATATAAACACATTGGTAAGTTAGAGTCCAGGAATACTGCAACAAGTAGCTCATCTCCTGAATCCCCAAAGCCTGTCCACCATTTACAAGGCATTAAGTCAGAAAAGTGATGGAATACTCCCCACTAACCTGGATGGGTGCAGCCCCAACAACACTCACGAAGCTTGACACCATCCAGGACAAAGCAGCCGCTTGATTGGTATCACATCCACAAACATCCCACTCCCTCCACCACCGACGCTCAGTAGCAGCAGTGTGTACCATATGCAAGATGCACTGCAGAAATTCACCAAAGATCCTCAGGCAGCACCTTCCAAACCAATGATCATTACCATTGAGAAGGACAAGGGCAGCAGAAGCATGGATACTGCACCCCCTGCAAATTCCCCTCCAAGCCACTCACCATCCTGACTTGGAAATATATCGCTGTTTCTTCAGAATTGCTGGGTGAAAATCCTGGAATTCCCTCCCTCAGAGCATTATGGGTCACCTACAGCACAGCAACTGCAGCGGTTCAAGAAGGCAACACCTTCTCAAGGGCAGTTAGTGATGGGCAGTAAATGCTGGCCCAGCCAGCAATGCCCACACATTGTGAATAAATAAGAAAAAGTCATGTTGAGGTGGCACACAGCAGTTACAGATACAAAACTGACTTTATGGATGTACAGTCGATCAGACTAAGTGTACACTGAGCTTGATCAGCTGTGCTTCTCTACCAGGTCTCTAAATATCTTAACTTCCTCCATCCAAGATACATGTCATGGATAAACCTCATGATGTATGTTCCTGAATCCTTCAAATACAATCGATTTACATTAACAGTTCAAGTTGTTTGTTTAAAGACACTTGTATCAGGTAAGATTCCATGATTGGACCATTCTTGAATTCTTGTGCTATTTTATTTTCCCATGAATCCTTCTACCCAAGACTTTTATACAAGTTATACCTTAATCATTCATGATTGACATTGTTTCGGTCACTGATTTCCTTGCGCAAGCCGTTCTCTGTAGATTGTACACAGACATTCAGAACAGAAGACAAGTTGTGCTTCCTTGCCATGGCATGCCACTGCATCCCTCAGATTAGTGCTCTTAGCTGAAAGTACAAGAAACTTTGATTAGTAACTCTTAACTCCTATGCGGAGTTCAGTAGTGACACTTGAACTGGTTCTGAACCAGCAGTTGAAGGATTCTAATGATAGCTCAGAGACAACTGGAAGCAAATTTCAGGGGATTGGTTAGCTCAGTTGGCTGGCCAGTTAGTTCGCAACACAGGATAACACTAACATTGTTGGCTCAATTCCCACACCAGGCTGAGGTTATCATGTTAGGTCCTATCCTTGCCCCTCACCTGAGGCATTGTGACCCTCAGGCTAAACCGCTATCAGCCATCTCTCTCTCTCCCTAATGAGGGAGCATCCCTATGGGCTGGTGGGACTTTACTTTCACAAAATAGAACCATATAGTACAGGAACAGGCCCTTCAGCCCACAATGTTGTGCTGAACATGATGCCAAATTAAACTAATCCCTTCTGCCTGTCCTTGGTCCATGTTTCTCCATTCCTTGCATATTCGTGTGCTTATCTAAAAGCCCCTTAAATGCCCCTATTGTATCTACCTCCACCACCACCTGTTGTAGTGTATTCCAGACTCCTACCACTGTGTGTAAAAAACTTGCCCCTCATGTCTCCTTTGAACTTTCCCCCTCTAACCTTAAATACATGCCCCCTAGTATTAGACATTTCCACTCTGGGAAAAATGGTTCTGACTGTCAACCTATCTATGCATGGCATAATTTTATAGACTTTTATCAAGTCTCCCCTCAGCCTGAGTTTTTCCAGCCTCTCCTTATAGCTCACACTCTCTAATCCAGGCAGCATCCTGGTAAACCTCTTCTGCACCCTCTCAAAAGGACTTGAATCCCAAGATCCCTCTGTACAACAATGCTGTTCAGAGTCCTGCCATAAACTGTATGCTTTTCCTGAACATCTGATCTCCCAAAGTGCAGCATCTCACGCTTATCTGGATTAAACTCCATTTGCCATTTCTCCGCCCGTGTCCAAATAACATTTGGTTTTATCAACAAGTGAAGCCAGCAGTTCCATGTGCACTGTAAGCCAGCTGCTATTTACTGAAAAAGCAAGTGACTTTGGAACTGGCAGGCAATGCACTTAATGAGGTAAATTACAGGGTTTATGGCACTTAATTACTGAAGAATGTTGAAAATATTATGGGGCCTTGATACTAATGTAATGTAGCAACACTTTCTGGACTTAGTTTGATGTTTTACATTATCAAAGTAGTCAGTAAGGAAGACACCCCTTTACAGAGGCTGTAAATCTCTCTCCTAAAATTTTCTTTTCCAGAAGTATCTCCTGGGATCCTGATAAAGTTTTCCAACATTAGCATTTCTGACTATCTTGTTAAATCTTGAAAAGCTGTGGCTACTTTCCAAAGATTCAAAACCAGGCTTATTGCAACCAAGCTGGATATATGTGAACTGACCATGTGACTAACCTGAACCCATCAGTCTGAGAATGTCATAAATTTGATTTCATCAACAGGAAATCAAGTGGACCATGACACATTGTCACATTCTATCCTTTGTTTCCACTTTTTAAAAAGGATTATCTCTGCAGAGATGTGTTTTTTTTGTGTTGTGTGAATGTGTTTGTGTTTCCTATTAAGGGCCTATGGTTCTAACTTCAGTTTATAGCCCAGGTGTGAACCAGTGTTTACCAGTAGTTTTAGGAATAGGGTTTGTGTGATAATAAATGGATTATCCTGAGTTCATTCAGGAAGCCTGATGAATATCAATTTTTATTCTGGATCAGAAAACAATAGAAAACAATCACCAGGTTTATACTGATGGCTGGGGCTGGTGAGGAGGTACAACCCTCTCATCATGACCCTCCCATCACAATCTTCCTGTCATGACAGGAATTTTCACATGATGTCAGATGGTTCATGAGCTCACAAATTCACTCAATTCTGTACTTCATACTCCTGTCGAAAATAGAGAGCTGATAGATGGAAGCAACAACTTAAATTCATTGGTTTATAATATCTCCTAGAATTGTTTACTCAGTATATATGTGTATTCGTGCTGTGTATTCACAAGTGTGTATGTACACACGCGTTATGCAAGTGTGTGTATGTCTGTTAGCGTGCTTGAGTGTGTGTGAATGTGTGTGTTTATGCATCTGCATGTCTGTACGTGTATGTGTGTGTGTGTGAGAGAGAGGGAGAGAGTGTGTGAGTCTGTGTGTGTTGTGTGTGTGTGTGTGTGTGTGTGTCTGTATGTATGTGTGTATATGGGAGAGAGAGAGTGTGTGTGTGAGAGA
>NC_063350.1:3463206-3463675 GCF_021869965.1 Rhincodon typus
TGTATGTATGTGTGTATATGGGAGAGAGAGAGTGTGTGTGTGAGAGACAGAGGGAGAGTGTGTGTTGTGTATGAGAGAGAGAGTGTGTGTGTAAATATTTGAGTGTGTGTGTGTGAATGTGAGTGTATGTGTGTGGGGATGGGTGGGTGCGGTGTCTGTGTTTGTGAATGTGTGTGTGTGTGAATGTGAGTCTGTGTGAGCATGTGAGTGTCTGTGTGTCTGCGTGTGTATGTGTGTGTATGTGTGTGTCTGTGTGTGTGTGAGTGTGTGAGTGTGAGTGTGTGTGTGTGTGAGTGTGTGTATGTGTGTGTGTGAGTGTGTGTGTGTATGAGTGTGTGTGTGTGTGTGTGTGTCTGTATGTGTGTATGAGTGTATTTATGTGTGTGTGTGTGTGAGTGTGTGTATGTGTGTGTGAGTGTGTGCGAGTGTGTCTGAGTATGTGAGTGTGTGAGTGTGTGTGTGTGAGTGC
>NC_063350.1:3463775-3474385 GCF_021869965.1 Rhincodon typus
GTGCGTGCGTGTATGTGTGTGTGTGTGAGTGTATGTGTGTGTGTGTGCGTGTATGTGTGTGAGTATGTGTGATTGTGAGTGTGTGTGCGCGTGTTTGTGTGTGAGTGTGTGTCTGTGAGTGTGTGTGTGTGTGTGTGAGTGTGTGTGTGTGAGTGTGTATGTGTGGAGTTGGAAATTTCCTCAGCTGTGAAATGGCCACTTTGAGGCAGCCTCTAGGTTTGTGCAGGCTATAGAGACGTACAAGTTGAGGAGCATCTCTGAGATCTCCTGACTTGTTTAAATGCTGAGTTTGTCCCTGTGACCTCAGCGATATTCTTGTGCTCAGGTTAGCTGCTGTCTCTTGATTAATTGGCATGTCGCTGTGTAAGAATAACTGCCAGAGTCAGCTATAAATAGATCCGCTTTTGCCTGGAGCCAATTAAGGTACAGCTCCACAAAACACTAATGGAATAATGGAGCACTGAAGTGCAATGTCACACTTTGAAACGCTTTTTTTAGCTCCCTGTGCTTTTTTTGGAAGAGCTGCAGTTTGGACCAGAATAAAAACCCTATCAAAAATTAAACTATGCATTGATATCAATACAAAGAAACGTGAGATTTGTTTGGAGATTTAAAAAAGCTAATACTTATCTTCTATTATCTGGTGCAATGTAAGACTTGCATTTTATTTCACGTTTTTTGTGTCCATCGAACAACTCAAAGAATATTCCATCATGAAATATCACTGAAACGTAGTCGCTATTGAAATGTAGAAAATATGGCAGAAAATGTGCAGACAGCAAGATCCCACAAACAGTAATGAGGTAAGCTATCAGAGATAGTAGGAACTGCAGATGCTGGAGAATCCGAGACAACAAGGTGCAGGGCTGGATGAACACAGCAGGCCAAGCAGCATCTTAGGAGCAGAAAGGCTGACGGTTCGGGCCTAGACCCTTTATCAGAAAAGGGGGAGGGAAAGGGGGTTCTGAAATAAATAGGGAGAGAGTGGGAGGCGGATAGAAGATGGATAGAGGAGAGGTTAGGTGGAGAGGAAACAAACAGGTCGAAGAGGTGGGGATGACTGACCTATCCCCTCCCTAACTCCCCACCTACACTCACCTTTACTGGCTCCATCCCCTCCCTAACTCCCCACCTACACTCACCTTTACTGGCCCCATCCCCGCCTCTTCGACCTGTTTGTTTCCTCTCCGCCTATCCTCTCCTCTATCCATCTTCTATCTGCCTCCCACTCTCTCCCTATTTATTTCAGAACCCCCTTCCCCTCCCCCTTTTCTGATGAAGGGTCTAGGCCCGAAATGTCAGCCTTTCTGCTCCTATGATGCTGCTTGGCCTACCATGAGGTAAGCTATTCCTTGTGAGGTTGATTGATTATTGTCCAGGTTTCAAGGAAGAACTCCCCTCCTCCTCATTGAAACAGCAACATTTCACAAGCAGGAGGCTGGGGCTTTTCTTTCATGTTTATATCCATAATATGACAGCTTTGACATGGCACTGAGAGGCAGTCTTGCTTTTTATGTTCAAGCCTGTAGTTGGACTTCAATATCATGACACAGAGGTGTATGTGCTACCACCTGAGCCATAACTGATATCATACTTTACCACAATAATGGAGTTATAGAGCGACAGGCCCTTCAGCCCAACTCATTCATGCCAAACAGGTTTCCTAAACTGAGCTAGTCCCATTTGCTTGCATTTGGCCCATATCCCTCTGAACGTTTCCTATCAATGTACCTGTCCAAACCTCTTTTAAATGTTGTAATTCTTGACCAATCATTGTGAAAAATCTCTATCAATTAGGAACATAGGAGCAGGAGTAGGCTATTCGGCCCCTTGAGCCTGTTCTGCCATTCAATATGATCATGGCTATAAAACCTTAAGATATAGGCGCTGAATTAGGTCATTCGTCCCATCGAGTCTCCTTTGCCATTTGATTATGATATCTTTTTCTACTCCATTCTCCTGTCTTCTCCCTGTAACCCATGATTCCCTTCCTAATCAAGACTCTATCTCTGTCCTATATACACACAATGATGTGGCCTTCACAGCCCTCTGCAGTAATGAGTTCCACAGATTCACCACCCTCTGGCTGTAGAAATTCCTCCTTATCTTAATCCTAAAGGGTTGTCCCTTCACTCTCAGGCTGTGTTCTTGGGTCCCTGTCTCTTCTGATAGTGGAAACATCATCTCAATGGCCACTCCATCTAGGCCTCTCAGTATTCTGTAAGTTTCAATCAGATCCGCCCCCTCATCCTTCTAAGCTCCATCTAGTACAGACCCAGTGTCCTCAACCACTCCCCATATGACAAGCCCCTCATCCCCAGGATCATTCTTCTGAACCTTGTCTAAACTCCCTCTAACACCAGCACATCCTTCCTCAGATACAGGGCCCAAAACTGCTCACAATGTTCTAAATGAGGTCTGACCAGAGCCTTATACAGCCTCAGCAGTACATCCCTGCTCTTGTATTCTAGTTCTCTTGAAATGAATGCGAACGTTGCATTTGTCTTCCTAACTACCAACTGAACGTGCATGTTACCCTTGTCAAGCCTGAACTAGAACTCCCAAGGCCCTTTGTGCTTCATATTTCTGAAGCCTTTCCCCATTTAGAAAATAGTCTACACCTTTATTCTTCCAACCAAAGTGCATAATCTCATAATTTCCTACATTGTATTCCATCTGCCATTTCTTTGCCCACTCTCCGAGCCTGCCAAGTCCTTCTGCAGTCTCGCTCACTTCCTCAACACTATCTGTCCCTCCGGCTATCTTTGTGTCCTGTGACATGTGGCCTAACTAGTGCTTTTGGCCCATATCCCTTAATACCTTCACTTAACAAAAGATTACCTATCTGAGGAATAACATTAGTAATTGATTCAGCATCGACAGCCATTCGTGAAACAGAGTTCCAAACCTTTACCAACCTTTGTACATCGAAGTGCTTCTTAACATCTCTCCTGAATGGTCTGGCCTTACTTCTCAGGCTATGTCCCCACAAAAACACCAGGAATAAAGTGAGGAATACTCCTAGTAGCAGAGAGCTCTGAAAATAGGTCTGAAGTCATCTGATCCTCCAAAGCCATACCATATTTAATAGAGAAAGACAGGTCAAATGTCAACTTACTCAAGGGCTGCGTATTTTATTCATTCACGGGATGAGGGCATCGCTGGCCAGGCCAGCATTTATTGCCCATCCCTAACTGCCCAGAGGGCAGTTGACAGTCAACCACATTGATGTGGGTCTGGAGTCACATGTAGGCCAGACCAGGGAAGGATGGTAGATTTCCTTTCCCTAAAAGACACTAGTGAACCAGATGGGTTTTGATAACAATCAACAATGATTACATGGTCACCAACAGACCAGGTTTTCATTCCAGATTTTTGTTCAATTTGTAGTTCACCACCTGACATGACGGGGATCAAGCCAACATCCCCAGAATATTAGCCTGGGTTCTGGATTACCAAACCAATGACATTAACATGACACCACCACCTCCCCGTACCTTTCACTGTCTCTCAAAGTGTTATTTATTCTTCTTTAATTTGCATTTGAATAAATCAATACTAATGGACTCCAACCTGTCCTAGGAATCCTATTCCAGGGACTGACCATCCGTTCACTGAGAAATATTGTATCCCATTATTCCCAATGAGAACATGACGTCCTGCCCAACTCAGTTTACATAATCAACCAATCATCTCATCTCCCAATCCAATCTCTCCAACCCCTTACTCATTTGAATATAAAACTGTGGGGATGCTAGAAATCTGAAACAAAGTCAGAAATTGCTGGAGAAACTCAGCAGGTCTGGAAGCATCTGTGGAGAGAGAAACAGAGTTAACGTTTCGCGTTCAGTGGTCCTTCTTCAGAACTGCAGTCGCAGTTCCCTCACTCATTCTGTTTTATTTGTTCATGGGATTATGGGGGTTGCTGGTTTACTTACTGCCTGTCCCTAGTTGCCCATGAGAAGGTGGTAGTAAGGTGCCTTCTTGAACTCCTACAGGTGATGGAGGTAGATCCATAATACCCTTGGGAGAAGGGGGGGCATTTCTGGGCTATTTTCACTCCCAGCATCACTAGGTGCTAAGGGTTTTTTTTTATTTATTCACAGGATGAGGGCATTGCTGTCTAGGCCAGCATTTATTGCTCATCAGCCACATTGCTGTGGGTCTGGAGTCACATGTAGGCCAGACCAGGTAAGGATGGCAGTTTCCTTCCTGAAAGGACATTAGTGAACCAGATGGGTTTTTCCTGACAATCGATAATGGATTCATGGTCATCATCGGACCCTCAATTCCGGATTTGTATTGAATTCAAACTCCACCATCGGCCGTGGCAGGATTCAAACCCGGATCCTCAGAACATTATCTGGGTCTCTGGATTAACGGTCCGGTCATTGCCTCCCCTGGTTTCCAGAAACAAATGAGGATTAAACTAGCCACTGTCATCTCAAATCAGACAATGCAGCTCTTGCGGGTAAAGCCTCCAGCTATTATTTGTTGTTCAGCGACAAATTCAGAGGTGGATCAGAAATAGCCAGTAATAGTACATGCCACTGGGACTTTCTCTCATCTTCAGCCAAATTTTAGCACTGCCCCCCACGGAATCCTCCCCCCACTGTCCTCGCAATGTACACCCTCTCCCCATCCCACACCTCACAATACTTGGAAACTCTAATCCCATTAAACAACACCTACACCCAAACCAACAACATTTTTACAAATCCTGATCAGTGCACTCTTAATTTGCAGCACTTCGTGTTTTCATTTTAAGAAATGTAACACAAAGAAGCAGAAGCAGGTCATACAGCCCAATGTGTCTGCTCTCCCATTCAATGACTTTTCAGATAATCTTCAACTCCACTTTTCTGTCTTTTGCCCATAACCCTTGATTTCCTTATTAAAAATCTGTTTTTCACAGCTTTGAATATACTCAATGACCCAACCTTCACAGCCCTCCGTAGTAAAGAATTCCACAATTTCACGAGCCTCTGAGAGAGAAGAAATTCCTCCTCATCTGTGTCATAAATGGTGCTTGCCTTCATTGCTCAGACCATTGAGTACAGGAGTTGGGACACTATATTGTGGTTGCACAGGACATTGGTGAGGCCACTTTTGGAGTACTGTGTCCAGTTCTGGTCACCCTGATATAAGAAGGGTATTATTAAATTGGAGAGGATTGAGAAAAGATGTGCCAGTACGTTGCTGGGAAGGGAGTGTTTGAGTTATAAGGAGAGGCTGGATAGGTTGGGATTTTTTTCATTTAAGCATAGGAGGTTGAGGGGTGACCTTATAGAGGTTTATAAAAATCATGAGGGGCATGGATAGGGTGAATAATCAGGGTCTTTTCCCTGGGATGGGAGAGTTCCAAACCAAGGGGCATATTTTTAAGGTGTGAGGAAAAAGATTTAAAGGATCTGAGAGGCAATTTTTTCACACAGAGGATGGTTTGTAGGTGGAATAAACTGCCTGAGGAATTGGTAGATGCAGGTACAGTTATAACATTTGAAAAGCATTTGGATAATTACATAAATAGGAAAGCTTTGGAGAGATGTGGGCCAAATTCAGACAAATGGTTGGCACGGATGAGTTGGACCGAAGAGTCTGATTCTGCGCTATATGAATTTATGACTCTATGACCTCTTATTCTGAAATTATGCCCTTTGATGTTGGACTCTCCCACACAGGAGAAACGAACGTCCTCCATCTCCCCTATCAAACCCCCAAAGAATCTTGCATATTTCAACAAGGTCGCCTCTCATTCTTCTAAACTTTAATGAGCACAGGCCCAACCCCCCTCAACATCTCCACCAGAAAACAGTCCCCCATTCCTGGGATCAGTATGTCTTTCCTTAGATAATGGGCCCAAAACTCTTCACTGTATTCCAGCTGTGGGTTTTATTCATTTTGGGATGTAGAAACCTCTGTCAAGGGCACTCTGAGTTGCCCTTGACTGAGCTGCCCTTTCCAAACCATTGCGATTCATGCAGGTTTGCAGGTCTGTTGAATCTGACAATACATTCCTTCGAAAATAAAGCCGATCAGCTAATGAAAAGAATATTTGCAGCATTGCGTGTTCCTATGGGAACTGGTTGTGGAGCTGGATTGCTTACATGCACCACCAATAGTGAGCCAGATTAATATTTATGTCTCTGTGGTATCTTGGGTGCAGTTTTAATCTCTGGTGGTTGTCACCAGTGATGAATGTGAGGCAAGTAACAGTGTCCAATGAATAGGTGCCAGCAAATATTTGCATAATACATCTCACAAAATCAGAGAGCTTTCAACTAATATATTCTTGCAACAAATTGTTTACAAGTGAACACGCTGAGCAATATAGTGCTATTTTCAGGGAGTTTCTCAGAGTGTTCCTGTCACAGGCCATTACAACGTTGCTCACGCAATCTTCTGTTGATCACCTCTTTAATGATAAACTTGAGCTCCACAGAGCTTTTCTCCTGCCATGCTGTGGTAGCAAAGGTGAGAGGGTCTGTCTGGGACCTTGTGTTGCTTGTCCTCCTGTATCTTCCCCCAGCTGCTCACTCATCACTCTGAATGCTGGGAACCAGTAACCACTCTTCACACACTGCTCCTCCAACAATTTTGTCCATGAGATGTCCTTGAAAGGGACGTTGGGTCGCCACATTGAAGGAAGGGTTGTGGAATCATGCACAGAATCCCCAGAAGTGTCGTAGTCAGGACATTTCTACCATTCAGCCCCTCAGGCCTGCCCCACCTTTTAATTCAATCATGGCTGGTCTCATCTCAGCCTCAATTCCACTTTCCTGTGTGCTCTCCGTAACCCTTCAACTCAATTACTGTTTAAAAATCTGTCTATCTCCTCCTTAAACCTACTCAGTGTCCTTGCAACCACCACCATCTGGGGGAGTGAGTTCCACAGAAGTCCTTTCTCCTCATCTCGGTTTTAAACCTGCTGCCCCTTATCCCAAAACTCTGACCTCTCATTCTAGGGTATCCCACATGTGGAAACAGCCTCGCTATGTCTACTTTGTTAATTCCCTTTAGCATCTGATATGTCTCAATTAGATTTCCTCTCCTTCTTCTAAACTTCAGAGGGTATCAAACTAAACTACTCAATGTCTCTTCATAAATCAAACCCCTCATGTCTGCAATCGATCTTCTCTGAAGTGCCTCCAAAACAACTACATCCCTGCTCAAGTAAGGGGAACAAAATTGTAAACTATACGCCAGGTGTGGTCTCACTAAAGCAACACCTCCCTACTTATGTACAAATTTCCATTTGCCTTCCCCATTACCTGCTGTACCTGCATACAGACCTGTCCTACATAGAGGGGGTCACTAAACTCAGTTGGCTGGATGGCTAGTTTGTGATGATGCCAACAGCATGCATTCAATTTTTGTACCATCTGAGATCACTGAGAAGGTGGCCTTCTCTAACATTTCCCTTTGGTGTGGAAATCCTCAGGTTAAATTCACTTCCCGTTGTCTCTCTCATCAGAGAGTGGCACTGTGCTGATTTCACCTTTTACCCACATACTAGTAATTCATTTGGATCCCAGATTCCTCAGCGCATGTTTGCTCGATAATGTGTTGGCACAAGCGGTGGGTGTGAGATTGACGTGGCACAGTGCTAAACAGCGACATGTCCACCACCAGGACTGCTCTGAACTCACAATGGTGATGAGCTGTTTGGCTTTCTGTCTGCTCTGAAAGGCAAGGCAAGGCTGAGAGACAGGAAATTCTCATTGAAGAAGGAATACGTCAAAAGGAAAGGCAGTGATGTTGTGAATGTCCAAGTCAATGCAAAGGAGCGAGTGCCTGAGAGAATTGTAAACTGCATAGGAAAGAAGGAGATGAGGTAATCATGAGATTCAAAAACATGGAAGTGCATGTGTGCCTGCTGCTTACTGAGGAAATTCTCTTCTAGCCATTGAAACATTATGGAGACTTTTTTGTTCTTGCAACTGAGGATCTGATTTTTCATCCTTGCACTTCTCTCCCACACTTTCTGCCATCACCCAGACTGCTCAAGGGCTGGGAAATTCCAACCACAGTGACCATTACAAAGGTCTCTGGGTTGAAGTGGTTCTGGGTTTTATATCTTCATTCAAGCCCACTACCCCTCCCTCCCACACCCCCCTGTCCCCCCACACCCTGCCCCCATGGTAAACAGTGCAAGCAGCCATAGCTCAGTGGGTCACACTCTCAATATGTGTGAGTGGTTGTGTGAGTTAAAACCCATTCTGGGATCTCTGCAATCACATCAAGACAACTGCTCCAGTGCAGCGCTAGCAGAATGCTGTCATTCTGATAAAATGTTGAACTGTAGCCTTGCCGCCCCATCAGCTCTCTCTGCTGCCTTGGCCAAAATTTATCCCTCAATCAACATCACAAAAACCAGAGTCCCTAGCCATTATCACAATTCTCTTTGTGGGAGCTTGCTGTCATGAATTGGCTGCCACATTTCCCACGTTACAAAAGTGACAAAGCAATAAAGAGTGCTTTGTAAACGGAAAAAGGAGTCAACAAGGCATATGACATGCTTGCCTTCATTGGCCGGGGCATTGAGTTTAAAAATTGGCAGGTAATGTTGCTACTTTATAGAACCTTAGTTAGGCTGCATTTGGAATATTGTGTTCAATTCTGGTCGCCACATTACCAGAAGGATGTGGTGGCTTTGGAGAGGGTACAGAAAAGATTTACCAGGATGTTGCCTGGTATGGTGGGCATTAACTATGAGGAGAGGTTGGAGAAACTTGAGTTGTTCTCACGGGAACGATGGAGGTTGAGGGGGGATCTGACAGAGCTCTACATGATTATGAAGGGCATGGACTGACTGGACAGTCAGAAGCTTTTCCCCAGGGTGGAAGAGTCAGTTACTAGGGGCATAGGTTTAAGGTGTGAAGGGCAAGGTTTAAAGGTGATGTATGAGGCAAGTTTTTTACACAGAGGGTGGTGGCTGCCTGGAACTCGCTGCCAGGGGAGGTAGTGGAAGCAGACACTATAATGACTTTTAAAGGGCGTCTTGACAAATATATTAATAGGATGGGAATAGAGGGATACAGTCCCTGGAAGGGTAGGGGTTTTAGTTGTGATGGGCAGCATGTCGGTGCAGGCTTGGAGGGCTGAAGGGCCTGTTCCTGTTCTGTAATTTTCTTTGTTCTTTGTTCTTTGTTCTACTTCCTTGGCTGTAAACTGTTTTGGGATGTCCTGTGGTGCTGCAGAAATGCAGGCTTTCTTCCTGTTGAACAAGTGGAAGGGTACACGAGCTGATTAACTCTGGAGACTGTGACATGAACAGTTCCTCCCTTGGGTGTGACAATCTTCATCCCCTCTGATGGGGGATTCTCCCTCTTTGTTGCGGGATGCGTTTAGTGGGCTAAATGTATGAGGATCTCACTGGATATGAAGCTGGAATACTAAACCAGAATAGGACCGTTTGTAAATGACTTGCTCCAATGAAAAGTGCAGTGTGCATGCTAGTAGCCAGTGTGTTCACCTTAATTGCTCTGCTCCTTCTCTTAAATTATCTCAGTAACCTACCTTAGATTAATGTGCTTGTAGCTCATTTAACACAGAACTTGAGAACTAACAATGTTCGCAGAATTGAAATAAAAGAGTGAATTTTAATTTACAGAGATTTTTGTGTCTTTAGTGGGGAATGGTAGTAAAGTGAATTCTTGCAATTGCGAGGCCTGGACTAATGATCAAAAAGAATATTTAGAATGATGAGGGGTGATCTGTCAGAAGTCTATAAAATTTTAACAGGACTGGATAGGGCAAGGATGGGTGCTCCTGATGCCCAAGGAGTCTAGTACTATGGACCACAATCTAAAGATGTAGGGTAGGCCATTTGGGACTGAGACGAGGAGAAAATTCTTCACCCAGAGACTGGTGAGCCTGTGGAATTCTCTGCCACAGAAAGTGGTTGAGGCCAAAACAATAAATGTTTTCAAGAAGGAGTTAATATAGTTCCTAGGGCTAAAGGGATCAAAAGGCACGGGAGAAAGCAAGAACAGGGGACTTAGTTGGATGATAAGCCATGATCGTATTGAATGGCAGAGCAGGCTTGAAGGGCCACATGCCCTGCTCCTGCTCCTATGTTCTATGTTTTTATGATCTGGAGTCATGATGCTGAATTCTCCCACGGATATCAGATAGCGATGCTGGTATCAGATGAGTGTCAAGACCTACTGGCTAGTAGATGGACCAACTCAGTGATTTTCCAGGGAATGTTTCCTAATTGGTAACCTTCAAACCTGCCAATCATGAACTCAACAAATTAAATAATCTGCATAAAAAAGCTTGTATCCATAATAGTGGCCTTAAAACTAAAGATTCTCATATCAACCCATCAGATTTACTAAAATCCTTGAGGGAAGGAAATCTACAGTCACCACCTGGTCTGGCCCACAATATGGAACAAAAACAAAGTTGCTGGAAAAGCTCAGCAGGTCTGGCAGCATCTGTGAAGGAGAAAACAGAGTTAATGTTTCGGGTCCGGTGACCCTTCCTCAGAACTGACCCTTCCAGTTCTGAGGAAGGGTCACCGGGCCCGAAATGTTAACACTAGTTTTTCCTTCACAGATGCTGCCAGACCCGCTGAGCTTTTCCAGCAACTTTGTTTTTGTTCC
>NC_063350.1:3494385-3496807 GCF_021869965.1 Rhincodon typus
TCTGCAGTGCAAAGAGACTTGGGAGTTCTAGTCCAGGATTCTCTCAAAGTAAACTTTGCTTTTATTCTTCTTAACAAAGTGCATGACTTCATACTTTCCCATGTTGGACTATTTTCTAAATGGGGAAAAAATTCAGAAGTCTGAAGGGTCACTGGATCTGAAGCATTTACTCTGATTTTTTCTTCACAGATGCTGCCAGACCTGTTGAGCTTTTCCAGCAACTTTGTTTTTGTTTCTGGTTCACAGCATCCGCAGTTCTTCCAGTTTTTAAAATCCTTCTGCAGCCTCCCCATCCCCTCAATGCTACCTGTCCCTCCACCTATCTTTGTATCATCTGCAAACTTCACCAGAATGCCCACAGTTCCTTCATCTAGATCATTAATGTATAAAGTGAAAAGTTGTGGTCCCAACACTGACCCTTGTGGATCACCACTTGTCACCAGCTGCCATCCTGAGAAAGACCCCTTTATCCCCACTCTCTGCTTTCTGCCAGACAGCCAATCTTCTATCCATGCTAGCACCTTGCCTCTAACACCATGGGCCCTTATCTTACTCAACAGCCTACTGTGTGGCACCTTGTTGAAGGCCTTCTTGAAGCCCAAGTAGATAACATCCATTGGTTCTCTTTGGTCTACCCTGTTCATTACTTCCTCAAAGAATTCCAGCAGATTTTTCAGGCATGACCTCCCCTTGATGAAGCCATGCTGACTTTGCCCTATTTTACCATACGCTTCCAAATAGTCAGAAATCTCATCCTTTACAATGGACTCCATAATCTTACCCACGACTGAGGTTAGGCTAATCGGCCTGTAATTTTCCGTCTTTTGCTTTACTCCCTTTTTAAACAGGGGTGTCACGTTAGCGATTTTCCAGTCCCCTGGGACCCTCCCTGACTCTTGCGATTCCTAAAAGATCACCACTAACGTTTCCACTATCCCCTCAGCTATCTCCTTTGGAACTCTGGCGTGTAGTCCATCAGGTCCTGATGATTTATCCACCTTCAACCCATTCAGTTTTTCTACACCTTCTCCTTGATGATGACCATCATACTCAGCTTTGCCCCCTGACTCTCTGAATTTTTGGTACGCTACTCATGTCTTCGACTGTGAAGACTGACTGAAAGTAATTATTCTGTTCCTCAGCCATTTCCTTGTTCCCCATACTACCCCTACAGCATCATTTTCCAGCAGTCCAATGTCCACTTTTGCCTCTCATTTGGCCTTTATGTATCTAAAGAAACTCTTACAGTCCTCCTTTATTTTACTGGCTAGCTTACCCTCACATTTAATCTTCTCCCTTCTTATTTCCTTTTTGTTGCCCTCTGTTGGCCTTAGCAAGCTTCCCAATCCTCTGGTTTCCCACCGCCCTTTATCACATTATGTACTTCCTTTTTTGCTTTTATGCTATCCCTGACTTCCCTAGTCAGCCATGATTGCCGCATCCTCCCTCTACCATGCTTCTTTTTCCTAGGGATGAATTTTTGCTGTGTCTCCTGAATTACTCCCAGAAACTCCTGCCATTGCGGTTCCACTGTCTTTCCTGCTCGGCTCCTCTTCCAGTCAATTCTGTCCAACTCCTCCCTCATACCTTGGTAGTCGCTTTTATTTAGCTGTAATACCGTTACCTCTGATTCTATTTTCTCCCTCTCAAATTGCAGAGTAAATTCTATCATCTTATGATCGCTGCCTCCTAAGGATTCCTTTACCTTATGCTCCCTTACCAAGTCTGCCTCATTGCACAACATTAAATCCAGTATTGCCTGTTCCCTTGTGGGCTCCACCACAAACTGCTCCAAAAAGCCATCTTGTAGACATTCCACAATCTCGTTTTCCTGCAATCCACTACCAATCTGATTTGCCCAGTTCACCTGCTATTGAAATCCTCCATGATCACCATAACTTTGCCTCTCTTACACACCTTTTCTACCTCCTGATGTATCTTATACCCCAGCTCCTGACTACTGTCTGGAGGCCTGTAAATAATTCCAACTATGGCATTTTTTTTACCTCTGCAGTTCCTCAACTCTACCCACACAGATTTTACACGATCTGACCCTACTTCTCTTCTTACTATTGATTTAATTTCACTTCTTACTAATAAGGCAACCCCACCCCCACTGCCTACCTGCCTATCTTTTCAATATGATGTATATCTTTGGATATTCAGCATGCTGTCCTGATCCCCTTGCAGCCATGTCTTCACCCCTCCTAACAGCAGGTACACACCCCTCCTAATGATGGATACACACCACTCCCAACGGTAGATACATGCCCCTCCTAGTGGTAGATATACACCACTCCTAATGGTAGGTACACTCCCCTCCTAATGATAGATACACACACCTCCTAATGATAGATACGCTCCCCTCCTAATGATAGATACGCTCCCCTCCTAATGATAGATACGCACCCCTCCTAATGAT
>NC_063350.1:3496817-3525800 GCF_021869965.1 Rhincodon typus
TTGATACACACCCCTCCTAATGATAGATACACACCCCTCCTAATGATTGATACCCACCCCTCCTAATGGTGTATACACGCCCTTCCTAACCTCTCCTTCCCAATTGAGACTGACATGAGTGATGTATGTGATCCATTATCCTGATTGCTGAGCTCTCGTTCCCTGAGTTGCGTTCCTGTTCACTGTTGGGTTCAGGTTTCTGAAGCTCCTTTGGTGGAGCAGGAGCGTGAGTTTCAGTGTGTGCAGCCAGGTCCCAGAAGTAAAAACGTGTCACTTGGACAAAATCACCTCGATGGAGACTCAGTCAGGGGAGTGCCACAGTGCACAGACAGATCCCTCAGGTATCTGTCAGATAGTGCAAACAGAACAATACTCTATGCAGTTTGTGCTACACTGTGACTGTCAAACTGTCGCATACAATCCCAAGCTGCCCTCATTCTGTACCAGGTTCTGTCAGATTCTTTGATGCAATGAATATTGAAAATGCATGGAATTCACAAAACAGCAGCAGACCATTGAGCCCATCTGCCTGTACCAATGTTTATGGTCCACTAAAGCCACCTCCCATCCTGTTTCATCTCATTGTATTATCAAATCCTTTTTTATTTGAATTGTTCATTCATGGCATGTGGAGACCAGAGGTCCGGCCAGCATTTATTACCCATCCCTAATTGCCCTCGAATTGAGTGGACTGTCGAAAGTCAACTACATTGCTGCAGGTCTGAAGTTACCTGTAGGCCAAACTGGATCTAAATGGGCAATGGCAAATCAAGTGCGCATTTACGACAATCAACCCTTGGACTAGCTTTTAATTCCAGGTTTTGTTATATTGATTTCAAATTTCACTATTGACCTTAGTAGGATTTGAATCCATTAATATGAAACCAAGAACTACATATACTGGAAAAACAGTGCATGCTGGAGAAAGTCAGCAGGTCTGGCAGCATCTGTAGAGATAGAAACAGAGTTAATGACCCTTTGTCAGACAACTGGACTCTAATAGAAACAGAGTTAATGACCCTTTGTCAGACAACTGGACTCTAAGAGGCAACTCCATCCACAGATGCTGCCAGACCTGCTGACTTTCTCCAGCATGTTCTGCTTGTCATGCCTCCAAACTTAATCAGGCTTCCTAGATTGTGAGTTCAGTGACATTTCCACTCTGCCACTACCTCTCTTATACTGCATGCACTCACGTTCTCATTCAGCTCTCCTTGAAATATATCTACACTAACCACCTGAACTGCTACCTGGGATATTACCTACAAGCCCTATTCTCATTGCTCTCTGGAGAAAGACATTCTTCCTGCATTCCTGATTGGATTAATTGGTGAATATCTTAATTTTCTTTTCTCTAGTTGTGAGCTCCCCTGAAAAAGAAAACATCTTCCTCTCATCAAACCTATCTGACAAACCTTTTCATAATCTTAAAGAATTTGATCAGGTCACCCTCAGCTTTGCCTTTACTGAAGAAATGAGTCTCATCATTTTAATTTTGACTTTTGGTGGGAAAGGCCAGTGAGGAAGACTGTAAGAGCATCCAATAATTAATAATAGTCATTTGGCATGATAGCACTTGAGTATTGCTGAAAAAGTTCAGATTTTGTGAAAGCTTTTCGTCATCAGGACAATTGGCAAGAAATACCAAAATTGAGGAAAAACAACATGGATATACTGAATGAGAGCCAAGTATTCATTGGTTGGCAAGTTAATTCTGACTGGTTGTGGCAATGTCATGCAGAATGCCTCTACCAATCAGAGGCCACTTGCCAACCAATCAATGCTCAATACTGGGAATATCTCCCTCCATGTTTTATGATTTTCACAAGCAGTTTCTCAGGGAGCAGTGCTGAATTGCCAATTAAGGGGAATTATTGTTTATTAAACAGCTTGTTAATGCCCAACTCAATAATTTCCAGCTCTCTGTCTCACCAAATTCATCAAACAAGCTAAACATCAAGAAAACTCGACATGGAGACCAGGATATAGTGGCTGGCAGATCACTTCACGTCAGCACTGATGAAGAGTCATCTAGACTCGAAACGTTAGCTTGCTTTCTCTCCATAGATGCTGCCTGACCCGCTGTGAGCTCCAGCATTTGTTGTTTTCAGATTCAGTTCGCTACTTGCTCACCTCCAGGTTGGATGCTGAGCACTGGCATCTCAGGACACACTCCATGGGCATCATTCACATGCACCCCACATCCATAGATATTCGCATCTGACATGTGCCAACCTCTAACAACCCTCATGGTACAACTCCAATCCAGCTGCAGGACTACACTTACTGCACTTCAGTGCAGCACCTCAGAGTGTAATTGTAATTGTTATCATTGTAATACTGCAGTAAGGACACTGTGTACCCAGGGACACACACCCAGCTCATGAACTGGGCCAAGCAGTAACTCTGAGCTCTTCACTCACTGTCTGAGCACATACTCACACTGAGCCTCCCTGGATACTCACAGTATCCCTGCCTTGCTTTGCCTTTTTGTGCTTGGCTCTTCAGTCAGAGAAACCGAGCTCATGCCACTGCTGTTATCGCCCTGCTGTTTAGTAGGGACACAAACGCAGGAAGCTTGTTGTGGCTGTCAGCAGGGCCTCAGTCTAACTGAGGGGGATAACCATGTCTTGAGGGTCCTGGCACAGTAAAACGTAGGGTATGCAGGGTAGATTGAGATTAGAGTAGGATAATAGGTTGGCACAACATTGTGGGCCGAAGGGCCTGTACTGTGCTGTACTGTTCTATGTTCTATGTTGTATGTTCAGTAAGGGCAGCATCTGATACCAGTTCAGGGGTTTAGAAATGCTCAAGGCTGTCACAGTCCAGATCGTCTCTGCATGAGGGGTGAGGAGCTGAATGGTCAGACTTGGCTCTTTCTGCCTGATTTGAGCTGTATTCCTTCTGGAATGAGAGAGCGGGGCAGGTATAATGGAGATGAAAGTGGGAGGCGGCTGTTACTGATGCTACAGGTAAGGAGGTGTCCTGAGGGAGCGAGTAGATAGTGCAGAGGGCACACACAGCTCGTGGTATTGGTGGTGAGTGGCTGTGAGAAAGGGAAGATGTTGTAGGCAATAGTGAGCAGTGGAACATGAGCCTTGGTGGGAGGTGGGTACAGGAGCAGAGTCAGGGTGAGTGTGAGGTATCAGAGAGAATGTGCTGGCACTTACTCTAGTGGAGTGGGAAAGGATATTGACCTTCTTACAGTGCTGGGTACTTCCCCAGATACCTCAGACTCCACTGACCTGGGGCGCACCTTCAGACCAGGCTGGGTACAGTCCTTTGCTGGTCCTGCCTATGCACCAACCCATCCAGCGGGAGTCCCAGGTCTCTGCCCACGCAGTAAGGTGCCAATTTTCCCCTGTCTGCCATGTCCAGGGCAAATGTCAGGAGCCATGCAGGGCAGCTCCAGACAGACCGGTCTTGTCTGGGTGCACAACATGCTTTTAAAGGCTGTCAGGCAATTTGAGGATACCTGCTGAGTGAGGAATTGTTCCAGTAATGACCCATGGTAAAATGGGGCAGGAATCAGACAGGAGGTGGGGGGTGCAAGTGGGTAGGTAACGGGGTCAATTTGAGAGAACAGTGAGAAAACTCACTCAGCCGCGTGGCAGAAATCCCTCCAACAAACTCGACACAACTTGCACCAGGCCAAAAAAAACCAGAAGGTTCAATCTTATATCACTATTTGCTTCACCGTGTGTGGGCTCAAATCCTGAACCTCTTTCCCTACCAGTCCTGTGGGTGTGCGTACATCATCCAGTCTGCAGTGATTCCAGGAACAGCAAGAGGTTCAGCTACAAACATCAGGCTTTGCAGTGACACCTACATCCTGAGAATCTGTTTGCGAAGCCTCTTCTAAGGATGCCTACCTTGAAGAAGTTACCCTCCAGAAAGACCTCAGTGGATGTCTCTCCCACTGCAACTTTCTCGTAATCTCTTCGGCCCTGAAACTGCTCAACCACGTCTTGAAGCAAACCAGGTACTACAGCCACATTACCTTTCTTAGTACCTGCCTACGCAACTGGATCATCCACAAAGGACTACAGTCCACATTTAGGCCACCCCCGCCTCTTTGACCTGTCTGTCTCCTCTCCACCTATCTTCTCCTTTATCCATCTTCTATCCACTTCCCCCTCTCTCCCAATTTATTTCAGAATCCCCTTCCCCTCCCCCATTTCTGAAGAAGGCTCTAGGCCCAAAACGTCAGCTTTACTGCTCCTCTGATGCTGCTTGGCCTGCTGTGTTCATCCAGCTCTACACCTTGTTATCTCAATGAGAAAGGAATTGGAGGACAGTCAGAAATCCAGCACCTCATCTCAAAGGTGGTTGGGTTTCCAGGCCTCGGGTTCAGCGCTGGGAGAGGCCAGGGGTTTGGGGAGGTGACATTATTGCATGCCTCAATTTTCAAGTGTGTAAATGTGGAACAGGGGGGCCTAAGGCAGAGGATCTTGGGAGTTTTGGTTAGTTTCTTTCTAGTAGCACAGCTTTATTCAGATCACACTGTTGGTCCTGTTGATGTAAATAGGATCCCAATGTGCAAAAGCGTATGAGTCACCCAAAACCAGCAACTAAGATGGGATACAGCAATTAATCACCCAACCTGTTTAAAACCTCCTCATCCTTCTGCATTTCCCAATGCTGAGCAGGAATTAAAACTGCCCCCATTGTTTTCAATAATTTGTCACTTTCCTGATAGTCTACTTCCTGTATTTTGCTTTCAAAGTTATTGCAAAAGATTTACTGTGCTCCGATTTCTTCCCAGATAGGTGAGTTTGCAGTTCCTTCAATTTAATCATACAAATTATCTGAGCAGATTGGCCGACAATTCCCAAACACCAGTTACCAGGTCTGGACAGTAATTCACTCCAGGGCCCAAGCACCCACAGGGTGATAGACAACTTTGTCATTTATGACGAGATGTTAAACTGACACCGCCACAGCTGTCTCAGGTGAAATTATAAGATCCTACAGCACTACTTCAAAGAAACTAATCAGATACAGCTGGAATACAGTGGACAGTTTTGGGCCTTTGGATTGGATTGGACTGACTTATTGTCATATGTACTGAAATACAGTGAAAAGCTTTGTTTACAAGCGGTACAGGCAGATCACAGCAAGCAAAGGATGTACAGATCAAAAAGATCTAAAGGCATACAGGTTACATTGCAGATTACATTATTTGAGCCTGGAGAGTCCATTCAACAGTCTGATAATGGCCAGGAAGAAGTTGTTCCTGAACCTGATTGTGTGTGTGTTCAAGCTTCTGTATCTTCTGCCAGACGGAAGAGGTTGTAGGAAGTCATTACCAGGGTGCGATGGGTCTTTCTGCGGCAGCGAGCCGTGTAAATAGAGTCCATGGATGGAAGGTTTGCTTCTGTGATGGTCTGGGCTGTGCACACCACCTTCAGTAGTTTCTTATGGTCCTGGGCAGGGCAGTTGCCATGCCAGGCCATTATGCACCCGGACAGTATGCTTTCACTGGTGCACCTGTAGAAGTTGGTGAGGGACCTTATGGACATGTCAAATTTCCTGAGCTGCCTGAGGAAGAAGAGGCGTTGTTGTGCCTTCTTGACCATTGCATCTACGTGGGAAGTCCAGGACTGGTCGTCAGTTATCATCACTCCGAGGAACTTGATGCTCTTTACTCTCTCAACCTCAGTTCCGCTAATGTAGATGGGGGCGTGTTCTCATCCTTTCTTTCTGAAGTCTATGATCAGTTCTTTAGTTTTGTTGACATTGAGAGGCAGATTGTTTTCATTGCACCACGTCACCAAGTCCTCTATCTCCCTTCTGTATTTTGATTCATCATTGTTAGATATCCGTCCCACTATGGTGGTGTCAGCAGTGAACTTAGATGGCGTTTATTTGGAATTTGGATGATGGTGTTGAAGGCAGAGCTGTAGTCAACGAGCAGGAGTCTGACGAATGTGTCTTTATCTAAGGAAAGATAGACTAACATTGGAGGCATTCTAGAGATGGTTCATTCGCTGATCCTGGGTATGGAGGGGATGTTATGAGGGGACATTGAGTGGACTGGGCCTGTACTGTTGGAAAATAGAAGAATGAGAGGTGACCTTATTGAAACATACTAGGGGATTTGACACAATAAAGATTGTTCCCCTTGGGGGAGAGCCTAGGACCAGAAGGCATTATCTCAGAATAAAGGGGGGGGGAGGGGGAGTCACCCATTTAAGAAAGAGATGAAGAGGAATTTCTTCTCTCAGATGGTTGTAAATCTGCAGTTTTTTTTATCGCAGAGGGCTGTCGAGGCTGCACCATTAAGTATATTCAAAGCTGAGATAAATAGATTTTTAATCAGGAAGGGGTATCAAAGGTTGTGGGGAAAAGGCAGGGAAGTGGAGTTCAGCCATAACCTCATTGAAAGGCCTTAAGAATGGGTTAGTTTTCCCACAGGGGTCCTGATTTAATTCCTCAACCTACATCACTGATGCAGATTATCAAGTCGTTTATGCTGTTTGGTCACATAGACCCTAAACATTGCGGAAGAAGAAGCACAGAGTTGAAGTCTTTTGTCTTGCACTCATCAGGACTGAAACACAAGAAATATGCCAAATTTGAGATGGAAACACGTTGCTGTTTTTTCGGAGTCTGGTGGTGTGAAGTGGTTGCTTTGTTTCCTATAGTGATAGGTGTGACTACACGTCGAAAGTGCTTCATTGGCAGAAATGTGCCAATCAGAAAACTGGCAGGAAAGCGTGCCCTGAAGTGTGAAAGGTGCTACAGAAATGTACGTTCCTTTGGTTGGTAAAGCTAGATGTCTAAACTCAGCTGCAGTGGTGGTAACCATCTGTCAGGGAATATGAAATGGAGAACAGAGTGAGCAAGACAACGCAACGGTGAGAAAGAAAATATAAAAGTTTACAGAGAAAACAAGAAGTGGATGAGAAAAACAGTAAATCCTGGAGATCACAGAGTGAGTGCAAGCGGGAGTTCCATTTTAAATTCAGCTAGTTCTGACCGGTTCCACCCTTTCCAATTTTTACCCTCTGAAACAGATTTAAAAGCAAGGAATGAAAGTGTTGAGAAACAAGAAATGAAAAGACAGGAAATAGGGAAAACCAGATAAAGAAATAGACTGAGAGAGTGAGAAGATTAGAGCTGGAGAAAGAGGGAAGGAGCAAGACAATTAAAGAGATGAGCAAGACAAACAGAGAGAAGGAAAGAGAGAAAGAAAGAAAAAAACAAAGAAAGAAAGAAAAAAAATTTAGCAGAATGCAAATGTTTTCAAGCTGTGGGTATTGTTTAGTGTCTGTGTTGGTCAATGTTCAGGCCTTTGTGACAGTTTCTCCTCCTCCCCTTGTGTATTGAAGAGTTTAACTTTGCAGAGCCATCAGTTGCAGAATAAGGAGGCTGCTTACTCCAGCAGTCCTTGTATTGACAGGCAATCAGTCTGGCTCAGTCAATGAAAGGTATAAATCTGCAGTTGCAGTCTGGGTGCACATTAATCAACATTTAATACAAAACTTGTTTATTAATGCTTAAAGCAGCAAAACTCCTCTTTCATTTCTATCTCTGTTCTATTTACAGTGCGGATTCTTTCTGGGTTTGAGACCTAGCAGTGGTAGGTTAATATTGTGCAGAACAGGATACAGTCCTAGTGGGGCTCTGGTATACAAACTAATGAATTACATTATACTCCCATTCACAATTTCCTTTCCATTGACCTGACCAGCTTGATTCTTGGATTGAGAAGACTGTTTGAAGAGCAGAAATGTATTTGAATGGTTCTGTGCTCCTTGGGATTTAGACAAATGAGGGGGAATTTCATTGAGGTGTATTGACATATTAGATGCTGAGACACCATTACCCCATCGTTCCTGAGTCTTAGAATAAGAGATTGATCATTTAAAGCTGAGATGAAGAAAATGTCCTTTGGAAGAGCCACTGTGACTCAGGCGGTATCATCCATGCCTCTAAGCCAGAATGCTGCAGGATCAAGCCCCACTTGGACTTGTTGACTCCAGGGCTAAAGTTCGACCACTGGTACAAGCAATGCAGAGTGTATGAGTGCCAGCTTCCAGCTGGTTAAATAGTGATGGCAGAAAAGGGACTCACCTGTAAAATCCACAGTCAAAACTGATGGTTGGCATAAATGTCAATGACCAAAAATGTGGAAGCATCATATAATGTTGAGAGAGAGGTAAGGAGGGAAATCTCTTCACTCAGAGAGTTACAAACTTTTGGAGTCCCCTATATCAAGAACTGGAGATGTTCAATGAATAGCATCTTGAATGGGTTTTACAATTGTTACTCATTTTCTTATTCCTCCATGGCCTTAGCTTCCCTACCTCTGTTACTTCCTCCAGCTCTGCAATTGGCCGAGATCTCTGCATTCCTCTAATCCTGGCCTCTCTCTCCCCTCCTTTAACACGCTTCTTGAAACTTATCACTTTAACCAAAGTTGAGTCACTTGTCCTTATATCTCCAATGCTAAAAAGTGTCAATTTATTTTAGTAATCTGTCTTTGAAACAATTTGGAATGTTTAGCGTGTAAAGGTGCTACATAGATGCAAGCTGTTTTGAGATTCAATTAAAAAGATGGATCGTATGGGGGAGAGTTTTGGAATTTAGGATTTGCATGGTGGGAGATACAGTCAGCAAAGGTGAAGTAAATAATGCATGGACAATCTGCTAAAGAAGGAGCTTAGAGAGAGGGGAGATAAATGTATAGCTGCTCAACGCATGTGAGCTTTCAACAGTGCACCTGTGGAACTCTGAGCCTAAGCCATTGGCATAGCTACACACAGAAGGACAGAGCGAGGTGCAAGAGAACTGAGGAACAATCAACAATTTGTACATTGCTCCTTTGGCATCAGCTATAGGTCAGTGAGTAGCATTCTCACCTCCAACTCTAAAGGTTCGTGTCCCTCTCCAAACGTTCTGTTACACCTTACTGTGATAGCATTCTGTAAATCAAGCCCTGCCATTCCAGAATCATCACAACAGTTAAAGATATTAAAAAGTACACTAATTTCCCAATTTACCTGTCATTTAGAACCAGGTTGACAAAAAACATGAGCCAAGTAATAAAAATTACTATCTATTGCAAGTATCTATATCAATTAAGCAGTTATGAACTATTCAGTATATAACTCCACCAATTAAAATTTTAATCCCATAATAAACTACTGTTTACATATATAGACACAGACAGAGAAAAGAAAACATGGGTTATAGATGGGAGGAGAAGCCGGGAAGGCAGCTCTGATGTTTCTGTCCACAAGATTTGCTGAGATGATTGTTATGATTTTTGTGCTGATCAGAATGCTTCTTTTCAGTTGTCCTTCTCTGGATGCTTCCACTGCTTTGCAAAAGGCACGGGGTGGCTGGTTCACTTATAGAGTCTCCAACTTATTGACTAAAAGTCACAGCTTAATGTTTGCTGAATGATAAATAAGCTGGCTTTCTTCAGGCTTAAAGTGGCTTAGTGCAGAATGCAGAGAGCAAGATCCAATGCTAGTGATGGCCTGAAGGCTGCTGTCTACCTTGTTCCCTCAAACTGTTAGCTATCTGAGATCCAATCACATAATTGTTGGCAGGGAGAAGATTGAAGGTAGAAGAATGCAATTGGTAACTGGTCATTCGTCCACAAAACAATCATTTCTTTGTTGCCAACCAAATCTTCATTTGTAGACAACCCTCCAGCTCCAGTTAACCTGCAAAAGTTGCTGTAACCCATAGCTGTGCAAACAATGACGAGAATGAGTGTCAAATTAATCTTGGTTTCAAAGCTGTTCTTTTCTCGTTTCAGTCCACAATTATAAAAACACAAAAGCACAAAAGTATAAAGATATGGTCTTCACAGCTTGAGCACACCACCCAGACTGATACTCTGAATGCAGTATGGAGTCCTACACTGTCAGATGTACCTCTTAGATGAATGAAGATTTCATGACTCTTTCTGAGACTTCTCCTTGGTTTACTGGCCAATATTTATCCCACAATCAGCAACAGGAAGAAATAGAGTTTCTGGCCATTGTCACATTGCAGTTGTGACATACCGTAAGAAATAAAAACAAAAACAGAAGTTGCTGGAAAAGCTCAGCAGGTCTGGCAACATTTGTGAAGAGAAATCAGAGTTAATGTTTCGGGTCCGATGACCCTTCTTCACTGCTGCCAGACCTGCGGAGTTTTTCCAGCAACTTCTGTCTTCGTTTCTGACTTACAACATCTGCAGTTCTTTTTGGTTTTTATTTACCACAAGGAATAGGATCAGGAGCAGGCCATTCGGCCTCTTGAGGCTGCCCCACCAATCAAAAGGATCATGCTGATGCAAATTGGCCCTCAAAACTATATCAAAAAATTTGATACAGTAACTAAACCTCAAAAGAATTTTGTTGATTCTAAAGTGTTTTGCAATGTCCTGATGTCATGAAAGGTGCTACAGAAATGCAAATTTTTCTTTCGCCAATAGCCAATGAGCAGTCTGTCCCTTCTGAGCAAACACTAAGATCCATGCATTATGTTCATCAACTTGAACCCAGGGCACTCTGTGCAATGAAATTAGGCAAAGCAACTAAGGCTGCAAGTCAATTACAATTGGTCCAGGTTGGTTGACAGTCAGAGTACTTCAAAACCTGCTCCAGGGCCAGGACCTTGCACAGGACTCTGCCCTTGGAGCATACAGGCAGTCATTGAACTAAAGTTTCTCTGGATAGATCCCCCACAGAAGGATAAACATCCTAATATGTTTCTAATTTCTGCATGACTAGCTTTGACGGAAGAATTGGCGATTGCACTAATGACCGAGCTCTAAAAGCCATCACTGCTGGAAGCTAATCTGCAGGAACATGCTCGTTATCCTTAGCCATTTCACTGCAGGGCAAGATCCAACCTAAATCACAACCTTTAAATAAGTTTTCATAAGAAATCAGACTATTCTGTTGTGGAAATTAATAGAGCTTGCTATACTCTGGCACATTGAAGTTCTCAATTTCTAAGCTTCGTTCATTGCTGCCTTCAAATCTTCACATCCCAGAAAGACAACAGCAACAAGCAAATGAGTTGCTACTCCCTGCCCAAGTTCCCCTTCAATTGGCACATCATCCCTAACAGGTATCTGGATGAGTATATGAATAGGAAGGCTTTAGAGGGAGATGGGCCAAATGCTGGTAAATGGGATTAAATTTATTTAGGATATCCGGTCGGCATGGACGATTTGGACCTAAAGATCTGTTTCCGTGCTGTACATTCTTATGACTCAAAAATAAATTGCCATTCCTTCAGTGTCACTGAGTCAAATTCCTGGAGCTCCCTCCCTTGCAGCATTGTATACGTACCTACACCCCTAGGCTATAGCAGTTGAGAAAGGTATCCATGATGTGGAGATGCCGGTGTTGGACTGGGGTGGACAATGTCAGAAATCACAGGACACCAGGAGAAGCGATGAAGGAGCAGCACTCTGAAAGCTTGTGATTTTAAATAAACCTGTTGGACTATTACCTGGTGTCATGTGACTTCTGACACAATTCAAGAAGACAGCTCACCACCGCTTTATTTCGCTAGATCGATGAGTCGATATCCTTTGGGTCAAGGAATGAGAAACACGGGAAGTAACTCACAAGCTACTTGTGACAAACCTGATCTGTCAAATGACTGGCTTTGAAATACCACAGTGAAACTGGTCCTTACTAAACATATTCAGTGCAAGCTAGGGCCCCTGAGGAGCCATACTTCACCACTGGGGCTTAGTACAAACATCTAATGTACATGTGGAGAGACACAGACACTGCCTGTGTCAGCATATTCCCATCTAGCTGAGCAGGGAGGCAGGAATGGGAGAAACAAGATAGAAATGCAAGATAGAAAAGTAGAAAGCTGATGTGGAGGACAGCGGAAACAAGGACTCATGGGAAAAAGTGCCACAATAAAAAAAGTGCCAAAAATACATGTCTAAATGCACAGAGCATTCTCAATAATATAGATGAATTAATAATGCAAATACTTGTAAATGAGCATGACATGATTTTAATTATGGGCATACTTCTGAAGGTTGACCCAAACTGGAAATGGAATATCCAAAGATATCAAATCTTTTGAAAGGAGAGGTGAAAAGGAAAATCAGTTTGGGTGGAGCTGAGGACCAATGAAAGGTGGATAACATCAGTGAGTGTTGTCAATTAGCCTCCAAACTGTAGTGGTGTGGTAGGGGATGGCATTAAACAGGAAACTACAGATGCTTGCAACAAGGATGCTATTGTAATCATCTCGGTCTACATATACACTGAGCAATTCAGCAGTAATGCTGTGGCAAATGAACTCCTGCTGTCCTTACAAAATTTTCTTTTTAAGTCCATACATTGAGGAACCAACTCAAGAACAGGCTAGCCCAGATTCTGTTTTATGCAATGAGAAAGGGTTAGGTAATATCCTTATTGTGAGGGATTCTTCAAGACGTGATAGAATTCTCCAGTGGGATAGAAAGTGAAGTAGTCCAATTCAAAACTAGGCTTCTAAATCTAAACAAAGGACCCCTGACCCTACACCTCCTCCCTCACCTCCACTCAAGGCCCAAACCAAACCTTCCACATTAGACAGGGGTTCACCTGCACATCTGCCATCATGGTCTACTGCATCTGTTGCTCCTGATGTGGCCTCCTCTACATCGGTGAGACCAAGTGTAGACTTGGAGACCGTTTCGTAGAGCGTCTGCACTCTGTACACGACAATCGACAACACTTTCTGGTCACTAACCATTTCAACTCCCCCTCCCACTCCCTGGGTGACATGTCCATCCTGGGCCTCCTCCAGTGTCACAATGATGCCACCCGCAAACTGGAGGAGCAGCACCTTATATTCCACCTCAGGAGCCTACAGCCCAATGGCCTAAACATGGAATTCACCAGTTTTAAATCTCCCCACCCCTGGCCTCATCCCATGACCAACCCTCCCTCTTATTCCCGCTTCCTTGACCTGACACAACCTGTCTATCTTCTCTTCCAACTATTTGCCCCACCCTTCCCACTGACCAATACCCACCACGCCCTACCTGCACTCACCAATCCCATCCCACCTACCTTCCCCAGCCCCACCCTGCCTCTCTTTATTTATTTTCCAGCTCCCTCCCCCCTCTCCATTTCTGAAGTAGGGACCCGACCCAAAACGTCAGCTTTCCTGCTCCTCTGATGCTGCCTGGCCTGCTGTGTTCCTCCAGCTCCACACTGTGTTATCTCTGACTCCAGCATGTGCAGTTCTTGCGATCTCCAAGTATGAAGGATATGTTGGCTGTAATAGACTGGGTAGCTTCATTAAAAGCCATGACAGTGGATAGGCAATAGTTAATATTTAAGGATTGAATAAATGCATAAATTTAGTTATACATTCAAACAAAAGAAAATAATGGGAAAAGTTGCTCAACCATGGCTAACAAATGAAATTAAGCATAACATTAGATCCAAAGAGCAGCCATGTAAAGTTGCTAGATAAATTAACAAGACTGAGGACTGGGAGCAATGTAGAAATCAGCAAAGAAGGACCTAGATGGTGATTAACAGGAAAAGAACAAAGTTGGAGAGTAAACTTGCAAGGAAAATAGAGGCAGATTGTAACAGCTTCAATAAGTATCGTTTTAAAAAAAGATTATGCAGATAAATATAGAGCCCTTACAACCTGAAACTGAAAAATTGATAAGGGAGAAAATCCAAATTACCCAGCAAAAGCAGCTACTATTGTTCTGTCTTCACTAAAGATACAAATACCTTCCCAAAAATACTAGGGAAACAAGGATCTCTTGGGAAGGACGAATTGAAGGAAATGAGTAAAAGAAAAAAAGTGCTGGAGAAATTATTGGGACTGAAAATGGATAAATCCCTAGAACTTGATAATCTACCAGCCAGAGTACTACGAGGATGAACATGGAAATAATGGATGCGTTTGTTGTCATCTTCCAAAATGTGGGAGATTCTGGAACTGTTCCAGCAAATTGGAGGGTGGGAAAAATAACCCCACTGTTTAAAAAGGAGGGAGGGTGAAAACCTGGAATTACGGCCCAGTTGGTCCAACTTCAGTAGGAGGGAAAATGTGGGTGTCTATTTCAAAGGATGTAAAAGGCACTTTGGAAATAACAGTCTTACACAAGACCAGAACACAGATTTATGAAAGGGAAATCATGTTTGACACCCCCACTGGAGTTCTTTGAGCATGTAACTAGTAGAATAGATAAGGGAGAACCAGCAGGTGTGGTTTATTTGGGTCTTCCATAAGCTATTGATCAATTCCCATATCAGATATTTATGTGCAAAAAACAAAGCGCATGGATTAGTGCTAATACACTGGCATGGATTGAGAATTGATTATCAGACAGGAAACAGAAAGTGGAATAAATCAGTAATGTTTAGAATGAAAGGGATGTTTGAGCCCCAGGTATTCATAATATACACCAACAATTTAGATGGGAGAATTAAATATGATACTGTGGTAATACAAACTTAGGTGGGATTGTGAGTGGTGAGGAGGTTGTGAAGAAGTTTCAAGGTAATTTGGAAGGTTGAGTGAGTGGGCAAGTACACAGCAGATGCAATATAATATGGATCAATGTGAAATTGTCCAGTCCGGTAGGAAATCAGAATAGCAGAGAATTATTTAAATAGTAACTGATTGAGAAATATTTATGTACAAAGGCACCTGAGCGACCTTGTACACCAGTCACTGAAAGCAAGTGTGAACACGCAGCAAGCAGTTAGGAAAGCAAATGGTATGTAAACCTTCATTACAAGAGGGTTTGAAGATAAGGAAGTCTTACTGCAGCTGTACAGAGGCCTTGGTGACACTACTTATGGAGTACTGTTTGTAGGTTTGGTCTATTTACCAAAAAAAGATATATTTGTCACAGGGTGAGTGCAGTAAGTGTTCACCAGATTGATTCCTAGTGTGACAGCTTTGCACCATGAGGAGAGTTTTGGTTGACCGGGCCGGTATTCACTGGAGTTTAGAAGAATGAGAGAGGATCCCATTGAAACATAGACAGACTGGATTCTGGGACGATGTTTCTCCCTCGCCAGGGAGTTCCAGCATAAGGGTCACAGTCTCAGGTTAAGGGTCGACAAGTTAAAACTGAGGTGAGATGAAATGTCTTCACTCAGAGGGTGGTGAGCCTATGCAACTCTCCACCACAGAAGGCTGTGGAGGCCAAGTCAATGCATATACTTAAGAACAAAATAAATAGTTTACCAGAGGCTAAAGGTGCCAAATGGTATGGGGAGAGAATGGGAGTGTGGTATCAACGTAGAGAATCAGCTATGATCATGGTGAATATCAGAGTGAGTTTGATGAGTGAAATGGCCTGCTCTTCGTTTCCATGTTTCTGTGTTTGCAGAAAGAGCAGTGGACTAATTATCTCTGGGTTAGCAAATCTGTAGCAAACTTGGCTCTGGGGATCTGCATTTGCAAAATATAAAGATAACCTCCAGCTTCGGCAAATAAGCTTAGGCGATAAATATTGGCCTTGATGCCTGCCCACAACCTGAGGCTGAATGAAGAGCTGGGGAGGTGCCAGAAGTAGAAAAGGAAGAGGATCAGTGGTTTTGTGCTTGTTGTGACCGTTATTGAAGAGTAACTTTGCTAGGAAGCCAGGAACAGTGCCCTTGCATAGCCACAGGATGAGTAGATTCCCAGGAATGCAAATGGTGGTAAAATAAGGATGTTGGGTGAGAGGCATTTAATGAATTAACTCCCAAAAAAAACCCTTGGAAGGAGATAGTACCAAAGGCATTATGCTGAAAAGACAGCCCAATCTGCGGCATTTGATGATCTTCCTATACAATCGGTATTGAATGATTTGAGCGCTGCAGTATTTCAACAACTCTACAACTCAGCACATTCAACAGCAATAACTCAGAATTATATAACACTCCTAGCATCAAGTGCTTTACAAAGGGGAAAAGGATGACACCAAGCAAACGGAATTTAAACGAGGAAACTGAAGGCACTCTTAACTCATGGCACTTTTGAGAAAACCACGCAGTTAGCCAGTCCCATTTTCAATTCCCAGGAATTTGAGCTGACATTTTCAGAGTGGTCCTGATTGCTGTCGATCGTATTGTCAACACATTCCCTCAATAAAATCCATTTCAGTTTGGGTCTCATAAAGCAAAGCAGTCTTTTCATGTCTGAACAAACTGTGCAAAAAATAGGCCATGTGCAAGAGAGTCAGTTTGCAAACTCCAACTGGATATATTCCTGAAGGTGTTGCCTGACCTGCTGCCTCCAACCTCCTCAGCTCCACTTTATTGCTATTGGCTGCCCAAAATATAATCTTCCCACCCCCATGGATAATACAACTAGACCATAAGGGGAGGCAATGTTGGGAAATTGTTTCCCAATTGTTGGGAAAAACCCATCTGATTCACCAGTTCCCTATAGGGAAGGAAATCTACCGTCTTTACCTGATCTGGCCTACATGTGACTCCAGACCCACTGCAATGTGGTTAACTCTTAACTGCCCTATGGGCAATTAGGGATGAGTGACAAATGCTGCCTGGCCAGTGATGCCCTCATCCTGTCAATGAATAAGAAAAATTGGAATGTGGGATCTATTTAGATGATTCTCAACTTTTGATAGTATGACACACACACTAACCAAAAGTATGCAAAAGAAATGGAAGAACCCATGAGATTTCTAATATCTTATGGGTTTACATTTACAATTTACAATTTACAATTTCCACCAGTCTGTAATCTCTGCTACAAATTCTGATCCTGGGCTTAATAGGCGGTGGGTTGGCTGCTGGTGGGTTTGTTTCTTGCGGTCAATGTTAAGTATTTAACAGCCACCCTGTTCCAAGAGTGAAGAGAGCCATTTTTGCTCAGAGATTCTGCATCCACACCAGCAAGTGAACTGTGAGGCATTGAAGCATTCTCCCGTGCTATAGCCTCACAGATTGGAGTCTTCATGGTGCTGGTGGAGTCACCATGAGGAAGATTCTGGGGAGGGTGCTGACTCCAGGTCAAAGGACGCCCAGCACATTCATGTTTGTGTGTTTTGTCCTCCTCCCTGTATAGGCCCAGCAAAATAATTGAGCATTGATCTTCGGCCAGGCATCCTTAGCCCATCATCATAGGTAGGTGGTGGCCTAGTGGCATTATTGCTAGATTATTACTCCAGAGACCCAGGTAATATCCTGGGGTCTCAGGTACAAATCCTGCCAAGGTACATGGTGGAATTTGAATTCAATGTTTAAAAAAACAGGGGTAGTGAATTCCCCAGATTTAAATCTCGTCTAATCAGCCGTCTCTTATCCTGAAACTATGATCTCGTGTTCTAGACTACCCCACATGAAGAAAGTTCTGTTCTATGTCCTTTCTACATGTCCTTACTCCTGAGCCAAGTCACGCACTTGCTCCCGCACAGTGTAACAATGTCTCTGAACAGGTTGATCAGAAAGTATTTAAAACAGTTCTTCTGACAATATAGACACCCAGTTACAGACCCCTTTCTAAATGGCCCCAGTTACTATGCTAAGATTAATGAAAGGTGAATGTGACCAGCTTCTATTTGAGGTTACTACTCCCACCAACATCATGTGGAGGTGCCGGTGTTGGACAGGGGTGGACAAAGTCAGAAGTCACAAGGCACCAGGTTATAGGTTTATATGAAATCGCAAGCTTTCGGAGCACTGCTCCTTCGTCAGATGTAGTTCTTGGTGTTGTGTGACTGGTACCATGTGACTTCTGACTTTGCCTACCAACATCAATCAGAAGCTATAAAGCTGACCACTCTGGGATTTTTGTTTTGTCACCCTGCCTTAATATATTTTCACTGCTGATCATGTCTCTCCCTGCTCTGGATAATCTAATGAGTTGCAAATTTGAGGCAGGGTTGGAGACCATTCAAAGGCTGTGAACATTTTTATATCTATACTGGAACAGGAAGTTGACCTGTAGTTATTATATTATAAATGGACTCACATCACCTTCCCATGGCAGAGCTGCTCCAACCCATTAACTGTTTAATGTGCTAATTTATCCAAAAATATTGCTGTGGCTATTGGAATTGCCTGGGAAGCCAGGTCTGAGGTTGAGAGATCATTGAAGGAGAAATCATGGGAATCTCAGCTACGTCCTTCCTGTATCTTGTATAGCTTGAAAGGGTAATTTTAATCAAGGCCAGTCACGAACTTTACACCATCTCATAGTACTTTACAGATAATCAAACACTTTTTCAGGAGTCACTGTGTAAAAAACACAGCAGTCAATTTACACACAGCAAGCTCCCACCAGCAACAATATTGTAATAGCTGGATCGTTTGTTTTAGTGATTGTTTGTAGAAATAAATATGGGCCCCAGGATGCATCTATCTCCCTGTGAGCTCGACAATCTCATGTCTTCCACATATGAGTCAACATTGGAGGCAATCCATAACCTGTTAGAATATTTATATTTAAACAAAAGGAAAATTTAATTGCATTTAATGTGATATGGACTCACCAACATCTCCTCCTCATAGCAGAGGTGGGTGTGTCCTGCGTCTCTCATTAACTAAAGACAGTGCGAATTGACTTTGAGAATCTGTTTATTTTCAAAGCGTAATCTTCTACAAATATGTGAGGAGACAGATAGTAGGCAGGGGGTCCATCTCATCTGAAAGACAGTGCCTCTGACAGTGTAGCACTCCCCTGCACTGAACTGAATGTCAGTTTGATCAATATGCCCAAGTGTTTGGAGTGGGACTTGAACTTCCAACCTCTGACTCAGACATAAGAGGATGCCTCCTACTGTGTTATTGTAAACAAGGTTCCCCTTTACAACAATCAGCCAAGAACCTTTCAGTTTGCAAAACTTTCAACTCCGCAGAGAGACACTCTGCACTTACAAGAAAATACAGACTATTTTAGATCAAGGTGGTTGGTCAGCTGATTGCTCAAGCTGCTGTATGTCAGGGCTATTTGTCCCCATGGAGTGTCTTTTCAGAGATTGAACATTCCCTGCTGAATCATGCTCAGTTAAAGACTGTGGATCCCAGCAAAGGGCAAGACTAATGTCTCAAGTTGCATCCTTGTGAACACTTGGTTAAAGCAATTAGCTTTAACCGCTCCCTGCCAAGCTGACTGCTTTTCCATTGTGAATGTTAACAGATGCTGTAACCAGCATAATTATCTCAAATTCCCCGCACAGTAAACCCATCCTGAAAGCCTCCTCCTGTTCCCAAAATAGCACTGTGTGAAAACATGGCTTCGTAGGAATTGATTTTCCAAATGAAAGGCAGTCTTTACTAAAGTCCAACTAGATCCTGTCACATCATTGAACTGAAACGTCTCTGGTTACTGTGTAAAATTCTTAACTGGGCAAAACCATCCAGGTAAACGGTTTGAATCATAAATTTATGAATACCTCCAGGCAGGGTACTTGATTTGATTTTGCCCCTCTCCTTTTGTTTCTCTCTCTCACAGAAATAGAGACAAAAGAGGCAGGAGTAGGCCATTCAACCCTTCAAGCCTGCTCTGCCACTCAACATGATCATGGCTGATCATCCAATTTTGTTCCCATGCTCCCCGATCCTATATCCTTTGATTCCTTTAGCCCTAAAAACAATATCTACTTCCCTCTTGACTCCTTGCCTTTCCTCTCTTTCCTCCCCCTCCTCTCCCCTCTCCCTTTTGCTTCCCCTTTCCCTATAGTTCTTTGTCTCTCTCTTCTCCCTACACCCTCGTCTTCTTTCCTTTCCTCTCTCTATCCTCTCTCTATCCTCTTCACTCTCTGTGCCCTCTTCCTCTCCACACTTTTTCCCACCCTCCTCTCCTGTCTTTTCCTCTTCCTCCTCCTCTCCCTTACTACCCAATCTTGCACTCTTCCGTCCTCAGTACCTTCTCTTTCCCTCTGCTCTCTCCACCTCTCTTTCCTGAGCACTGGCTGATATTAATGCTTCAAACAACACTGTCAAGGGAGATTAGCTAGCCATTATCAATACAGCTATTTGTGGGAAGTTCCCGTGGGCAAACTGGTTGCCTCATTTCCTACAATGATTGCACCTCATTGAGTACTACATTGCCTGTAAAATGCTTGGGGTGCTACTGGGTCTATGAAAGCCATTGTAGAAATGCATGTTCTCTTTTAGTTTTTGCTTTATTTCTCTATTTCTGGAGAGGAGTTAATTCTACAGATGGAATATAGTTCTTTCTATTCCTAGCCAGGTACACTACAGTGGTCGAGACAACAAGGTGCAGGGCTGGGTGAACACAGCAGGCCAAGCAGCATCATGGGAGCAGAAAGGCTGACGTTTCGGGCCTAGACCCTTCATCAGAAAAGGGGGAGGGGAAGGGTGTTCTGAAATAAATAGGGAGAGAGTGGGAGGCGGATAGAAGATGGATAGAGGAGAGGATAGGTGGAGAGGAAACAAACAGGTCGAAGAGGCGGGGATGGAGCCGGTAAAGGTGAGTGTAGGTGGGGAGTTAGGGCGGGGATGGAGCCAGTAAAGGTGAGTGTAAGTGGGGAGTTAGGGAGGAGATGGAGCCAGTAAAGGTGAGTGTAGGTGGGGAGTTAGGGCGGGGATGGAGCCAGTAAAGGTGAGTGTAGGTAGGGAGTTAGGGAGGGGATAGGTCAGTCATCCCCACCTCTTCGACCTGTTTGTTTCCTCTCCACCTATCCCCTCCTCTATCCATCTTCTATCCGTCTCCCACTCTCTCCCTATTTATTTCAGAACCCCCTTCCACTCCCCCTTTTCTGACGAAGGGTCTAGGCCCGAAACGTCAGCTTTCCTGCTCCTATGATGCTGCTTGCCCTGCTGTGTTCATCCAGCCCTACACCTTGTTATCTCACCACTGCAATGGTCAATAGTTTTGGCTGCTGGGTGACAAACACAGTCAATGGTTCAAGCCGTCCCGGGGATGTAGCTAGATCAAAAGATTCCGCTATCATTCCCCTGTTTGAAACTGCTCGCCCCATGTAAATTTGGTCCCAGTTTACGAGTATTCTTGTTGCCTGCTAAAGACCAAACACAACAGTAATTGAGATTGCACAAAACCCATTTCATGTAAGGCCTTCGTGATGATGCAAGAGTTAAGACTTTTATCCTTTTTCTCTTGGCTGTAATCAAACACAGGCATCAGAGGTGCAAGGACAGTGCTGTCACTGATCATTGCTGGCATTCAATTCCTCATTACAAGGTATCGTTTGAAGTCAAACAATAAGACGGCACATCGCTGTATCCTTCTGAAAAGTGTAGAGTGTGATGATCAAAGCCTGACTACAACCAAAGCAAAAGCTCCGGCAATTTTCTGGCTGTTGGTTCTACTTTTCCAAAGTCTCGCTGGATGGAGTGCGATTCTAAATCAAAGCCCTTTCATTTTGATAGTCCCCTCAGTCCCCTGGTGTTTAATGGAACTCCTGCTGACTTGTGTGAGGGGTGATTCTCCTCATCAGTTGATTCGAAGCTGGTATTATAAGAGGTTTGTGAGCTTTTGTCTTTGTTTTGATATAAAGCGGATGGTAGCCTGAATTCAGAGGCCAGAATTATAAAGTAAAAAGCTAAAAGTGATGAAAAAAATCAGCAAGTCAGGCAACATGTAGCAGGAGAGGAAAACAAAGTTAATATTTCATAAAAACTGAAAGAACTACGGATGCTGTAAATCAGGAACAAAAACAGAAGTTGTTGGAAAAGCTCAGGAGGTCTGGTAGCATCTGTGAAGAAAATAATCAGTTAATGTTTCAGGTCCGGTGACCCTTCCTCAGAACTGGACCTAACATGTTAACTCTGATTTTTTTCTTCACAGATGCTGCCAGACCTGCTGAGCTTTTCCAGCAACTTCTGTTTCTGTTCCAAAGTTAATATTTCAGTTTGCTAAACTTGCACTTGTTTCTTTCTCCCTATCTTCCCTGGCCTTCTGATTTTATTCCAGCATTTTTATTTCAGATTGTCAATATCTCAAATCCTTTTGTTTTTCTCCTGAATTTGATTTTTAAAAACATTTTGAACCATCTTCAGCTGCTCCATCAATGACCTTCCCCCCATTATTAGGTCAGAACTGGAGATGTTCACTGATGATTGCACAATGTTCAGCACCATTTATGACTACTCAGATACGGAAGCAATCCATGTTCAAATGCAACAAGATCTGGACAATATCCAGGTTTGGACTTACAAGTGGCAAGTATCATTCATGCCACACAAATGCCAGTCAATGACCATCTCTAGTAAGGCACAATCTAACCATCATCCTGTGACATTTAAAGGCATTACCATCATTGGATCCCCAATTAACTACCTCCTATTGTTTACCAATGTCCAGTACTGAACTGGACCAGATGCATAAACACAATAGCTACAAGAGCAGGCCAGAGGCTGGGAATCCTGCAGCAAGTAACTCACCTCCTGACTCCCCAAAACTTGTCCATCGTCTACAAGGCACAAGTCAGGATGTTGATGGAATACTCCCCACTTGCCTGGATGGGTGCAGCTCCACCAACACTCAAGAAGCTTGACACCATCCAGGACAAAGCAGCTCCGGCTTGATTGGCACAACATCCACAAGCATCCACTCCCTTCACCACTGACACTCAGTAGCAGAAGTATGTATCATTTACAAGGTACACTGTAGTAACTCATCAAGTCTTCTTTCATAGCACCTTCCAAACCCACAATCTGTACCATCTAAAAGGACAAGAGCAGCAGATACGTAGGACCACCCTCTATAAGTGGCCCTCCAGGTGACCCACCTTCCTGACTTGGACATATATCGCTGTTCATTGACATTAACTGGCTCGATATCCTGGAACTGCCACACTGTCAGCATAGTGGGTGTACATTCCAAGGACGGTCACTCATCACCACTTTCTCCAGGACAATTATGGATGGGCAATAAATTCTCACTTTGCTGGTCGTACCTTAAATGAACTTGAAAAAAAACAAGAAGCCTTAACCTTAAAATTAAGCACAAGGGATCAATTGAAATTCTGTAGAAGTTTATAAAATCATGAGAATCATGGATAGGATGAATAGCCAAGGTCTTTTTCCCCAGGGTAGGGGAGTCCAAAACTAGAGGGTTTGATTTAAGGTGAAACAGGAAAGATATTTTTGGGGGCCTGAGGGGCAACTTTTTCACACAGAAGGTGTTGTGTGTATGGAATGAGCTGCCAGAGGAAGTGGTGGAGGCTGGTACAATTACAACATTTAAAAGGCATCTGGATGGGTACTTGGATAGGAAGGGTTTAGAGGGATATGGGCCAAATGCTGGCAAATGGGACTGGATTAATTTAGAATATCTGGTCAGCATGGATGAGTTGGAGCAAAGGGTCTGTTTCAGTGCTGTATAATTCTATGACTCTATGACTCTGGATACATTTAAGATCCTGTTTCCTGCTGGATTAAGTGCAGCTCAATGGAAAGGGCAGAGTAATAGGAGGGCCAGGAGAATCCAGTGGGAAGCTGTGCATCTGGAGCAGGGAAACTATCCCAAATTTAGCAAACAACAGGGAGGGGAAGTGTAGGGCATCCTGCTACAAGTGGTCGGACAGTAATTAGAGTCGTTAGTGAGCCACTTCAATTACCTGTGAGCTCACTGGGATTGAACAGTAACACTGGGATGACAGGGAACGCAAAGAGCTCTCCTGTGCCACAGAAAGGCAGCCGCTTGCAAACCCCAAAGGGTTTCCCAGGGCCTACTGAGGTTCAACAGGAGGGTCGACATCTCTCAGTCACATGCACTCAGTGCCTGATCAACAAAGGGGCAGAATCAGAAAGGGAGCCTTCAAAGAATATAAAGAAGGCAGGAAAGAATTGATTGAAATTGAACGATTCATTGTCACTTGTACTTAATAAATAAATACAGTGAAAAGTGTAATATGTCCCCGTGCTCTGGTCCCATTTTGACTTACAGAAGATAATTGAGAGATAAGACTAACATTAAGATATAAGACTTAAATCTAAGTAAAATCAGAGTTCACCTCTGTAAACAAAGAATTAAGAGGGCTAGAAGGGGCCAGAAAAGTCCATGGCAAACAGGATTAAAGAAAATCCCAAGGCATTTTATACATTTATAAGGAGTAAGAAGGTAGCTGGGAGAGGGAATTTATGCGTGGAACCGGTGGAAGTGGGTGAGGTCCTCAGTGAGTACTTTGTATCGGTATTCAACAAGGAGAAGGAGATGGTGGATGGTAAATCTAGAGAGGGATATGCTGATATTTTAGAGCATGTCAACAACAAAAAGGAGGTGGAGCTTTGAAAAATATAAAGGTAGTCAAGTGCCCAGGTACTGATGGTATCTATTCCAGAATGCTGAGGGAGGCAAGTGAGGAAATTGCTAGGGCCTTGTACGAAATCTTTGTATCCTCGTTAGAAACAGGAGAGGTCCCAGGGGACTGGAGAATAGCCAATGCTGATCCTTTGTTTAAGAAGGGCAACAGGGATAATCCGGGAAATTACAAGCCAGTGAGCCTTGCATTAGTGGTAGGGAAATTATTGGAGAAGATTCTTAGGGATAGGGTTTACTCACACTTGGAAAAATATGGACTTATTAGTGACAGGCAGCATGACTTTGTACGAGGGAGGTTGTGTCTCACAAACCTGATTGAGTTTTTTGAGGAAGTGACAAAGATGATTGATGAGGGCATGATGGTAGATGCTGTCTATATGGACTTTAGCAAGGCCTTTAACAAGATTCCTCATGGCAGACTGATACAAAAGGTGAAGTCACATGAGACCCACAGTGAGCTGGTGTTATGTATACAGAACTGGCTTAATCATAGAAGACAGAGAGTAACAATGGAAAGGTGTTTTTCTGACTGGAGATCTGTGATCAGTGATGTTCCATAGGGATCAGTGATGTTCCGTAGGGATCATTGCGGGGATCCCTGTTGTTTGTAGTATATCAAAATTATTTTGAGAAAATGCAGATGGTATGGTTAGTAGTATTGTAGATGACACAAAAATTGGGGGAGCTACAGATACTGAGTAGGATTGCCGAGGACACAGCAGGATATAAATAGGCTAGAGATTTGGGCAGAAAAATGGCAGATGGAATTTAATCCAGACAAACATGAGGTGATGCACTTAGGGTGATCTAATGCAGGAGGGAAGTGTACAGTAAATGGCAGAATCCTTTGAAGTATTAACATACAGAGGGATCTAGGCATACAGAAAGTAGCAACACGAGTAGATGACGTGGTCAAGTTGGTGTTTGACATGCTTGCCTTCATTTGTCTGGGCATAGAGTGTAAAATTGGCAAGCCATGTTGCAGCTGTATAGCACTTTAAGAAGGCCATATTTGGAATATTACCACACCACCAGAAGGTTGTGGAGGCTTTGAAGAGGGTACAGAAAAGCTTCACCATGATGTTGCCTCGTTTGGACAGTATCACATATGAGGAGAGATTGGACGAACTTGTTTGTTTTCATTTGAATGTTGGAGGCTGAGGGGTGACCTGATAGAAGTTTACAACATTATGAGAGGTGTGAATAGAATGGAAAATGGGAGTCTTTTACCCAGAGTAGAAATTTCAGTTACTAGGGGACATAGGTTTAAGGTAAAAAGGAGTACGTTTAAAGGAGATGTGAGGGGCAAATGTTTTACACAGAGGGTGGTAAGTGCCTGGAATGCACTTTTGTGGAGGTAGATACAATAGCAATTTTTAAGATGTATCTTGACAGATACATGAATAGGCAGGGAATATAGTGATATGGACCGCTTAGAGGCAGAAGGCTATTAGTTTAGAAAGGCATCCTATGTCAGCACAGGCTTGGTGGGCCGAAGGGGCTGTTTCTGTGCTGTACTGTTCTTTGTTTTTTTGAACAAACGTAGTAATCTGTCCCCCACTCCTTGCTTCCAATCCCCGCTACCATCAAACCCCCCATCCCACCCTTGGCAGGTAATGCGCTCCACATGTCCCCCATCCTATCCCTCGTATACCTCTCTCCAGGGATGTAGAGGACACGGAGTACCTAAGATTTGGCCTTTTAATCATGTTATCACACCCACTGGGGTAGTGCACTGGAAATCAGTCTCACTGTTCCTACCTACTATGAAAATCTGATTAAATCACTACAATTCCCAATGCTACCTAAGCGCCTAATTCTGATTCAACAAAATTGTGCACCAGGTTCCTCCATTAACAAAAAAAATCTTTATTGTAATCAACTGTTTTTTAACCAACAGCAAAAAGACACATGAATTATTAACTGATAACGCTATACTTAGAATCTACCCTTTTCTTAAAATTCACACACACATGCAAACATGCTCAGAAAGAGACAAGGTAAGACACAAATATAATGGGTGGAGAATGGAAAAGTAAGTCATCAGAGAAGTACAGTTCTTGCACCAGTCCAGATCACAGATGTTGATGAGTTGCTTCCTTTCAGTTCTTTCTGACTGTTTTGGTGAGGCTGTAAGGTTGTGGATATAAAGACTCTCTTCAGTGTCTCAGAAGATGCTTTTCCCCTTCTTCTCTCTAATAAGGGAAACCAGTTTACTGGGAAATGGTTTGGGTGAACAGCTAGCAGGAAACGAACAGTTACTTCTCCACACAGGAGGGAGGGAAAGAGATTTACGTGCTTTCTCTTTACAAGCTAGAAGCTTCTCGTGCATTGTCCAAACTCAAGATTGTAGCCATCAGTTCAGGAATCATTCAAGATCCTTACTATGCTGAGCTCTCCTGAACCCACGCAACAGGTCCAGATTGAACAAAAAAACTAACAAATGATTGCGCTGGGCATATTATTTGAACTGATTTGTCGGAATATATTTTTTATCTCGTCCTCGCTCCCAATCCAAATCCATCACTTCGATTGTAAGCAGACTGACCTACTTTCATTGCTTCATAATCGTCAGCAAGTGGCAGTCTATTGGGTTTTTTTAAAATCAAATAAATGTCTTTTGACGATTAAGAACGAAAAGCTCACATTTCTCTTGCACTTCACTGACTTTAGAACATTGTAAAGCACTTTATAGTCCATAAAATACTTCTCAAGTGATTATTCTAATATTGTTTAGAGAAGGAAATCTGACATTCTTACTGGCTGACAAGTGAGTCCAGATCCACAGCAATGTCTCCCAGCTGTTGTCTGAAATGCCATAGTAAGTTGCTCAAGTCAAGGGCAATTAGGGCTAGACAACAAATGCCTGCCCTGCCAGGAATGCCCACATTCCTTGAGAGAATAGAACAACACTTGAGGAATGTGGAAGTTAATATCCACACAACAGGCTACCACTGTCAGCACTGGGTTATTGGTCTAGATACACCAGGTATGAGAGCTGGCTGTTCTTGAATAGTCACCATGAGATCATTTACACTCACTCCTCACATCCACATAACATCCTCTTACACAGTTTTACAGGTGCACCACAGAAAGCATCCTATCTGGATGCATCATAGTGTGGTACAGCAACTGCTCTTCCCAATACCACAAGAAACTACAGAGAGTTGTGAACACAGCCCAGCCCATCACACAAACCAGCCTTCTATCCATTGACTCCATCTACACTTCCCGCTGCCCTGGGAAAGCAACCAACATAATCAAAGACCCCTCCCACCCCAGTTATACTCTCTTCCACCCTCTTCCATCAGGCAGGAGATATAAAAGTTTGAAAACACATACAAATGATTCAAGAACAGTTTCTTCCCTGTTGTCATCAGACTTTTGAATGGACCTCTCAAATGTTAATGTTGATCTCTCTCTCTGCACCTTCTTTGTGCTGGTAACACTGTATTCTGCACTTTGTTCTGCTACCCTGATGCACTTTGTATGGTATGATCTGCTTGTAGAGCCCGCAAAACAACACGTTTCACTCTATCTCAGTACATGTGACAATAACTCTGCTGCAATGAGCTCTGTTGCAAAGTTTAAGTATCCCTGACGGTGCAATGAGAGAATAGTGAGAAGATGCTTCCTCCATCTACCCCCTCAAGCTGCACATAAAATGCCCAAGGGCATTGATTCGTGGAAAATGAGGGTCTTTACCCCTGAGTCCTGATCAATAGTTATTGCCCAACTAACATCATGAAACTGATTAGCTTGTCATTTGACTCACTGCTGACTGTGGGATCTTGCAGTGCATAGATTTATTCCTGCTTACCCTGAAATAACAGCAGCATTTAAAACACTTTTTGACACCCTAAGGTTGTGAAAGTCATTAAATAAATGCAACTACCTCTTTCTTTCTCTTCAGTATATCTTGTCTGAGCATGCTTCCTTTGTGAAACTATTTAGGTCCCTACGTTGTATCAGACCTCTGATTACTCCCATAAATCATCTCAATGTATTTTAAAAATCAATGTCTTCTGTGAGATAATTATAGAACTGGAAAATGTGAATTATGTTCAAAAATGTATTTTTATAAAACCCAGCAAATGAACACTCTATAAATGGTAATTATTAACAAGTTCTATTGGCGATTACTAAAAGTTTAAACCTAAATTATGATATTTAGGGATATCTTGTCAGGTAGAAATTTTCTTCCAGGACCTGATCTTGGAACCAACAGAGGAGTGTGCTGCGTTCAACAACAACTTGCATTTATAGAGCTACTTTACTGAAGTAAAACTGTCCCAAGGCACTTCACTGGTGTGTTAGGAATTTGTGACTTTGGATCAAGGAAAAGATTTCAGACAGTGACCAAATATTTGGTCAAGGATGCTTCAAGGAGTCTCTTAAAGAAGGAAAGAAGAGTTAGGGTGGTGAAGAGGTTTACAGAAGAATTCCAGAGTTTGAAGTCCAGACTATCTTTCCCCACATTTCAAAGAATGAAAGTTGCTTCACAATGTTTTTTGACCATTTTCATTTATTAATTGTCAAACTTTAAGAGTTTGTGTAGGGGGTATGCAGGTGTGGGGTGAAATCTGCTTGACTAACGGTAAAATTAATGCAATTGGTAATAATTGGCTCTGCCTCCAATGGCAGAGTGATTAAGATCAGTAAAAACCGAAAGAACTGCGGATGCTGTAAATCAGGAACAAAGACAAAGTTGCTGGAAAAGCTCAGCAGGTCTGGCAGCATCTGTGGAGGAGAAAACAGAGTTAACGTTTCGAGTCC